>NW_002060962.1:216752-582332 GCF_000150275.1 Trichoplax adhaerens
CAATAATAGCCACACGTACAATTCAGTGTGGCGGGCCCGATGACACCACCACCGCCACTCCACTAGTGGGTAGTGGGGACTCGTTGGGACGACTTGGACAATAATAGCCACACGTATTCAGTGTTGCGGGCCCGATGACACCACCACCACTCCACCAGTGGGTAGTGGGGACTGGTTGTGACGACTTGGGCAATAATAGCCACACGTATCCAGTGTTACGGGCCCGATGACACCACCACCACTCCACCAGTGGGTAGTGGGGACTGGTTGTGACGACTTGGGCAATAATAGCCACACGTATCCAGTGTTACGGGCCCGATGACACCACCACCACTCCACCAGTGGGTAGTGGGGGACTAGTTTGGAGTACTGTACTTTGGACGACTTGGACAATAATAGCCACACGTATTCAGTGTTACGGGCCCGATGACACCACCACTCCACCAGTGGGTAACGGGGACTGGTTGTGACGACTTGGACAATAATAGCCACACGTATCCAGTGTTACGGGCCCGATGACACCACCAGCCCACCAGTGGGTAGTGGGGACTAGTTGGGACGACTTGGACAATAATAGCCACACGTACAATTCAGTGTTGCGGGCCCGATGACACCACCACTCCACCAGTGGGTAGTGGAGACTAGTTGGGACGACTTGGACAATAATAGCCACGCATATTCAGTGTTACGGGCCCGATGACACCACCACTCCACCAGTGGGTAGTGGAGACTAGTTGGGACGACTTGGACAATAATAGCCACGCATATTCAGTGTTACGGGCCCGATGACACCACCACTCCACCAGTGGGTAGTGGGGACTAGTTGGGACGACTTGGACAACAATAGCCACACGTACAATTCAGTGTTGCGGGCCCGATGACACCACCACCACTCCACTAGTGGGTAGTGGGGACTAGTTGGGACGACTTGGACAATAATAGCCACACGCACTCAGTGTTACAGTCTTCAGTCTTCAACAATGACAACCGCCGTATTTAGCCCATAATCCGAGGCTTGGACAATTTAAGGTATTGTGAACATGCGCACGCTACCCTATCACATAACAAAGTTATGATGACAACGTTGGAAAGATCAATTGTGCTCAACCCCCCCCTAGGCGAAGAATTGTTCTTATGCGAGGCGATTCAATCGTTCGTTCTCTTTCTCTTCGTCGTTCAGTTGCAGCGTGATAGCTTGGTAAGCCTTGACGATGTTACTCGTTAAAATCGCATTTCAATCTTTGTCATCACCAGTTTTTTTGCATTTTTAACCTTACTTTTTGCGACTATCATGAATGTACGATAGCATCAACGTCATTTTTCCTACAAGTCGATGAGATGAAGATGATGGCAATTTTTTAAACTTGACGCATCTTTCATTCTCCACATGTCGCCATCTTTTTTTTAATTGCTAGAGCCTGTAGAGATGCATTTTTTATTGTTCCGATGGTAAAAAATCAGTTGGAATAGTCAGCTAGCTTGTATTGTAAAGGATGACACTGGATCAAAGTTGTTTTTCAAGTAGTTGTTTATGTATAAGGAGGAAAGAGAGGAGTACAGTAGTAGCGTTCCTCCGTGATAGAGATTTTTTTTTTCCCTCTCCTGACCACTTTGTCATCCGGAGCTTAAAATATCCCACTAAAGGTTGCTATTTTTTCAATCTATAGTACAGTAGGCTGACATCAGACAAATCTTACAATGGGTAAGGAAAAGATACATATTAACATTGTCGTCATTGGTCATGTCGACTCTGGTAAATCTACCAGTACCGGCCACTTGATCTACAAATGTGGTGGTATCGATAAGCGAGCCATTGAAAAATTTGAAAAAGAAGCCCAAGAAGTAAGTGCAATCGATCTATACCAGAGAGGGAAGCCAAATTGCTTTTCATTTTGGATTGGATCAATTATTGTAACCGGATTTATTAGTTCTTTATACCAAAATTAAAATTGAATTCATAACGGTAAGGTTTTTTCTCCTCTAGATGGGTAAAGGTTCATTCAAATACGCTTGGGTCTTAGACAAACTAAAAGCTGAACGCGAACGTGGTATCACGATTGATATTGCCCTATGGAAATTTGAAACTACCAAGTATTACGTCACCGTTATTGATGCCCCTGGTCACAGAGATTTCATCAAAAATATGATCACTGGTACATCTCAGGTAAATGACTACGATACTTGTCCAAAAAAATTCTTGTACTCTTTCTAGACAAAAATGACTCGGTAGACTGCGATAAATTCTCCCTCTTTTAAAAGCTAGCCTATTCATGCTTCAATCTATAGGCCGATTGTGCCGTACTGATCGTTGCTGCCGGTGTTGGTGAATTCGAAGCCGGTATTTCCAAGAACGGTCAAACTCGTGAACATGCTTTATTAGCTTTTACTCTTGGTGTAAAGCAAATGATCGTTGGCATTAATAAAATGGACAGCACTGAGCCACCCTATAGTGAAGCCCGTTATAATGAAATCGTAAAAGAAGTGAGCACTTATATCAAAAAAGTCGGTTATAATCCCAAATCAGTAGCCTACGTTCCCATCTCCGGTTGGCATGGCGATAACATGATAGAAGAAAGTACAAACATGAAATGGTTTAAGGGTTGGTCAGTAGAACGTAAGGAAGGCAACGCCAGTGGTAAAACCTTATTTGAAGCCCTCGATGCTATCTTGCCTCCAAAAAGGCCTTCAGATAAGCCATTGCGCTTACCTTTACAGGATGTATACAAGATTGGAGGTATTGGTACCGTTCCTGTTGGACGTGTCGAAACTGGCACTATAAAACCTGGTATGGTTGTCACATTTGCCCCAGTCAACGTTACTACTGAAGTTAAATCCGTTGAAATGCATCACGAATCCTTGACTGAAGCTTTTCCCGGTGATAATGTCGGCTTTAATGTCAAAAACGTCTCTGTAAAGGATGTCCGTCGTGGCAATGTAGCTGGTGATTCTAAGAACGATCCTCCAAAAGAAGCCAAGTGTTTCGATGCTCAGGTTATTGTTTTGAATCATCCTGGTCAGATCAACCCTGGCTATGCTCCAGTATTGGACTGCCATACTGCTCATATTGCATGCAAATTCACCGCCTTAAAGGAGAAGATCGATCGTCGAAGTGGTAAAAAGTTAGAAGAAAACCCCAAATTCGTCAAGAGTGGTGATGCTACCATTGCTACCCTAACTCCAAGTAAGCCTATGTGCGTTGAATCTTATTCCGAATATCCTCCATTGGGTCGTTTCGCCGTCCGTGACATGAAACAAACTGTAGCAGTTGGTGTTATCAAGAAAGTTGAAAAAGTAGAGAAGAGTGGTAAAGTCACAAAGTCTGCGCAAAAGGCTACTAAGGGCAAGAAATAATCAATCCTGATGCCCCTGATATATTTAGATTAATAAAAAGTGTAATACAATATCGTAGATGATCATGTGTAATTGTTACAATTTTATTATGCTGTACTGCTGTTGCTGGCCTAAGCGTAAATTGACTTATCTTTCAGTCTGACAGAGTTATCAATAAAAAGGTACTGCGATAGTCTTTCGTAATCAATAACTGAGAATCTACCGTTGCTGACTGTTGGTTGGTTGTTGAATTCATTTTGAACTTCCTTATTACAGTAATAGCATACTGGTCGCTATTAGAGCGCAATGATATTGATTGGTTATAGCTATCATATAAGGAAGGATACAGTTACTGTACTATAGTAAAAATCAATTGGACGATAATACGTTTGAAGCGGAATCGCTTTAGCAACCTATGAAACGTTTAGTGATTACTTATAATTTTTCGACATTATAAAAAAGGCATGCAATATACGATACAAAGGGTATTTCGCTTCATGAAGCTTCACGCAATCCTTTACTCCAACAATGAATATGGATTGTAATAAGTAGATGATGCCGCGCAAAAGTGCTGGCGTTAAACTACAGTACTGTATGTTGCCTTCATGTAAGTACTATCGTAAACGACAGTATCATTAATCATGATTCATGAGCATATAAATACCAGAAAAACATACTGCACTGTAAGCGCGGAACGCCTGTGTACAGTATGTTCGATAAAGAATCTTGGTTATAGGGTGTTACTTCAATCAACATCGTGACTGATAATGTCATTACGGTATTAGGCTTTTTTTTCTTTCTTTCTTTCTTTTACAATTAATTACGAAAGTATCACAATATCAGTATTTCTCACAGCACAATACCCATTGACTGTCATGACTATGTGTAGAGGCAACAGCAAATTTATCGTCAGGACTTACTAACCGTACGTAGTGCAAAACACTACAGGCATTGAATTATGTAGTACAACGCTGAATCCTGCAAGCAGTGCAATCTATGATGACTGGACTAGCTGAGAAATACAATAATATAGGACACTAATTTTTTATTTGAAATGAAAGACTCACTTACGTGTATTTATACGTTATTAATTGATACTCAAATTGAATAGATTGCTATCCCATTGTATCACCGTAATAACAACCTGATTATACGCTTATTAGTGTAATCCTATACAAGTATACTGTACATAGAGGAGTCAATATGGACTCTAAAATTATCAGAACACTGATACATTGATGTGAGCTGCTACATGCACATGTGTGTCTGTGTTGCAATGCGCTAAAATTCGTTTTACGTTTTACTGTTGTGGAAATATAAATCAAAAGAAGTTGCAGAAAATCCGATACGCTAAGTCAATTTGAATGGACTGCATTGAAAGATTGAATACTATAACAATATAATCAGCAAAATAAAATTTATTTTGAATACACTCCGGAGCAATCGTAGTTGTACATCATTTTTAAATTCTTAAGACAATTTAATATCGGTTGCTTTATAATTAATTATCACCTTAACCAGATTGTAGTTTACAAATTAAGGTTAACCGCAATTAATGTAGACGCCAGATGCCATTTCGATTGATTAGTAATGGCAACCACCACCTGTAGCATGCAATCATCGCATCCCTTTCATGCTCTTGGTGAATCGTTGTAGGGACCAGTCTTATACCTTCATACCGTAGATTTCTTCCAAGTCATTAATTAATTGTTGCTTTTCTTCTTCTGGTAAGAATGACGAACGAGCTGCATTAAATGTCTATAATGGGTGTTTTAATATTCGAAATAGACACAGACAACACGTATACAATTAATCAACATTGATTGCAACTGGATATTTTATTCTAAAAATGAATCAAAAATAACTTAAGTATTTAATTTAAAAGATCTACCACAAAAAAAAATCATTTAATCATTGACAATTCATCTTACCGCTCGCGTCAGTACTGAAGCACCGTAACCCCATTTATTGTAAACCAATTTATATTCATCGGCAACACCAGAATTACAACACAAAGAATCATCGGAGTTTATAGAAAAATTTAGCCCTTCGTTAATAAATCTAGTAGAAGAACCGAAGTAATGACGAAGTTTCAATAAACTTAAATAATTTACAAATGGAGATAATTTAGGATCTAAATATGATATAATCAACCGTTTAGCGGGATGATTATCAAAACTTGAACAGGAACCTGTAAGTATACTAGATGTCGGGCAAACCTGTAATGATGAGAATAGAATAAATCATCACTATAAAAGATTACGTTAAAATAGTAACAGATTAAGCTAACTTCCAGATGGATTTGTTCTTTCTTGACCCTTTCAAGTAAACTTTCATCTTCCACTAACTGATATCCATGACCGATTCTTTCAGCGCTTAGCCAATCCAAACTCTACCAATATATCAACATATTATTGTAATAGAAAAATATCTATTGGTTTCCCTTTCTAATAATGTACACTTTCATATCCACTAATAAATTGATTATCGAGATATAGCAAATACTCAGAATTTTATAATACTGTATAGTGTTGCATAAAGAGCTATTAACTCTGTTCAATAGTGGAGGTAATAGTACGAGTGGATTTGATTAAAACCATTAGGATCATTTACTACATCAAATGCAATCACAAGATAATGTCTATGTCATATATCTGAATCTTAGACTTAGTTAATGTTAGTATAGTAACGAAAATACACAACAGTCTACATACAATATCATGCCAGATATCATAAAATAATTTAAATTATAAATTATATCGACTACAGGATATGCATAACACTTTCAGTCCGATTTGTATAAGATAATTAATTATAAAATAAATCAGACAATATACTTCATTTACGATATCTCATCCTTTATTCTAGTTCAAACTCATGTTACTATATACTGTACTTTATCATTCAACCATTTTAAAACATACACGTTGCCATTTATAATTGTACACTATGGAATACAGTACAGGCTAGCATGCAAAACAATGGTAATTTACCGGACAATTGAGAAAATCGAATGAATATTTCTACATTCTGTAGTATTTATCGCTGTAGTTTCCTTCTTTTCGAATACTCTAAAAATAGAGTTCACTTCTAAAATCTTATTTTTAGAAGATAGTACCAGTCGCATAAAATTAATAAACTTTCATTTAGAGACCATTCTAATGAATTTTCTAGTGACTCTTGCAATTTTTTAAGATCAGAAATTTGCCTATTATAGCGAAATTATTAACTATACATCATACACTCTCGGACTCAACCGATAAAAATAGCACTGCCTTACTTAATATGACATTGCAATACGTTGCTAGCGATACTAGCAGATTACGAATATTCTGCCAATATGTTGTTGATACCTTAATGTACACTAATTCTCTTTATATAGTCTTATGTGTAAATAACGTAACTAACGCCAACCTGGCGAATATTTTCGGCTGTTCCGGCTTCTCCAGCGTGAACTGTTCTATGAATACCATATCTCTTGGCTTCCTTTAATATTACAAGGAATAACTGTTTTCATAATGAGGAAACAAACACTTTCGATCCCAATAACAACATTTGTACAAACTCACTTGAAAAGCTTTACAAAATTCATCACCAGGTTTAATACTATCTTCTAGTTCATTTCCTTCTATATCAATACCCACAACTCCTTTTCTATGATACTTTTTGCATAGTTCGATAGTTTCAGTAGCTGAGTCTATAACATCGAAAATATATAGATTATAAACCCTTTCAACGCAGAAACAATGGCGGTAGAGTTTAAAACTATCATGGGACAATAAAATGGAAAACTGTGATCAAGTTTTACAACATAATATAATCTATAACAACTGCTACTATGTACCGATATTAATTATTTTTTAATTTTTACCCTGTATATAATAGTATTGTACTAATTAAAATATTGTGATGTTAGTATCAACAAATATGACAATTAATAATACACCATATACTTGTATTAATATCGAACTTCAAACCTTGAAAGTAATTTTACCTGGACAACCTCGAAGACAACAAAGAATACTTTTAACTTTGATTCCGTACCGTCGACATCCCTCCTCTAATCCATCTACTATAGTAAGTAGCACTTGTTCGCTAGTTAATTTATCGCCTTCTGTCGCGTCATTATTTGATGTTCCGCTGGTCAACAATCCCGGAGCATAACGCGCCTCAGTATATAAGACACCTTGATTTGCCTGATCTTCACAAAATTCTATTGCACACCGACGAAGGGCATGAGGATCACCACTAGATGAATTTTAATTGAAAAAATTTAGATATTCTATTGTACTAAGAAGTACAGTAATGCATAAATTATAGTATTACACCGAAATTTCAAGTTTCTAATGTAGTATAGTGAAACAGGTCATAATTTTGGGCACAGTATACCAGCAGAATAATCAAATGATCTATAAAGTATCCCGTTATTATTAAAATTTATAGAGTCGATAACCGCCATAATAACATACGCGTATATCCACTTAAGCTACTCATTTTTAACCCATATTTAGGCTGCAATACACCGTATTGTTAAAGTTCAAAGCTTGCCATACCCTATCTAGATTTTCTATTGGTAGCTTGTAAGATAGTAAATATTTATAGAATAACTAAACCATTGTTAGTCTCCAAAACTAACATATGTGTATAATGTATGAAGACCTAATAGGAAATATACTACTATTTCACTCGATCAATTTAGTATCTTATAAGAAGCCTATGCATAGTTTATGAAAGAAGCGATGGTTGTTAACACTAACTGCTGATAGTATTCATATAAGGCGCATGAATAATGAATATCTTGTAATTAATGTAGATTAACCGACGAACTAATGGATAAGAGAAAAAATAGAGATTTTTAGGCTCACCTAATAACCGGTATGAAAACAGCAAATGGCTCCAAAAATTTCTTTAAAGATCGGTCTGTCTCGTTGGCACAGGAAACGAATTCTTTAAATTGTCTTGCATTGTCTACGGGCAATTCAATACCTTTACTCCTATAATTAAAATCATATTCATCAGTCATTATTCAAATTTGGTTACTCAATTTACAAATTTGACCGAACTATCTAACTGAAGCTATTAATAAGCAATGCATGTAAAGAAAAAAATAGCATTGTTCTGAATTATGGCGAAGCAAAATTTAATATTTAACGAAGTATACGTCGTAAAGCTTAAAAGTCTGATACTTTAAATTGTTAAATCCAGTATGGCTATTTGCTCTCTTGCAACTGTAATCAATTTATAATTTATAAGCAGAATATGCTGTAGTTACCGTAAAAATTTGAAATGTGGTATTTAACCTATTTACGAAAATCATTTCAAATACTGAATGTTATGTTTAAAATGTACCATGATCACTTATATTTATAGTACTAGTACCTATGATTGTGTCTATACCAACAATCTAAATATACTTACCTAGCTAAATCTATTACTGTTTCAGCACGAAGCGCTCCGTCCAAATGATTATGCAGTTCGACCTAGTTGACATACGCGAATATGTATTACATGAGTAGATATGTGCAGCTTCTAAGTTGAAATGGCAAATAATTGTATGTGGGCAATCAATTTTATCAAGACTTTAGAAAATCAGAATTTTATTAAAAATTCAAAAAGAATGATAATTATGTACTTTAGATTGCATTTCTCAACGACCGCTCGAAAATTACTATCTGATATTGTACTATGCATAATAGTATGCGGAACTGGGCAATTAGCCTATTAAATACATCACGAATACCAATCTTTAACTGATATCGCGCAATGTGGTGTTAGTTAACACGCTTGTGACACTAATTACATATGCACAATGTTAAATAGAACTTAGATATTACAGTTAATCTTATTTGGATTAAATTAATAAATGATCGTGGAGAATGACTTATACGGTACTTACTTTACACTTTAAACTTTGTGAACCTGTAGCAGCCATCATTCTTATTCTACCTCATTTTAAAATATCATGATATATTGGGTTAGTTGAGATCGTTATCTTAACTAAGATGATAAATGCTAGCTAATGCAATGCAATTAATAATAATTGCTATATTGCAAACTGAGTTTTAGCCATCAGCCGCCCGTACAACACTACTTCAAAAGAGTAATTTATTGAAATTATTTGCAATCGTCGAATAAAATCTGTTTTTGTAATGGTTGTACTAGGAATTGGAAAAACTGTCAGCAAATGTGAAGTTAACTACCATGAGATTTCATTGCATCGTTAGCCCATAAAGTATTGCAAAATGAAGTAATCCATAACGATACCTCACGTATTTGCTAATATAACTATCTCATACGATGATCAGCTATGGAATATACGAATTACAGCAGCGCTAACCTTTGCAAAAGTAGTTAACAATCTTGAAATTATTTGCAATTATAAAATAAGACTAGTTTACAGTACAGTTATGCTAGAAGCCAGCGTTCCATAACAGAAGCTAAAAACTGGCATCACATTTGAAATTAACTACTGCAAGATTTCATGATATTGTATATCCATAGTCAAAATATTGCAAAATGAAATAATCCACATAGATACTTGTTACAAAATCTCGATTTGTAACGAGGAAATTTTCCAACAAAGAGACTACACTTTTCTTAGTCGAAACTTTTATTTAGTGCTTCTACTCTTTATTCTACTACCGTACAGTACTGTAACCTCTAGTCTATACCTTCTTTAAGTATATGACATATTACTATTTATACCTACGCAACATGCACACGAACTAAAACAGGTTTAGGTAGCGTTAGCCAATAACAGAACGACAACCCAGCTAAAATGTCGTAAACAAGACTGCAATTACTTAGTTTAAGATCATTGATAGCGTAAAATATATGAAAATTAGTAAGAAACATAGCTCAAAGGTTTAATACTGTGTGTTATAGGTAAGATTTGGTAGTCCATGTCTGACTCCATGATGCAATGTAATGCAGCAGACCTAACTTTAATTAAGAGCTGGTTGCTGATTTTGAAATTACTTACAATCATAAAATAGAATTCGTTTACAATAATTGCACTAGGAGTTGAATACTGTCATCCATCTGAAATGAACTACAGACTGTCCTGCAAAGTCTCCTCATAATATCCTGTACAATGTACATTCAAAGGATTGTAAAACGGAAAAATCCATATTGATACTTCACCTGTTAGCTAATTCACTCACGGACAGCCTACTCAACTATGCAACTTATTACACATAGTAATCCTTGCTAAGCTGGCCAATGATTTTGAAAATTCTTTGTAATTGCAAAATAAAACTTGTTTACAACTGTCATCCAATCTGGAATTAACTACTGCAAAGTTAAATCGTATTATATAACTATACGAGAAAGGATTGCAAAACAGAATAATCCATATCAATACAGTACTTCATTTCTTTACAGACAATATATTTAACTATGCAATACTATACTGTACACTGTATGTACTGTACATTGTATACTTTACTAAGCAACTTATATAATTAATCAGAGTACAGTAGAGCCAACCTTCACTAAAACTAGCTCATAGCTTTCAAATTATTTGCAATTGCAAAATAAAACTTGTCTGCAATAGTTGCACTAGGAGCTGAAAATTGTAATCACATCCAAAATGAATTACTGCCAGAATTTATCCTATTATACAACAATAACAATATTGCAAATAGAAATAATCTATTTTAATATTTTTAGTTCATCGTTGACTTACTGTATTTATTCATGATAAAATTTTTACCTTTAGTTGCAAGAAAGTTGAGTACTAGAGACCCTGTACCTAAAGAGAGACTGGTAAAAACTCTCAATTTTTGTCTTCACATTCACAAATATCGTTCCAAAAAGGTTAACGTATCTAATTGGTGCAGATGGACCCAAAATAGTTGCCAGTCCATCCGTGTCTGCGTCCAATCAGATACGTTCTTGCTTTACCGCCTTTACGATATGTTTAGACATGTTTTTAGCCAGGACTTTGCCAGTCTCTCTTTAGGTAAAAGGCATCTTTATTTATTTATTTAATTAATTACCTGAATGCTGCATAGCTCAAGAAGATTGCAGTTAGACGAAGTTCAGCATCTCCACCATAAAGGTTTTATTACCCCTACAGACGTAAGATCGGTACTATACGGTACAGTGTACAGTACACAGTATTGTAGAAACTGTACTGTACTCAGTACTGTACACTGTTCGGTACGGTATGTGGGATGGGACGGACGCGACTGGAACAGCGGCTCTTTCAGCTCCTGTACTGTACGCTGTACAGTATGCTCCT
This sequence comes from Trichoplax adhaerens, assembly GCF_000150275.1. Lineage (NCBI taxonomy): Eukaryota > Metazoa > Placozoa > Uniplacotomia > Trichoplacea > Trichoplacidae > Trichoplax > Trichoplax adhaerens. The sequence goes on from NW_002060962.1 coordinate 228,328, forward strand.
GCAAGCTTGCACAGTATCCATGGAGAACATGGCTGACCTGGTTAATAAAGGAAATTTCCATTCACCTTAATTACATAAGCCTGTTGTAAGTTTTAATTTATCGTCTATATTATCATAGACTAATGGTTGAAGCTAATTGAAGTATATTGTACTACGTGCTGGTTACAGGAGAGTAGGAAGTATCTTCAACACCACGAAATGGTGCATAGTTTTGTTATCCATAGCCTTTTACCTGGAACTTGCAGAGTATTCTATTCCATCACATTCTGCAGCGATAGCAAAGCGGTAAGTGATGATCATCGTCATGGTTATTATAATAATTAAAACAAGTAGAATGTAGAGGCAAGATGCTTAGTTGCTTTGGACTACGCTAGCATTTATATAACATCCATATTCTAAGTTAGTGATGAATTAATCATTGAACGCCGTCGACAATTTGATGCAACTTCCGCTATTTTACGTGTATAATATTACTAAACTAGTTGCAATAATATCCTTTACTACATGGAAATATAAGCCTATAGAGTTCAACAACATATGCTACGATGGCCTGTTGATATGCAATACTGTATAAGAATACAGTAAATTATAACTTCACGAAGCATCTCTACCATCCACATGTTCGCTATTAACCAGAGTTACGCGTACATCGAAATACGTACGCATATCATAGAATACAGTATAGTAACCAATGACTTCTAGTAACTCTTGTAGTGATCCGTTCAAATTTTCTAAAAATTGATTGTTAATTAATCTTCACTACATGGCATTTATTTCGAAGTCCTTTTTGAATGATTGCCACTACTGCACAGTGAGTGTACACGGCTCATAGTACAGTGTACAGTATTCGAGTATAAATTGATTGATTTTATTCATTTATTAAACATCCTACTGTAATAGGCCAGTTTGCCATGCTAACTGAATTTTCACTCTATTACAATAGAATGGACACGTCGAAGATCGCAGTGGCCGGAAAGAGAAATTACTAGCCATTGCTCAACGTGTACAATCGGAATACTCATTCAAACGAGTTACACAAAGGAGCGACCTTTATGATGAATTATTGGTGGCATCAGCAGAGTATGACTAATTAATTAAAGAATATATGTGTAGTATATTTACTCATACGTAATTATCGATTCGGCTGTTCATTCTATCAGTATTTATATCACGACTTATCGGCTACTCTGGTAAAGTATGATGCATTGCGTAATTAGGTATATAACATATCTATATATTATAGTTTAAAATCGATAACAATTTATGTCAAATACTAGTCTGTTACGGCCTATAATTAAAAGTATCTCACATACATACTTAGGGAATGCACTTTCGATTGATTAATAGTCATCTGTTGCCTATGATGTGTTGCTACTGTTACTATATTCATAAAATTTCAAATATCTTAAATTAATACACAGATATGGTTTAAATTTGGAAGGAGGCGCCTTTCGATCACTTCGTGGGGAACCATTCGAAAGCGAAAAGGCTATCCTTTGGCTTGGACGTGACAAGTTAGTATTCCCATTTAATCGAACCATTAATTCTAGCAAAATATTGCTGATTTGATGAAAATATATAAAATAGATTTAAGATACAATTTAATTGAGCTACGCGTACGAGAATGTTAAATATCTCTTAATATATTAGCTTGCAAATGGAATAATTTTTGTAGTGCCTTTAACTTCATACCGTACTGGTACTATTGTGTCAACGCTTACGAGGAAAAAGTTCTTTTATGTAGCTACACTTAGTATTCTTATTACCTACCCTATCAAAAATTTCAGGTTATATTAATATATCAAATCGTCCAGTATCTCGCCTATTATTTTACTTACAATTTGCTACAGATAAAGAATTAATCAACTATGGAATATTTTTTATTATTAATACATGTGGTTGTGAAAAAAGTATTTAATGGTAAAATTGTAATTTCAATTATAACCTCATTAATTTAAAAATAGCAATGGATTTGCATTGGTATGCGATACTCATGAAAATCGCATGTTGGCTGAAAACACTTTGCGATTGCTTTGCAAATTCCTACAACCCCATATCAAAAACACTTCACAAGGAACGGAGGTACGTATATGATACTGTAGATTATATTTCTCATTCTTTGCGGTTCTGTATATACTATCTTCTGTATTTTTAACTTAATGTATACAAGTAGATGATGATCGTCATACTCAGATTCTTATCTATTTCATAGCCTGTTCTATTGGTGGATCGTATAGCCGCAATAGTTAACCGATTTCTGCCCAACGGGCAGGTAAGACTGTGTGTGTCCTGGTTATTTCTCTAATGTTCACCGCAGAAATTACGTATTAATTTGAAACAAATATTTCTTCTGTAGCTCTTATTCTTAAATCATCGAATAATAAGACACTTTGAAAAAGAATTGGAGATGCTACTATCAGCTTAATAAATGTATAAGAGGATTATAATTTGGTATTGACCTCAAATACTGGATGTGAAAAAGCTGAAGAAAATTCGTTAAAGACTGTATAGTTTATCATTAGAATAAACCATTTTACAATTTATTACCTTTAGATTGAAATTATGCAAACAACAATGTTTGTGCTGATCTGATTTAAAATTCAAGATACTGTACAAACAACTTGAATTATTACTAAAATTTAACGACATGTACTTTAGTTCTATGTACAATATATTATTGATGAGCAGCATTATATATTTTTGAAATGGAGATCAAATTGAAAAAAAATGCCCAACAGTTTGAAAATTTTGCTTTCACATTCAATTGTAGCTATTTTGGGAGCTATTTTCGACTGTATTCATTAAAATTATTGATTGCTCGTGTTTCGGTAGCTTCGTACTCGTAAAGAAATTTAAAATTGTAACTAATTGGTAGCGCAATAATGAAACGTTAAAGTAATTTCGATAAGGCGATTTTAATAAAACAGTATTCCTTGTCTTTATCGAAAACTTTATGTCTAAATCTTCGGCTTTAAATGATGTATGCGTACAGTATGTACGACGTATTTAGATATCACTGAGCATTCTGTGGTATTCTAAGAGTCGATTTTGTATGTGTAAACTATAATTATTAAATTTTCAGTAGTTTCTGTTATAGTGCAGTCATACGCATACTACTTTAATCCAAATTTGTAGATACGTCGATTAATAGGTCATAATAAGGCAAATGTAAATATCTAAAAATTGAATCCACCATAAATTCACAAAACACCGTTACTAACATTAGAAACATATGACGTATTAAACCATTGTATCCAAGGTAATCGATAAAACTTTATTATAAAGTGAATCAGACGTAAATGTTCCTTTCGAAATTGATGCCCTTCAATTCTACTTAAGACATTTGATTACAAAATTATCACTGTACGACACCATATCATCACACAAGAATTGAGGCTTTCTAACCAGAAATTGATTATTATGCCCATAATTATAACAAAATGCCATACTTGACTAATTTAGCATCATTTACTGTGTAATGGTACTGATTGACTAAGAATCATAATATTATTCACCATGTATCCATTAAGAAACATCAGATAAAATCAATAAATCAGCACATTCCGTTTTTAGACGCAACATTAAAAATCCAATAAATTACAGGAAAATGATCAAGATAAGGTACAGTACTATATTAGTTCGAGAAACGGTAACTGGTTTCAATGTCCTTTAACACCTCAATCCATGTATTCTTTCTAAATCTGCGATTAACTGTTTCTTTTCTTCTTCTGGCAAGAAACACGAACGCGCTGCATTGAATGCCTGTAAATTAAAGTGAAATCAACGCAATTAAGAGATTATATAAATATCAGAAATTCACTAGATATTATGTAAGAAAGATAAATTAATCATACACAAAATAGTACAATCGTTATTGCACTACACTACTTATACAGGAATATGGCATTAATTTACCGCTCGGGTTAATATTGGTATATCATAACCCCAATCATTGTAAACCAAATCATATTCATCGGCAACTCCAACATTGCAAGACAGCGAACAATCACAATTTAAGGAAAAGTTTAAGCCTTGATCGATAAACCTAAAATTTTAAACGTAGATTATAAGCAATATAGGTGCGTACGACAGAGACGTAGAATACAACTGATTATCAATTATATCAAAGATGATTAACCGCTTAGCTGGATGGCCAGTAAAACTATGACATGAACCCGTAAGTAAACTAGAAGTTGGACAAAGCTAAAAGTAAAAAGCGAGTATAAAATTGTTAAAACAATCCTTTAATTCAGGAAAAGTAATTTAATTCTATTTCTAACTTCAAGATGAATTTTTTCATTTTTGACTCTGTTAAACAATTTTTCATCCTCTACCAAATGATATCCGTGACCTATTCTCTCAGCACTTAGCCAATCCAAGCTCTATGCATTGTACATATATATAGAAGATTTGAAAATATAAAGATTCCTGATAGCACTATTGCTCACAAACCATCCTCTACTTAATATTGACTTTCTATAACTATATCAACACAGTAATTTTAAAAAATTGTCTACAGAATCTCATACTAAAGTGTATTCCCAATCAGTCAACCAACATCAACAATAAACTATAAAATTAAATAAGGATAATCTGATGTTTCGATTTGGTATTCATGTATAATCCTTAACTGATACCTGACGGATGCTTTCAGCTGGACCTGCCTCTCCCGCATGAGCGGTCCTATGAATACCGAATTTTTTGACTTCCTACATAATGTATTTATAAGCATAACATTTTTCATGATGCAAATGATTACCAGTATAAAAATGACTCGCTCAACCTTCTACACGTCTGGTATCCTGAGAGCTATTGTAAATTTGTAATAATAACACCAACAACGAAAATTTACCTGAAAGGCTTTGACAAATTCATCATCGGGTTTAATAGGATAATTTCCTTCATCTCCAGCTAAATCAATACCAACAACTCCTTTTCCATGAAATTTTTTGCATAATTCAGCTGTTTTTGCCGATAATTCTAGACAGTGAAATATGCAGACCTAATTCAGTTATCGTAGCTTATCGTAATAATAGTTAATCTTTAAAATCTATCTCTATGCATCAATAAACCATCTAGATTACAACGTTTGATACCACTCAGTTTTTAACTAGTTTATAATTTAGTTAGTGTAATCTACTTTAGCACTTCATTGTCTAGCAGTGCAATATCGATACTGAATATGAGTTAAAACAACAAATATATCGAAGTAGAGTATAGTAAGTTACAAATACTGCATATGTATATCCCAATTATATATACATAGCAAAGGCAAACTGTTTTAAGGCTTTCAACCATCCAATGTAAAATATTTTTTCAAATGCAAGTACCTGGAAATGGTCGAATGCAGCATAGTAAGCTCCGAACGGTAATACCATAACGTCGAGACCCTTCAGCTAGGCCTTCCAGAATAACCTGCAGTGCTCCTTCATCCGTTAATTGATCGGTATTTTGAATAGTATTTGATGCTTCACTACTCAGTAGCTGGGGGGCATAACGTACTTCAGTGTACAAGACACCTTCATTTGCTTGATCTTCACAGAATTCTATTGCACAACGTCGTAAAGCAGCAGCATCTCCTCTGTATTTGTATATATAAATGCACACATACAAGATAAATGTATCGGTTAAATATAACGACAGAAATAATCAACATTCTTAAAGAGTTTTCTCAATATTGCATCTTAGGCATGCATTAACACCTTTTGTATGATGCTAAATGAAGCGCTCATTTAATCTGTCCGAGCTAAGTTGCGATATGTGGTAGCTACTACCCATTCTTTAGCTTTAAAATTAATGAATTAAATCAATTATATTACCTGACAACTGAAAGGAAAACGGGAAAAGGTTCAAGAAATCTTCTCAAAGATCGATCCTTTACATCTACATTCTCGCAAGATACAAGCTCCTTCAGTTGTCTTACATTGTCGAAAGGTAATTCAGCTCCTTTGTTTCTGCATTAATATCATTTTGTAAAATGTACCATTCAACTTATACCATACTTGTAACGAATGATATAGCATATCAAGGAAAATGTAATGTATCATTAAAAATAAGTATTTATCATACGATTGAAGTCATCTTTGTACACAATTTACATGCTTGTACTTTATTAGAAATCAATTATAGCGTTACTCCAAGAAATACAAGATTTTACAATTATATAAATAACAGTATTTATTGACGTAATATTTCATCATTACCTGGCCAATTCGATAATAGTTTCTGCCCGAATGGATCCATCCAAATGGTTATGCAACTCTACCTGTAAGGTTAGTCAATTTATAGTAAATACGGGTAAACAGTAAATTCGTATACTTTGATACAAATTCTTAATAAAAGTCTTGGTCATTTAAAGTCTGAATCAATGCACACAAGTGTTAAATATAGCTCAAGCATTTCAATGTAATGAAAGCATCATGAATAGCCTTACTAATTACTTATCAATTAAAGTAAGTATTTGTAATATCAATGACTGCTATCGCAATCGTGGAGTCTCACTTGTTAGTCGATCAAGGATATTCTAGATACATAGCGATTGATTACTCGATAGTCTATCATTTAGGATTACCAATGTAGTCATTCATTAAAGTGATAGCTATAAGTCGATTATCGATCGGTAGCCATTATAGATCAGTTAGAAAGTCTAGCTTGGAGTAATTATTGCCACAAATAACGTACTGTATCAGCTGCCATATCGTACAGGAATAATTGCAGCTATGATACTAGGCCATTGCTATTATTAACACTGCATGTAATAATTGTACGTTACATGCATTTATCATAATCAGTCTAGCGTAATTTACAGCAGCTGCTACTCTAAGCAATTTATACTATCACCACAGATTTAGGATTCTAGGTCATCTACGAAGCCTGTACTTGATCTAGGGTTCCGGCGAAAGCCTTTCAAATGACTACGTACTCCATTAGGCATGATGTAATCGGCGGTCAAAATGAATTACAACACCGTACCAAAGGCTATGGCCGACAGCATGGCGTACAGGCCCAAACAGTTAAAACTGAAGAGCCCTCCATCCCGCTAATTGAATCAGATTGAAATATTCTATCGGACAGATCATATTCGGTTGATATCCACCACTACGCGATTGCAGAAATAGTTGGAAGATTTGCTCAATCTGTTTAAAGTATTGCAAAGCAAGTCTTTGCAAGCTTGTACTATACTGTCATTCGAACTAACAGCTAGCCGTGCACCATCATTGAAGATTATTTACGAGTCAATGTATATCGATCTATACAAGTAAATCAATGCAAATCGCCTACAAAGCAGAGACACTCAGACACACTTAAAACCTGTCTTATGCATATTAATGTTTGCTTACCTTCCATTTGAGACTATCTGGACCTCGGGATGCCATCTTCTGAAAATGTCGAACGTTGAGGAGCTCTTTACTGCAGGACTTGCTCAATGCTCAGCTGCTCACTCTCAATTGTAGTCATTAAGGAAGCTACAGTACAGTATGTACTGTACAGTACTGTACTGTACTGTACCGTATCATGGACCACTCGAGTCAGATTATTTCCGATGGCACTCCTTCGTTCAAAAATCAAAGTTGTATTGCGTAGCTGTAGAATATTTATATATATATATGTATATACCCGTAGAAGGATATCTCCACATATAGAATGTATCTAGTTCGGGCCTGATTGAACTTACTCAATTATATCGTTTCAGGCTGCCATCGAAATTAATCAGACTGTCGATGTAAATTAACTACAGTAGTCTGGTGACCGATTGACCGTACCGTACCGCTCAGTACGGTACGGTACGGTACAGTTCGCTAATGAAACGGACCAGAAATGCAAAATGCAAGATGGCGAAGTTGTTGAAGTTAAAAAGTCGTATCATTATAATTCATTAGTATAGACTTGCAAGTCCCTGAGCTAGACATGATATCAAATTCTCTAGCTAAGATTTTTGATAATATCGTGCATTTTGGGTTCGCTCGAGTATTTACAGTTTGTACACAAGGCTATTTTGCAGCCTTATTTTGCAGATTTCTGTACAGCAAACTACTGATTCATCTCTTACAGCTCGTCAATTTTTTAGCTCTCTATGCTTGCACTTGTACCATCTTGCATCATGCTTCTAAAGTAGTAAACAACTCCGTGTTACTGTACATGGGGGCGGGTGGGGGGCTGTTCTGGCCACTTCATTAATTAATTATACTCGTATTACATACTGCCATATTATTATTTATTTATTTATTTATCGTATATGACATATATACTGTAGACGTACAGTAGTGTATATATAACATATAATACGTCATATACACTATTCTATTGATCCAGTAGTAGTACTACACACTGTCATCACTCTCAGACAGACGGACTTTTCTTACTCAATGAAGCCGGAAATTTCTGTATCGAAAAAGGACTACTGTAGTTAGTATGGATCTTCCATGGCTATTTTTAAATCACTGGTACTAATTTAAGTAGCGTTTAGAATCTTACAGAACTATTTTCAATCAGAACTTTATAACAGATAATAATATTCAATGTAGCATTACTTCATTGAGAAAATATCACTCAATCCAAAATCAACCGTCTGTATACTAAAGTACTGCCATAACGAAGTGTTGCGTAGTATATCTTGAAGAGATGACTTTGGAAATAAATGTCTGTCTGTGCAACAGTAGTTTTTCTCCTTTCCACGGCATCTACTGTAGTTCAGTTAAAACAACAAGTACAGAATGGTCGATTTCCCAATGTGATTACACTATTTTCCATGGCCAAATTTGAGTGAAAAATTAAAATTATGATTCGCTGAAATTTCTTGATAAAATAGATATGTACGGGTAGGAGTATGTCTGCAGAACATGATTACGATGATGAAATCAATGTCAATACACAAGTAAATAGTAAGAAAACTTGTTTCAATACTGTGGTATAAAGTCCTTTAGTACACACTTTGATACTTTAATCGAACTGGATTGGATCGTAATTTTAAAAATTATTATTATTATGTTTTGGATTTTGGATTGAAGTTGGATTGGAGTCGGATTGGACAAGATGAGTTGTCTTTGGATTTCGGAATGAATAAGAAGGAAGCGGTAAAACACTGCTGTACAGTAAAATTCTACCTCTAGAGAAAGAGACTAGTGTAATGAATTACACATACCCAATTCTCCATTTGTATCATCATTGCTCAGCGTCACTAAATCGGGATGTATGGATTACAGTTTAGTATCAAAATTGTTAGAAATGATATTATTATAATAATATTATGACGACATCTATATTTGACACACTTTGACATGGTCTACTGAGTGTATATATATATATATATATATATATTGTAGCTTGGACTACTAGAAACTGGGACTACCATACTACAGTAAATCTCTTCATTGAAGAATTAATTGAAGAGTCCCTCTCTCATTCAGAAATTTTCCCACATAAATTGATCCTACTGTTACAGTAGTCCATGACAGTAACATAATACACAAAGGAGTACACGATTTTGGCACGACAGTGATCGTAGTTGTCGCTATGCCTTCGGGGAATTCCACCTTTCTCTCCAAGCAACCAAAAATGGAAAGAATAGCTTTTCTTCGATGAAGAATGCCTGTAGAAAGACAGGCAAAGTAATAGAAGACGCTGACAAAAGCAGCACTGTGCAGTAACTAAGCTATTGACGTTTTCTCGCCTGTGGCTCTATTGAGCGATTGTTATTATCGGCATGACCGACCACTGCGTCGGAAAGCCAAGCATAAGCAGATAGACAGTCGCATAAGTACATCGCATCAGGATAAATGGCATTTGGCCGACCGTGGATATATTGTCGTTTTATCAGGGAGTGGTCTTTCCTTTTATACAGAAACCCAAATAAAAGATAGGATATAGGCATCAAGTCAGAGAAATTTGGGTCCTATTTGCCGCTCTCCGGTTACACGCGACTCCCTGATTGAAATACTCTACCGGTGGTTGTAGTTTTTGAGGGAAAATCCTGCAGTACCTACACTTGACTGAAATCCAATCAATCCTAGTAAAATGGGAAAGGAAAAAATACATATTAATATTGTTGTTATTGGTCATGTCGACTCTGGTAAATCTACCAGTACTGGCCACTTGATTTACAAGTGTGGTGGTATCGACAAGCGAGCCATTGAAAAATTTGAAAAAGAAGCCCAAGAAGTAAGTTAAACGCCCTTTTCCCTCTTCTGTCACATGCGTTTTACCAGTGGACATAGGGAACAAGCCTTCTCCTTCTTATATCTAATAATAAACGACTGTAACTGCAGATATTTTACAGTAGTTTTTCCACGCTTGAATAATAAGGGAGTTAAGATGACGAATTTTTTCCCCATTTCTAGATGGGTAAGGGTTCATTCAAGTACGCTTGGGTTTTAGACAAACTAAAAGCTGAACGCGAACGCGGTATCACCATTGATATTGCTCTATGGAAATTTGAAACTGAAAAGTATATGGTGACTATTATTGATGCCCCTGGTCATAGAGATTTCATCAAGAATATGATCACTGGAACATCTCAGGTAAATAGACTACAACAACTCCCTATCTGAAAAAAACTTGCATTTCTAGACTACCCTTTAATTAATCAATCAATCTATTTCTCTCCTTTAAAAGCTAATCCATGATCGCTTTAATCTCTAGGCAGACTGTGCCGTACTGATCGTTGCTGCCAGTACAGGTGAATTCGAAGCCGGTATTTCCAAGAACGGCCAAACACGTGAACATGCTTTATTAGCTTATACACTTGGTGTAAAGCAAATGATCGTTGGCATTAATAAAATAGACAACACCGAGCCGCCATATAGCCAAGCCCGTTATAATGAAATTGTAAAAGAAGTAAGCAGTTATGTCAAAAAAGTCGGTTATAATCCCAAAGCAGTAGCGTACGTGCCTATCTCAGGTTGGCATGGCGATAACATGATAGAAGAAAGTGCAAATATGCCATGGTATAAGGGTTGGTCAATAGAACGTAAGGAAGGCAATGCCAGTGGTAAAACGTTATACCAGGCCCTCGATTCTATCTTGCCTCCAAAAAGGCCTTCAGATAAGCCATTGCGCTTACCTTTACAGGATGTATACAAGATTGGTGGTATTGGTACCGTTCCTGTAGGACGTGTCGAAACTGGTATATTAAAACCCGGTGTGATTGTTACATTTTCTCCAGCTAATATTACTACCGAAGTTAAATCGGTCGAAATGCATCACGAATCCTTGACTGAAGCCTTACCTGGTGATAATGTCGGATTTAATGTCAAAAACGTCTCGGTAAAGGATATCCGTCGTGGCATGGTTGCTGGTGATTCTAAGAACGACCCTCCAAAAGAAGCCAAGTCTTTCAAGGCTCAGGTTATTATTTTAAATCATCCCGGTGAGATTCGAGCTGGCTACTCTCCAGTATTGGATTGCCACACCGCTCATATCGCATGCAAATTCAGTACCTTAGACCAGAAGATCGATCGTCGAAGTGGTAAAGTGTTGGAAGAAAACCCCAAAATGGTCAAAAGTGGTGATGCTAGTATGATTACCTTAACTCCGAACAAGCCTATGTGCGTTGAAGCTTTTGTCGATTATCCTCCATTGGGTCGTTTCGCCGTTCGTGACATGAGGCAAACCGTAGCAGTTGGTGTTATTAAGTCAGTTGAAAAAATGGAACATGGCGGTAAAGTCACAAAGTCCGCGCAAAAGGCTGCCAAGGGCAAGAAATAATCAATCCTAATGCCTCTACATATTTAGACTAACAGAAATAGAATAAGATAATCGTAGATAACTGTGTGTAATTGTTCCATTTTCGTTGTGCTGTACTGATGTTATATACAGGCCTGAGGGTAAATTGATTTGTCTTCAGTTCGACAGAGTTATCAATAAAAAAGTACTGCGATAGTCTTTCGTATTGAATAAATGAGAATCTATCGTTTCTGACTGCTTGTCATTTACCAAATTATATTGGAGTTCGCAAAGTCACTAAAACTTGTATAGTTATCAATTGATTTGTGATCATTTAATCTACTGTACTCTAGTCAACTTGTAGACGTATTCTATGAAGAGCTTTTCATGCTTTGGCTACTCGAGCGCAACGATCGTAGTAAAATCAATCAATGTGAATGATAGATATAATTAAGTGCGTTAATCAGTATTAGCCACTTGTAAATTATGTATAAAGTATTATTCATTTAATAGAATTTGCACTATTAATTATTCGTTAACATATCAATAGTGCAAATTATATTAAACGAATAATTGTCTATACGTAATTTACAAGTCGATAGATAATACTGATTAACGCATTTAATTAATTATATACTGTATATCATCCACATTGATTGATTTTACTACGATGTTCATTACAGTTCTTACGTCGTGTCATTATGATACAGTATAAGTAAGCATTATGTGTAAGAGTACGCTTAAAGTGTCGCACTGTCATAATAGCTTACAATTTCCTTATCGTCGCTCTTAATACTCTGCCTTTTAATGAACTACTGGTTAATGAATTGATCGTTAACACAATCTACGAGCTAATAATTGTAGGCCTAAATTAAACGTACGAGAAATTACAAAAGGCATCTGCTGGTAGAGCACCCTTGGTGATACAGTAGTTCTAGAGATATAACGAACGACAAAATAACTACTAATCTATCTAATGAATTGATCGTTAACACAATCTACGAGCTAATAATTGTAGGCCTAAATTTAATGTACGAGAAATCACAAAAGGGATCTGCTGGTAGAGCACCCTTGGTGATACAGTAGTTCTAGAGATATAACGAACGACAAAATAACTACTAATCTATCCAATGAATTATTAGACTCCTTTAAACTATTCAAGCAACATAATTTGTATTGGCTTTCATAACATGATGCAAAGCACTGCGCTATAGTTTACACGACAGTACTGAATCATATATAAGCAGCAACAACAGAACTAGTACAGTGGGCAAGCTAAACATGCAATTATCGCTTAATTAGAGTCTAATGCTTATTGCCAATGTTGCATCGTAGACGTGCTGTAATTCTTGATAACTCTACTAAACTAGCTATCGTACATAATCTTCTACACAGTATTTTCAGATTTAATACTCGTCTATTTCATCATTAAACACATTGTCTTGGTATTACATAATCCTTATCATGGCGTACGCTGATGTTTATATAGCTATTTAGCACAGTATAAACTACAAACATACGTTACGAGTATTCGTATATGGATTCCTAGAAATATACTAAAACTAATTTTAGGTGAAAATTAGCCAAAAACAGTTAGATTAAATCTCTAGAGTCAAATTTAAATGCAAACATACTCGTATATAAATCATATTTCAACTAGTCAGTAAGTTAACTTAACAACTTCAAAAATATTCCCATGTAGTTGCCGTATCATTTAATAACCAGGCTATAGTTACTACAAGATCACGGTAGCTATAGTTACTACTATCGATACTACACTATCTATCATTTAGATTGGGTAACAATGGTAGGGCATAATTAGTACAACCAGTTAATGTTCTTATGTACTGTAATATGGTACATTTATTGCAACAGCTACTAACGACTTTGATTTTGCTTACATTAATTTCTCTTATTATACTGTAGATGTATAGAATAATTAAGTAACGCTTGCCTTTTAAGAATATGGCGATTTCCACATCATATAGTTTTAAAATTATGATTGGTGTACATTAGTCATTGTAGATATTAGCCCTTTCGTACTGTAGGTATCTTCTAACTCGCTCATTAATTGCTGTCTTTTATCCTTTAGTAGGAATGAAAAAGAAACTGTACTAAAGACTAACCATACATACAGATATAACAATAATTTCTCATCTTTTCAAAGGTATTAAAATAAAGGTTATTTTCTAAAATTTAGAGAATGTGACTGATGCTTAAATAAAAGGCAAACGGTACGAATTGTGTAAACTCAGAAGTCAATCTTTGAAAAACTTTCCGGTTAATGTTTCCCAATAATCCGCAATTCTTTAACGATAGGATATTTACTAATTGTAACGAATTTATTAATTACTTATTATGCATTCTTAGACTCAACCGATAGAAATAACACTGCTTCAAGTAATAAGCCATCGCAAGATGTTATTAGTAGTACTTGCAGATTATGAATACTTTACCTCTATATTGGTAGTAATTCAATGTAATCCGCCTTTATATAGCCTTACAAGTGAATAACGGAACTAACGATAAACTGGTAAATATTTTCAGTTATTTAAGATTCTCTTGCGTAAACTGTAGTATGAATCCCAAATCTTTTTTGGTCTCCTTTAATATTACGAAAATGCCGCATTTATAGCAAGAATCAAACATAACCAATTTCATAATAATATTGTTAGAAGACTTACCCGAAAAAGCTACAAATTTTATCACCAGGTTTAACAGCATGTTCTCGTTCATACCCTTTCGTATTAATAAACACAGCTCCCTTTCCACGATGCTTTTTACATGATTTAAAAATTTCAGGAGCTAAACATGTAGCGATTAACTTAACTAGGTGTTATCAGTCTAAGATCTTTTAACGCTAGGGCAATGGCAGTAGTACTTAAAAACTTTCAATGAGCTACAGTAATAAAATTGAAGATACCAATCAAGTATTATAACGTAATATAAGCTACAAGTATTATTTATTTGCCATATATATAAAATATGCGCATACTGCATAACATTCATAAATTAGATACCAGTCTGATGTCCTATCACTGTAAAGACGAGTCCTGCTATTCTGCAAAGTCGACAACTGTCTCTTCCTGCTTTAATAGCGTCTACCTACTTAGACCTTATCTAGACTGAAGTGTCATGGCAATTCGTTGACTGCTCATGATATATGACATTTTTGATCATATTGCTTGAGATTAGTACTTAATGGTTTTGAAATGTTGTGGATCGTTTTTCGACGATCATCAATTCATAAACTAATCCCTGTGAAAATGTAACATTTATGTTATGTAGCAATAATTTGTTCAGCCTCTATTACTCTCCAGGTTCGATGACCGATAATAACCACAATTTAGAGCTTGCCATGTTTTATCCAGGTTTTTCTGGTAATTTATAAAGCAGTAGATAACGTACTTGGAGGAGATAGACTCTTTAGTTTTTCCATGGATCAATCTAACCTCTTAAAATAGTATAAAGAAGCAATTAATTTGCTTATAAAAGCAAAATCAATGGCACAAGGCATTTTTGCGATTTATCTCCCCTTTGCAGAATTGATTTCATAATTCCTAATGTAAATTAAGCCTTTCGAACTCTATTTGTGATGACAAATTTTCAGCTTACGGAATTTAGTTTGGAATTGGTTTAGAACCAATACAGCCACTTTTAGCGTAGCTATAACCTTTTAATTGGGTTATATGAAAAAAGAAAATATACTCAATTTAACCTCGTTAGCGCCGATACTGGCACGGCATATGTTGATCAATATCATAGACTATTAATGCAGTATTCCATGATATTTTGCTATTTAAGTAATCCTTGCAAATAAAGTACCCCTAGCGGCAACTCATGCTGATTATGGTTGTAATGTTTCTTAAGACACACTTAGAAGATCAGTAAATAGGATCGCAGTCATATAGCTCCGATTGCCTTCTTGTTGTACGTCCTTAGTCTTTTACCATTAGTAGTCCCTCTACTAACCACAAACTAGGTGTACAATAATTTAATCGTTGCGTCTAATCTAATAAGCAGTAAAGAAACACTGCTCTGCGTGCAGCCAAGACTCCAGTCGATTTTGAAGGAAGTAACGAATCAATCGACTGACTGCAGTAAATACCAGAATGAATTCTCTCCATGCAGCAAAGTCTCCGGCTGATTTTAAAGGATTAATCAATCATTCTATTCAATGCAATCAATAACAGTATTCATTTTTAGTGGTTGCTTATATGGATCTAATGAAAAGGCTGGAGACACATTTACAGCGTCTTTGTAGCATGATCCATCCGTATTTTGGATACAACAGCTATAATCAAGTACTAAGTCAACATTGAAAATGGAATGTTGCTCACTTTCCTTTATTAATAATACGGTACAAGCAAACGCACTTTAGTTAGATACTCACGATAAAACAGCACGGAACTGAGAACATGCAGAGAGAGAGAGCTCTAAAAGAAAAGAATCCACCGAGCTGTGGTGGTAGTATGGAGGTCGTACGAGAAAACTACACGGAGATGAAAGAAAAAGCAGGTATGGGAAAAGCCTACTGCTTCATAAGGAACGAGCATCGATCTCAAGTAAGATATTCTACAAAAATTATCAAACACCCTACAGCTGCTCCTGATCCTTAGCGTACTTATTGACTAAGTCGAACATTTTTGAAAGTCGATTTGGCACTGAATAGGATAAAGGTACGCCCAACTATCACCAGTAGGATGTTGCACTAGTCATATTTACGGGATATTTATTTTATTTTTTTTCTTTATGTAAGTATTGAAAACTCTTCCATAGGCAAAGTATACTGTACTACCACCAGAAAATTGGCCATCCACTGAATATAACAACAGTGCAAGTCCGCCAAGGGAACGTCTGCTAGTAAGGAATAATATGGCGCTAAAGCCGCTTTATTCTTAATTGCTATTCTACTATAATGTAGTACAAAGACGGCCGCGGTACTATTAGCATGTCCATACTACATCCACACCCACCATCTATTTTTACATTATTGATCTATTCCTGGATTTCGAGGACATGCGTCCTACGCTTTCCTTAACCCAAAAGGTAAAATCTCCAGTTGCTGTCTCGCATTGCTGCCTTTGAAAGCCCGCAGTTATCTGGAGCATCGTAGGCTAGCTAAAATCTCATCATCAATCCAAATTGATTGCAACCAAGGACCAATTTACCCATCTTTATGGCTGTCAATATTACAAATACTTTAAAATGCAAGGTGATCAACTCCAATCTATTGATGACTCATATGGTATTTGCTGTCCACCATTTTGTTTATAAATTGTTTGTTAATCAATCTGAAATCATGCTTTAAAACAATCATCAATGCTCATTAAAGACAAGGCTTTCAAAACTGTATGATCTCAATTCCTTACTAGTAATAAGTGAGAAGAATATCTCTACCAGTTTTATATCGATGGAATGACAACCCATGATTGATATCTGCCTAAAAAAATAAATGAATAATAGTGTCATACCTGCTTAGT
The DNA here is from genome assembly GCF_000150275.1 of Trichoplax adhaerens. Taxonomy (NCBI): domain Eukaryota; kingdom Metazoa; phylum Placozoa; class Uniplacotomia; order Trichoplacea; family Trichoplacidae; genus Trichoplax; species Trichoplax adhaerens. The sequence continues at coordinate 245,472 of NW_002060962.1, forward strand.
GATCGCTTCCATCTTATTTATTTGCTCTTATTTCTCTACAACCACGCTATCAAAATGCTTGCATTATCGACAACAGTAGCAATATTCACTTGGAATAGAGTCATGGATTGCTAAATTTGTTTGCCTAACCTATACAGTAGTGTAGTAACTTCTTAAAGCTATTGAACCATCTCTTCCAGCAAGTACGTAGAACCTATTGAAAAAAAAATAGAATAGCCTTCCATCGTTGATTTACAATCAGCATGAAATGGAGATTCAGTGCTTTTCACATTCCATCATCTCTCTTCACGTAGTACGAGAATGATACTGTACAAGATAGTTGATATTATACTTTATAGATCAATATCTTACACACTTTGCACGTTACACTTATGTTCTCTGATTAAGAAATTAAATAATCAACCTTTCAATAGAGACGTGAAGTAAGTTTATCGATTCGATTTGAAAGCCTCAATGAAACGACGGCGTTACAGCAAAATAAATAATATCTATCGTTTCACTAAGACGGTCTAAAGTTATGATAAAGTACCTACTACCTATTGTAGTAAATCTGATCAATTGCACGAGCTAGTTCGACTCAGCAATTCCATCCTGTTTACTATACTACATGTACTATTAGAGTTATATACTCTACACTTTATAAAGCTGCTTACTGAATTTTGTTCCATTATCCTCGTTGCACTTAATAATTCATGAATCTCCAAGTACTCTACAATAGACCTATACAACAGTATAGACCAACTATTAGCATATCTGCTCTCAATAGGCTGTACTTATAGTAGAATAAAATAAAAGTAACATAACTACCCCATTAGAAGCTTAATCGTAGTCTGTGTGACCGATCGTATTAAGATCGATTAAGATTGATCAAAGGATTGGTAATTAACTTTAATCTATGCAATATCAGCAACAGCCGGTGCTGATTCTTTTACCGACTTGAGTACTTTCAGTATTATTATTTTCCATGAAACTTATACATATATATATATATATCATCCTTGGACTAGGTTGAACTACATACTCACTTCGATGGCGCTCTCCGTGCAGAAACAGTTGTAGATCTAGCCAGGTATGGAAGGATAGGCCTTCAACTAAAAACCATAAATAGAGAATAGCTTTATACTAGTGATAGTACGCGTATAGGATACTGTATGTGATAAACTGCGATCAAAGTAGAAGAGAAATTTATATCGCTGTTCAGATTTCAATCAAGCTTGATGTTGTAATATCTTTAGAATTTGAACTATTCACTTTTCATGCAGCCATGAGCGAGTAGGAATTGTGCTGCAAACTTAATACATAACCGAAATAGATGAAATACAAGTAGAACTGCAATAGAGTACAGCTTGAGCTACTATACTGTACTGTGCCCTATATACAGTATCGTGTGATAGATGTCATATATGCCTTAACAAGCCCGTTCATCATGTAAAATGCGCTGTTTATTTTCGCCGATTTATTCGGTCATTCTCCTTGAATAATTGAATTGATATTTAATTTAAATAGAACCAAAGGTATCGAATTGCCTGTCGATAATGCTGAACAATTGAAGGAATATGTATCCTGTGCCAATAAAGAAGTAAAGTCTTTAACAGTATTTTTAGAGGCATTTGGTATATTCAATTCGGTTATCAGGTACAGTAATGCTCTTTTTAAACAGTAAACAGTCATGACCCTTAATGACAAAGCTTACTCCTTTAAACATAAGTGATATCTCACAGCGATAACACTACCAAAATGAATAACTGTTTGTTAATGGTAATAATTTAATGCCTGTTCTATCCCCAACTCTTCTTCGCGCTATTTATTCCATACGAGTACGCAATATTGATATGTATTCTACCTTATCTCGTAATTTTAAATCCCAATTAGAAATTAGCCGATCTACTTTAATCCAATTCTACTTTCATCTAACAGACCTATGCAATATTGATTGAATTCAATGTTATGGTTAGAACGTACACTTTTAACGTCTGTAGAATGTAACAGCTAACCAACACATTATTAGCTCATAATGTCTGCATATATTTGAAATTTAGAGGTGATCGGGATGCCCTACGACGCTGTGCTCTTGAATTCTGCGAAGATCAAGCAAATTATGGTGTTTTGTACTCTGAGGTACGCTATTGCCCTCAGTTTATGTGTGGTCAAAAACCAAACGTGGAAGGAGATTCAGAGCAATACTCATTAACAAGTGATGAAGTAGTTCAGATTTTATTAGATGCTTTTGCCGAAGGATCCCAACGCTACGGTATTAAAGTTAGGAGTATTCTCTGTCTCGTTCGACCGTTTCCAGGTATCACTATAATATATGGAGAATGTTAATCTTGTATTATGAGTCATCCTTAATGAAATATATATGATAATGAATGTGAGGCTAAATACTTTGCTACCCTCACCATGTTTACTTGCAATTCTAAAACTACTTATTAGGAATTAAATAAAGTCAATCTATTCCAATATAAGTAGAAGATAATGACATCGTATAATCTTAATTTAATGATTTGACATTTAAAGTGATCAAAAATATCTATACAGTCTTGATAATACGTTTTACTTCACAATTTACCCTTCAGAGTGGGCAGCAGAAACGGTTGCTCTTTGTAAAAAATATTATGGTAAGGGTGTTGTTGGGATTGATGTTGCTGGAGATGAAACGCTTTACCCGATTGTGGCTAATGATGAATTTGTCAAAGCATTTCAAGTAAGCTACCAAGATCAGAATTTATTTTCACGTACGTGTATCGATACTAAGATTGTGTGAACCAGGATTATAACTATTTTACCCTCGATTATACAATTAAAGGAAGCCAAGAAATTCGGTATTCACAGAACTGCACATGCTGGGGAAGCGGGACCAGCTCAGAACATACGAGAGGTATAGAATGTATTATTACTATGCTGAAGACTTTGACAATATTGATTAGATAATAGATTACTTAGTTCAAACTAAAAAATCCTCCAGGTTTTGGCTAAACTAAACAACTTGTCACAGGATATTTATGTTCGTACTCGATAATTTGTTTCTCTACCTATTCATTAACACTTATAGTCCTTGGATTGGTTAAGTGCTGAGAGAATAGGCCATGGTTATCACTTGGTACAAGATGAAGAACTGTATAATGTGATCAAAAAGGAGAAAATTCATCTTGAGGTTGTAATTTAATTCTTGAAAAACAGTCAAATTGTATGTTATCCTTATATTTGGAATTGTAATTTTACTCTGTATTCCACAGCTGTGTCCTACTTCAAGCATCCTTACCGGATCTGTGCCAAGTTTTAAGAATCATCCAGGGAAACGGTTCGACAGTGTTATTAGCTTATAAAAGTTGAAGTTATTATAAGATTTTATAGAATATTGCAATCATTGTGTTCATTTAAATTTTTACGTCTTTCAGGTTTATTAATGATGGATTCAATTTCTCTATAAATTCCGACGACTCTTTATGTATTAATTCAACAGTTGCTGACGAGTATAACTTAGTTTATAATGAATGGGGCTACGACTTCCCTGTACTAACAAGAGCGGTAATTAATTTTTCCACAATAATCGTTACATATAATAAGTATAATAAGACAGTAGGCGAAGATTTTGTCATTAATCTATTACTTACATATTAAAACAGTTCATGCCTTGGCATTCTAGTTATTATCAATCTTACCTGTCTGCTATTTTTTACAGGCGTTCAATGCAGCCCGCTCATCGTTCCTACCAGAGGAAGAGAAGAGGCAATTAATTGAAGACTTAGAGACAGTATACGGAATGCGATAGTGTGATGGCTACTGCTGCCCTTCTATTTCTAGAGAAAATCTCTGTTGCTAAATTTTAGTGATAAAAGTTTATTTCAGCAAGATTTAAACGTCTAGAACCACGTATTTGCTTTTTAATTCTAGTCTGCACAATATCGCTGATACAGATTTATTACTAAAATAAAAATGTACCAATCTTAAAAATAACATAATGGGAATTATGATTACATTCACAGTTATGCCTACTATGTACGGTATATACTGTATGCCTATATAACAATCTTTACATTGTGCGTAATTACTCTCTAAGTTACATGTACGTTTGTAATTTGGTCTTAGTTGCTTTGTGAACTTCACATTACGATATTATAAAGATCCTAATACGATACTGTATCTAGCCTTTACTATGGTCACCGTCCCAGATAGCCCATCTTCCGTCTTCATCAAAATTTAGAACGTGCCTATACGCACGTCAAGTACGTAAAGTGTTATTGCGGAATTCGGAGCAGCATTGCTACATAACTGCTGTAAAGCTATTACTGTAAGCAATACTGAGTACTGTAATTGCTAAGGAAGTTATAACTACTATACCGTACATAGAAAACGCCCGTAAAGCTTGATTACTTGCATTAATGTAAGCTAGTAGCGAAACTCTCATCTATCGTAATTGCATTTTATATTTATTACAATTGAGCGTATTTTTATACGCCCTTCAATAACATTTTATACAGCATAAAGCAATCGTCCCAAAGACTGTATGTTTCCAAAATTTGTTCAATCATTAACACATTTTGGTATCAATAGCCACGAAAATATGTTATATGACATCATATACTCATACTGTATAATCAAAGAATATTAAATTTTAAAGACACAGGCACAGTATTATGTCAGAATGCTGCATAAAGCTGTAACAAATTCATAACAAGCAAGGAAGTTATATCAGACATTAGGTATCAATATTTGCAAAGTACATCTTACGTCAACATCTAATCATAATAATTAGAAGACTTTAATACGAGTAGATAAATAATATCCAGCGTAGGAGTGGATATAGGGATATAACATAAATAATTTTCAACCTATTAATAGAAATAGCTTTCTCATTGCATATTTCCAGTAAATACTTTCTAATCTTTCGGGCTTAATTCCATTTCTTCTTCACTATTATATACTCGTTTGTTTAGACGAAAGTAAGCTTCTATCTCTTCTAAAGATTTCCCCTTCGTTTCTGGAAGTGCATAATAGACATAAATAACTGCAATGATTGAAAATACGGCATAGAGCCAGAAGGTACCGTATATTTCCATCGTTTTTGTCATTTTATCATAAAAATAAGTTACTATAAATGCTGTCAACCAATTTGCTATCATAGCTAAGCCACTGCCAACTGATCTTATGCGAATGGGTAAAAGTTCAGACATGCTTAAAAATGGCACAGCTCCCCAACCTAAACCGAATGATACTAAGATAATTGCAACGGTAGCAACAGCAAGCCAGCGGAGATCTCCTGCTGCCTCAGAAATAACCATTAAATGATAAATACCAAAACAAAAATGACCTACGGCCATACCAAGACCAGATGTAATTAGCATTTTCCTGCGACCAAAGTAATCAACTGTGTATAGGGTTGATATCGTCGATAGAAGTAGTCCACCGACCAGGATAACGCTAATCTAGATAGATAAACCGATAATGTAAAACGATGAGTATTTCACAAGCATATCGAAAGAACATCGTACAGCCTTAAAAGGGCTCTTTGCTGGTTAAAATTAAGATTTAGCCAATACATAAGCTAGGTAGCACACCCTCGGATACAGTCAATATCATTACCTCATTTTATCCGTATACTAACGAATTTCTATATCTATTGCAAATTTTTTTAACATCTTTAACTATGTACTCTATTCGTGATACGGTATATAGACCGAAAGAAGAGCTCTACCTGGTTTAAAGATAAAGGGATAGTACTATAGTACCTCCGTTGGACATATTCTGTTACTAATGGAAATGCTTATTCGCTATCAAGAATTCGCCATTTACACTTAAATGACGAATTGACCTGACTACTCATTCGCTATTCTGCATTTCTAGTCGATATCGAAATATATACCATCAGATTTCAATATACTGTAATCAAAGCAATTGAGAGAGAAGCATATTATATATGATAAATATTATAAAATATGCTACGGCAAGCAAAATAATATCAGTTACTTGAACCTTGGTATCAATACTAATAATAGAATAAATGCCATAAAATCTACTGCAGCTATGAGATATGTAGCTATTTGTGCTAAATTAATGAGCTGATAAGAGAAATAGATACGGTATAAATTTCCTTTGGTCTATGATATACATTAAAAGTAATCATTTATGCTCAGAATCACATAATTAAAGAGTTAATACGTATAGCTATAAGAGACTTTCAATACCTGCATTATAAATTATACTAATAAAAGAAACAGATATCACAAGATCTACCTCTACGCTTACGATATCTAATAAAAGAAATAAACTTTATGAAATTTTTTGTAATCGTAAGACCCTTTAAGATATATATGTTAACAAAAGCTATTAATATACTAAGAATGTTAGGAGGCTTTAACTCGTAAATCCTTTGAAAAATAAGCTGCATTGATTTTTATTCGATATATCTACTTGCAGCGTATAGTAATTATTCTATATACTACTACTATAAGGCAAATCTACGAAATCTACTGAATATTGCGGAATCTTGCTTATTAATAGCAAATAAATCTTACGCAAAGGAATCAAAAATGAGATATTCACTCTTAAAATAGAGTAGTAGTGGCATAGCAATAGCAATTGGATCTTACAAATGGCAATCAGAAATTAAATTTCCAATCTTAAAGTATTAACGAGATATAAAATAGGGCATAGCTAATATGAATCATTTGTGATGGTAACTGATTGTGAATATAAAAAGAGCAGGGAAATTTAATTGTTGCATAAATGACTGTAAACACTACCTCATAGCCTGCGGAAATTCCAGTTCTTTGAATAATCGAGACACCATAAAAAATGAAAATATTGATTCCCGACGTTTGCTGTAGTATCATTAACATAATGGATATCATAAGAGGCTTTAATACTGCTGGCTGACGTAACTCAGAACATTTTAATTTTTGATTATCGTTAAGACTCTGATCGATTGCTTGTAATTCAGGTCGAATATCTTGATCATCTCCGCGTAGCCATCTAGTAATATTCCAAATAGAAAATGGCAATGTATCGTTAGTAAAGGGAGATACAGTATTCATCAAGAAGATCAAATTTTAACCAAGAGCTGGGGTATACAGCTACAAATAACCATTATTCGTTGTTGATAGTTCTATATTAATAAACTAGCTCGAGAGTTTCGATATTTGCAATGAGCATTACGGAATTGATATTAGATTGCTTATTATACATTATTTTGAAGTACAAGTCAAATATAATGGCTTATAAACGATTTGAACTTGAGTAACATAGGAACTCAGCCGTTTGTGAAGAAGTTATAAGCTATATCCCAGATAGGTAATTTAATCACAAAATTCTATAATATAATTATATCATGGAACTGTCTTACTTAAGCGCATAAAATGCTTGGTAGGTTCGACCCTGTGATAATAACCATCTTGGTGTTTCAGGCAAAAACGCCATAGCGATGGATAAGATAGTTAATAGTACGACACTCACTAACGCCAAGTAATTCCAGTTAAGAATTAGTGAGAAAAGAACGCATAAAAAGTTACCACAAATAGCGGCTAAAAATGTTGCTGAAACTAGTCGCCCACGAATAGATGGAGAACAGGTTTCTGCCACATAAATCTTAAAATAAAATAGGATTATAAACATCAGTAATATGACGCTAATCAATTTTATAAAGTCTTCAACTTCTTTTTCTAATTGAATTATAGTCGTTTATACATTAAAATCTACATTTAAAAATTATCGCAAAAATCAAAACGTACAGCACTGAAAGTTAAACCAAATATAACGACAAAAACAATGTAATTACCATAAATCTCTAGTACATGAATCTTAAAAAATGAATAAAATGATTCGAAATTTCCAATCAAGTTAGAAAAATCAAATTTATACACTCTTTCACTTCTTACTAACTCAATTTATATTCACTTATAGTATGGATATAAAGAAATCATTACAATTTCAAAGTTAGACTTAAACCCAGAGTGCTTGAGTTAAGTATCATAATCACAAACAGGAATCGATTAATGCCAACATCTGTATTACTTACTGGTGCAGCCATCGCTGCTAGAATAGCTCCAATGCCGGTAAATGTACGACCAATGATTAAATAAATTTTGTTTGGTCCATACATAATAAAACACCAACCTAAAACAAACGGAGCTGAGCAAACAACTAAAGTTGATCTTCTGCCCAAGTAACGAAGGAATAAACTGCCGATAATACCACCAATGATGCCACCAACAGAAAATAATGACTAAATGATGTAGATTTAATGTTTGATAAGTGCTAAATTATCAAGAACGGCACAAGCAGAATTTACTTTACATAGATTTAATTGAGCAGATATCAAGTAGATGCTTTAATTAAAAAGTGAATTACTTTTGTCCACTATCCAGTTGTCAGGTAAAAATAGTAAACGTGTAATGAACTTTAGACCGATTTTAAATCTATAGACTGTAATTAACCTTGGATAGCTTTATTTCTATGAATATTAAGTCAATTACTGTTACATGAAATAATGCAAGCTCGAATAATATCCTGTATTGAATTGTGAGGTAAAAAGGGCACAAGTATACTTTGCCTTGGATAGATTTAAAGGCATTGGACGTCAAGAGAATATTATTAACAGCAAATAAGATGATTCATATTCTTATACTATTCCGAATTGAATCGGCCATCTTAATGTGTATACGTAGATTTAGTTAAATAAATGTCAATTAGGCTATCTCGAAATAAAAATAATTTGCTAAATTCTATCCAGTATCTACCTACAAGGTAGAATGGGCAAAAGTATAGATACTTTGACAGATTTATTTCATCGAGTAATTCATGATCGTATACTACGGTCCTTGCGCTATTTGTGGCATTGCCTATGGTCTACTAGACGAAGATCTATATACACATATATAAATCGGTGCAAAGTGTGTTATACTTGCACCATTTTCGCCATGCTATCGCATACAGAATATCGGTATAATATACTTTCGACAAATTATGGAGAAATGAAAACAAGGATTGTAAAGCAATAAGACTACAGATTCTTCACTTACCCCAAATAAGCTAACATCCAAATTGGTCAAGTATCGATCGCCTAAGAGTTTATTTTGCAATTGTGGAGTGGCTTGCGATGAATATTGCGTAGCAAATCCGAAATTAACGTTGGCAATGCAAGCAATTAATGTGACTAGAATTTGTTGAGCTATTCCACGTGATAATTTCTCTTTACTCATAATTGATCTTCTGTAGGATGATATCTCTTCAATAAAATGATAATGGATTGCTAGAAATAAATTACTAGTGTTGGCTTTTATTCTTGATTTCTTTCGTAATCAGGATAGTGCCAGCAGAATCTGAAATGAAGCAAAAGAAAATGATAGGAAATTTTTAATATCCTATCCCATTTTCGGTGGTAATTTTTATCTATTTTCTCTACCCTATTCATTCACTATCACTTAAAATCAAATGATTTAGACGAGCAAAGGAGAACTACAAGTATCTTCATCACCCGTAGTTCCACATTTACAATATCAAGAAGAAAGTGTCGACAATAGATTGAATACTTTAAGGATTATATTCTTAAGTTACTAGACATCATTACACAGTTAAAAGCAAGAGCAATTCATCCTTCTATTAGATATACCCAACTGCTAGAGGATAATCCCATTTACTGCACCTTTATCATGTCTTATTTCATGCTACTACCACATAGATAATTTGATTGAATACTTTAACGATTACATTCTTCAATCACGAATAAAAGTCAAAAGCAAAAGTAATTTGCTCTTTTCTATCAAATCTACCCGACTGCTAGAGGGGTATTTCTATTTGCATCTTACCTTATTGGGGCTACTACCAAATCAATGATTTGATAGATTAAAGCAGAGAAAGCTGAATGTATTTTGTTCAAAGTTTTGTTCTAAAATATCATACCAGACACTTATCTGAAGATATCGATTGAATATTTCTACAACGTTATTTTTAGCTACTTTAAATCTAGCCATCAATAGCTTAAGTTTACTCTAGGTATTATCATTGCTTTACATTTAAACCACTCATCAAGATCGTTATTGTATAACGAGAGAAAAGAATGCTGCAGTTGAACTAGTAAACACTGATTTAGGTATGAGAAGCTTGATTTAGCCTCAAGGTAAAGCACCTTATTCTAGAGTCTCTTACTAAATAATAGGAATAAAGAGTATGATAACGAAATAACCATGACTAAGCTAAATTGGCTTGTTAACTAAAAAGGCCATCTCCTAAACATGGTCATAGCGAGGTGATGTTGAGAATACTAAATAAGCTGAAGTCTTTCAAAACTTGGTCATGAAAATGATCATGTTCTACAATAATAATCAATTATTTACGATCTTTTAGAACATAGTCAGGAAGCGATCAAGTTGAAGAGTTATTTAATAGACCAAATGTTTTATGTAATGGATGGAAAAATTCTTTCAGAACATCATCATAAAACGATCATGATAAAAAATGACTTAACAAGCCAAAAATATCCCGAGTAATAAATAAGAAAACTCTTTCATAACAATTGAAGAACCATTTAATAAGCCAAAATATCCTGCGTAATAAGTTAAAAAAAGTCTTTTTAACAGGACCATAAAATAATCATACTGAATAAATAGCTAGAATTCTTTGAACATGGTCACAAAACGACCATATTGAAAAATTATTTCAGCAAATATTCTGAAGAAAAATCTTTCAGAATAGGGTGCCCTATGTAATAAATAGGAAATTTTTCAGAATAGGGTCATGATAAAGGATCATCTAAATAGACAAAATGCTCTATGTAATAAATAGGAAAATTTTTCAGAATTGCGATCCTATCCCCCATTAGTCATAACCGAGAAAGAAACATCTTTCGTACATGTAGTAAAATATCTATTGATATCTTTACCTAGAACCTATTGATGATTGCTGTATTATGATGCCTGCCCAAGTAACTAAAGCAACAAGGGAATATGATTACTTACATAATCAATTTTAATTACAATTAATGCGAAAGGAAAAAAAAATTCTAAACCTTGCAAAGTACAGCATACTATTACGTTAATTTTAATTGAAAGCAATGCAGCAAGGACAAAAAACTTCTAAACCTTTTAAAATTATAGCAAAATATTACAGGATCATTCTTACTCACGTAGTAGACTAGTAGATTACACAATAAAGAGAGTAAAGAAGGACAAAAAACTGCTCTTATATCTTGCAAAGTGCAATATTACAACATTATTCTCACTCATGTAATAGACTAGAAGATTATCAGCGAAAGAAATAAAAAGGACAGAAACTACTTCTAAACCTTGCAAAGTATAGCCTAATATTACAGTACCATTCTCACTCATGTAATAGATTAGAAGATTATACAATAAAAGGAATAAAGAATGACAGTAACCACTTCCAAACCTGTCAAAGACAGCATAATATCACGCCATCATTCTCACTTATGTAATAGACTAGCAGATTATAAAATAAAAGGAGTAAAGAAGGCCAGAAACTACTTCTAAACCCTGCAAAGTACAGCATAGTATTACACCATCAATCTCACTCATATAATAGAGTAGAAGATTATACAATGAAAGGAATGAAGAAGAACAGAAGCTACTTCTACACTTTGCAAAATCAGCATAATGTTAAATGATCATTCTCATCCTGTAATAGATTAGAAGATTATACAATAAAAGGAATAAAAGAAAGGGTAGAAAAATAGTAAACTACTTCTAAATCTTGCAAAGTACAACATATTATTACAGCATCATTCTCACCTACATAATTGACTAGAAGATTATACAATATAAGGATTAACCAAAGGATAGGAAGATAGTAAACTAGCAAGCCTTAAGATTTCTATTCTATCCGGGGTTATGGTATGACAAAAAAGAGAAAAGAAAGAAGGTATGAGATTGTATCATAAAAGTCAATGTAGATACATTTATCTAGTTTATGCCCACCTATTGATTTTTAAAAGAACAGAAAGCAAACAACTATTACGTTAAACAGCTGTATTTCTTCTTTATTGACTTAATGTCAATAACTTTTAGTCCAATTTCTGAATTGTATAATAACTCTCTCATGTCAAATTCATCCCTTAGTCTTCTTAAATCATCAACAAATACGCGTAAGAACGTATATTCAAATAGTCGAGTCTATCCATCGTCTAACTACAATTTAATCCGCCCAACGACAAGTTTACTACTTACGTTAGTAAATTAACCTACAATAGATAGTGTAAAACCAAGAAAATGATGAAAGTGATGTCATAGCGTTTCTTATTTACTCATCATTTAATTAATGTAGTGCCACTATTCGAGATAAGATCAAGACAAGAGATTGAGTCAATGACAATCGAAGGAGAGGATGATGTCGATATATATGTATTAAGAAAACCTTAATATGATCAAAGTAGATTGTCAATACGAAGTAAAACAGGTCAAAGAGACTCCAACTTTGATTTGAGAACGTCTTTGTTCAACACGAAATAAAAATATACACATCAGTTCTGCGGGTTGTTATTATTTGAATGATAAAATTAATTCCTAATTAAAGCCAGTTAAAATATTATTTTATCCATTAGCAATACTAGACAGCGATCACATTAATCATGAGATAGAGTCTATCTTTAAGGATTCCAGGAAAGCTGCAGGACAGATGTCAAATGGAAGTAGTACTACTCAAGTATAGTTTATGGCCATCATGAATTTGCATGAATCGTACTAAAGCTACAGGATGAGCAGGATATCCGTCAAAATGTCAGCTTGACAAGTATGCCAATGCAATTAGAGAAGATGAATGGGGCTAAATGATCAAGATGGAGCATAACAAGGTTATACGATGAGAGCTAGCGATGGATTCACGCTAAGAAGCTAGCTATGGAGTAAAGAAAACGCATTCGATATTCTATAGAGTTGAAATGACAGTCTTTGAGACATTCAGAATAGGAAAGCTAGCTTCCAGATGAGCAAGACCTTGTAAAATTATGAAATTCGGTGTAGCAATGGATTCAGTATGAGAAGCTAGCCTCCAGACGAGCAAGATGTTATAAAATTATGAAATTCAATACAGCGATGCATTTAGTGAGAGAATTTAGTTATAAATGAGTAAGATGAAATAAATTAATGCAAGGACGACGAAAATTAAGTTAGAGCTAGCAACAAGATCAACATGATTACAATTCAGTGAAATTCAGTGCAGCGATGCATTCAATATGAAAAGTTACTTATAAGTAAGCAAGATGAAATATATTGATGCTAGGATGATGAAATTAGACTTGGTAATACATTCAAGATAGGAAGTTAGGTATGGCAGTAAGTTGATTCTCATGCCAAGGCTATAAATTGGACTATGAATTTAGAATAGGAAAGCTAGTAACATGAACAGCATGGCTATAATAGTATCATAGAGTGCTAAAACTAGAGCTCATGATCGATCCAAGATCGAAAATGACAAGGTGAGCCAAATGCACTATATACAGTATATCAAACGGATATCTTGATCGGCCGATAGCGAAAGTGAATCATTTTTTTAATGATGGGAAACTACATTCACAACTAGACTGCAATAGAATTTTTTCAAAGTTATACCTTTAAACTTGACGATGCATTAAATAATATAGTAAAATGTAGTCATTGATGGTAATCTATACGTTTCAGAGCTACAATTGCTCTATGTAACGGATTAGTAACGAGAAAGTGCGACAAAATATTCAAGGTCAATGAAAAGGCATTTAAAATTACTCCTATAAAATTGACAACACTTGCTATTTCTACATGTGTTAAGAATGAGATGATTACTAATAACGTCTAGGTGTTATGCATGTAAGAATACAGTAACTTGTTGTGCTGCACATAATGTGTTGTCATAAGATCAGGCAATGAATTGCTAATATAAGGCTCGTATAATATGTTATTACGGCTATACTATTTAAATGCAGTAAATCCTAAATAAAAAGAGATTTTTAGTAAGCTTACTAGGCGGAGTGTATTGAAGCCCTTCGTGACAACGTCAACGACTAAGAGTGGAAACACAACGTAGGTAATAATTCTACTCTCTATTGCTCCAAGTAAGTCAGATAACATAGACACTTTCAGTATGAAATAAAGGCTAAAATAAAAAACGTGTACAAAAATGTATTTATATTAGGATCAAGATTGATAAGGATGGCTATAACGTTATAAAACGCTATAAACATTAGTACGAGAGATGGCGACAGTTTTCTTGATATATTAAAAATTAAATGGATCGATATTGAATAAAAATCCATCAAGATGACCATTTCTATCTCCTACTGAAGCGATCTTCTGCATCACTTCTGTAAAAGTGGCTAATAACTATAACATTAAATGAGATATTCCTGAAATAACAATCCTTGAGGTAGAGCAAGGATAAGGGTCAGGAAATGAGAAAGGATTATGTTGTAGAATGTTGTTGTTTCCAATACAATATTAAATCGAACATGACGGAAATGACAGCCTCTACTATACGCTATATCAGTAAGAAGTTGCTTGGGCTTAGAAGTATGAAATCAATGTCGTTAATACGCATTCGAAACGAGATTAAAAGACAACAAGATATCCCAGTAAAGAAGTCATTTGATGAGAAATACGAGGCATAAAGTGTGTAATTTAATACGTAGTTAATAGGTACTACTAAAGGATACAATATGAATATCTTGAATTGATATCATAATATACTAATCTATATGAATAAAGTAGCAGGAGCAAGCGGAACAAGTAAAAAAGTACTCAGTTATAACGATAGAAGTAAAAAATTAGGATGGTCGTAACGAAAATAACACTAGGTTACTTTGTTGGAAACTGAAAGAGATTGATAGCCAAGTTTGGGGCCATCTAACATCCATCTAAGATGCTCTAATGTCGTCAATTATGGCTATCACAAATACGTGTATGAATGCTACTCAATGACTAAATCACTGATATAGGATAAGATTTACAACAAAATCAAGAACGGAACTTCGATGTACTGTATCCGAAACTGTTTAAAACATAGCTGACGAAACATAATTGCAAATTCTATAACAGATGAGTGACTACTGTCATGACGGAGGAATTCTATTTCATTTTCTTGTCTAATAACAGCAAAATACGTCAATAAACTGTAGTTCAGCTCTCGTTCGAAAAATCAATTAGTCATTTACGTTATCCTTCAGTTATAACGGACATAATTGATTGATTCTCAATTAATTAGTGTTACTAACCCTGACATGGACCAAGCAAGATTTTGATTTACGATGGCGAAAATGCCGTCAAGCCATCATCAACCCTATTTATGCAGCCAATATTCATCACTTGGCCAATAATTGATATAGCTTTAAAAATTTAAAAGCACTGTCTGGATACTTTAATTAGACAAAAAGATAGACAAAAGCTATATACAAAATAGCCAACCCTGGATAGTGCTCCTAATCGACTCCTAGCCAATTAATCATTTCTACTTTACAATGTAACGATCACTCTATTTAAGAACTAGTTAATGACTGTTGCTTCCATCACTTTTATTCTGAACTAGTTACCTAACATTGACACAAATAGAAGAAAAGGCCTTATAACACAAAAAGAAATAATGACTGTATTATCTATGGTAACTATTGTTTATTAACAATCACCGTCGGTAGATAATAAAGTTCTTATCACCATATCTATCGATCGATGAAAGATAATGTAGAGAATACATGATGCTGTTATCTTAACAATAAACTGTTCATGCAAACGGAGCTACTATTTCAATGAATTAATAAACTGATTTTCCAAGGCTTTAGCTATCCTTCTACTGGGATGCAAACTCTGAGAAAACAGTGTTGTTTAATATGGAAATGATTGATCTAAAGTTTGAAAAAATATCTTACAGCATCGTATTCTTGTCATTAAAAGATTACCCTTTTAAATCAATGAGTATGAAATATTTATGATGATTGCGGGAAATAAGAGGGAGTAAGTAATTATCATGTGTCAAGATTGAATTTCATCGTAGCTATTGAAAGAATGAACGTCGTATTTTACTCGTATGAGTATGTAAAGTTGAAGCTGCAATAATGCTCTTTCGTCCATACTCCTTTCTAATCTTTTTTAATATAATCTTTCATTAAATCTTGCATTTATAACATCAAGCAATTAATTGTGAACAACGCTGATTGCAACGATACCATCTGATCAGACAAAGGATTAATTATTCCTTGCTGTCCTGTAAATCATGTGCGAAGCGCGTTAAATGTTTACATAATTATATCGGAGAAAATATGAAAATCAATCACAACACATGCTCCCATACCCTCTGATCAGATAACGGATTAATTATTCCGCGTTGTGATGTAAATCGTGTGCAAAGTGAGTAAATTTTCACACTATTACATCGGGAAAATATTGAAATCAATCACAACTTATTGCACCGTTACCTTCTGATCAGACAGCGGATTAACTATTCCACGCTGTGCGGTAAATCATGTACAAAGGTTAATTTAGAAAGAAAAAATAGAAGAACTTGGCATTAATTGTACGAGCCATGAGCCATATGAAAAGGAATATCCATCACCGAGTCATATTAACACAGCAGTTGACAATTTTCATTACTATTCTAGCATTATTGTTCAATCTACCTATCCAATATACTGTAAATAGAAGACATGTGAATCAGAAATAATACACTAAGAATGAGCTAGGATTATTTACTATCATGGGTACATTCCTGCAACTTTTACTAAATAAATGTAGGATGTCTAGGAATTATTTATGAAGATTAGATAGAGCAATCTAATTTTTTGGGAGTCTAGTTTAGTTAACAGAATAATTATCTGAGAAAGACAGATGCAGCACTTATTTATAAAGGTGATCTATATTAAAATTAAATATTAAAGATTAGTAGGATGATATACACTGATTAAAAGTTGTACCAGGTATGCACATCATTGAGAATTTTTTAATCATTTATAGAATAATAATAAAACGAAAATATCAATAATCTCAGCGTGTTGTGCATCATGCACAGCAGATTCACCTCGTTGATAATAAAACGATATTAGCCTTACGATGTCAACTTTATACTAGTTAATGAAATAATTATAACCAATAACTTCCAATTCCAGAAAAAATGAATACATCATACGTATCTGATATTTTCTGTAGTCGCATAAAAAACTAGACAAAAAATGCGCCAAATTTGCAATAATTCGAGTTATAAAGGGTCCAGCAACTTGCTTCATTCAGAGTTATTAATACTTATCTTATAAAAATAATAGCTTTGTAATAAATTATTGTAGAAACAAATTTCATATTTTCATACATTTACAAACATTGTAAAGGACGCTATATTGTTCATTAATGTAATTCATATGCAAAATTATTTATTAATTGACCAAGATTGAGATTTATCAAAAGCTCTCTGGCCACCAGTAAGATCGCTTCCATATGATAGATGAGGTTCTTCAATGGGTAAATCTGGATCGAATGATTGCTGTATTTGCTCTAGTGTTTTTCCTTTAGTCTCTGGCAAATAGTAATAGATGAAGAACTCGCTAGCGAGTGTACATCCTGCAAATAGCCAAAATCCACCTTGTTTAGTAAGACCCTTTTCAATATCTATAAAAAAGAAGACAACTAAAAAGCCACTTGTCCAGTTTAAGCAAGCAATTAAACTACTAGCAATTCCTCGAGCTTTAGTTGGTAGCAATTCCGACATAAGCAACCAAGGTATAGCTGACCAGCCCAAAGCAAAAAACATCAAAAATAAAACAACGCTGACAATAGCTAGCCAATCCAATTTTAATGGCGTACTTTCCTTTAATTGGAAGAAAAGACCGAAAAGACCACAGCTTATAACAATTCCAGCCCCTGATATCATGAGTAGTATTTTCCTACCAGCTCTATCAATAAATGGGACGGCTAGTATAGTAGCAAATAATTGTACGGCATTGGCTATAAGGTTAACCTACACACGCATGAATAAATAGAATCAATCAAGAAACTACCGTATTTATTTAACTTCTATATTGTTTTATCAATCCTACCATTTGCAAATAGTATTCTATATTATAGTTAATTTAGCTACTTTACTGTAACCATTGGATATGAAATAATTACTTACAATTAAGCTATCTTTGAATCCTGCTTGATTAAATATTGATGTACAGTAGTAGTAAATAGCATTAAATCCAGTAAATTGCTGGAGCAACATACAAGCTATAGCTATCATAAATGGTTTAACTAATGGAGGTCTAAACAATTCACAGAGATCCATCGTTGGCGTATTCTTATGCATTTCTTCAATTTCTGTTAGTTCAACATAGATATTGGCCTCATCACCATGTAGCCATCTGGTAAGATTTTAAAATTAAAGAGATAAATTTAATATCTATTTTAATATTAACCGTACCTAACGATAGTGATTTCTCAGGTAGCTGTATTATAATAATGATATACTACTACTCTATGGTTATTATTATAGTTGTATTAATATATTTTTATAAAGTTTTAAGTATGATGCCGCTTGATTGAGTGCGACAGATGTGCGAAAGTATATGGGCTAGAAGAGCATAGGGTGATAATTTTGTGACTTTCTGACAGTATTGTAACCCCAAAAAATAGACTTTTGCAATATATCTCGTAAAACAATTCAAATTGACTCATCTATAAAAGTTCTAGCGTATAACATTAGTAAAATAGGATATGAGAAGATTGGATAATTTTCTTAGTTTTATTTATCTGGAATATAGCGTATTCGTTACCAATCCTAATTGATATTATCACATAACTTTTCAAGAATATCTGATTTATGTCATTGATAACACTGTTAAAACACAATCCGAGTCACAGTTATTGCTGATATTAAGATTATAAGCCCATAGTTGTAATCAATTTATATTTGAAGCTAACTCATTAAATTGCAGCTATTGTACAATTGAAGTCTGTACCATATTTCTATCGCATATTAGTAAATATAACATATGTAGGTTGAGTAAATTTATTTAGGAGATCTTTCGATCCTCATTGCTACTGTTTCAATCTTATCGGATTGATTTTTTTAATATAATACAAACAGTGCGACCAATGTTATTAGAAAGGTAAATTCTCAATTGTATTCGGTTCATGTTCTAGTCTAACCGATACAAATCAAGTATACGCGTAAAACAGGTTATCTCTATTCTCCGATAGTAAAATAGGGTATTCAATATAATATCTTGTTCTATTGCTAGGAATGTGAGAGTCTCCAAACTTACCTTAAACAGTCAATAGCTTCTTTTAGACGGCCTTGGCTGACTAGAAAACGTGGACTTTCTGGTAGTAGGATCATACCGATAGCAAGTACTAATATTGGAATTCCTGCTATTACAGCTAAATATCTCCACTTGACCAATACGGATAGAGCGGCACAAGATAATGATCCAATGGCAATTAACAGAGAAGTTAGAAAAAGAAGACTTCCACGGATATCTGGGGTAGATATTTCTGCAAGGTAAATCTAAAAGTATTGATATGTATATCAGAGCAAATCTCGCAATATATGCTAATACAATACGAATTGTGATATAGAAAGTGTATGCGATAGTCAATATTAAAATGAAGACAATTGATAGTTAATAACTAAATAACGAACGCCTTTATGATTAGAGATATCAAATCCATACTATATCTTACTGGAACTGCCAGAGACGATATTCCAACCCCTATTCCACATAGTGTTCGTCCAACCAGTAAATGCCATACTGCTGTCGCGTATGCAATTAACAGCCAGCCAGCCATTGAAGGTATTGAAGACAAAATCAAGGTCGAACGTCGACCAAGTTGATCACTAATTTTGCCGCCAATTAAGGCACCACCTGCTGCACCAATAGCTAATAAAGACTTTGCAAGAAACGAATAAGTAATGTCAATTATAATTCGTATCTCTAATTGTTGCAGAAACGAATTAAGAGAGTTCTACTGTTTCGTCAGTAATAGACTATTTTAGATTTATCTATGATTTGAACCGTTTAATATTGTCGTTATTACATTATTAGTAGAAATTATAAATTAGAAAATAACGATCACGAAGATGCAATAAATGAGTTAAAATCCTAGCTTTCAGTAAATCTCAAAATTTCTCATGTTCGATTAATTCTATCGTAGTTTAAGTTGCGATTCAAAATTATCCTTAAATAACTACTTAATAGTTACGGAACAGGTTAGAATATATAGTAGCAGATTCAGTTGAAGCAATTCAACAAGGTTAAAATAACGACTCTAGTTGTAAGCATTTATGTCGAGTTGAAATTGTTATAGCATAAACATAGATTTAGATCGATTTCATCTATACGCGTATATTGGGGTTATCAACTCACTAACCGCGAATAAAGAAGTATTTCCAGATGATAGATAGAGATTTCCAGCGCTCGGTATAGTCAACTGTGGTATGGTAGGAGAGGAATATTGCAAGCTATAACCTACTACAAAGGAGGCTATACAGGCGATAAAAGAAGCAAAATACAATTTGATCGATCTACATAAATGTTTACCATTATTACTAGAGGATTTATAACTATATTCGTCCTCTAAAAGCGACATTACTGACAAAAGAAGAACAGTATTAATTCAGTTGTTAATGTTTGTTTCAATTTTCAAAACAGTATAGAGAATAGATGGTATTATTTTATGGTCATTTAAAACAAGATTTGAACTTAAACTAAATCAGTGGTAAGAGTACGGTCTGTTATAGATTTTAATATGCTTTTACTATAGTATTGAATATTGAATAGGTCATATAGCATCGATTCAGTAACTCTGTATGAAGATATTACTTAACTTATCAATTATGATGTAAGCTATTCTGTCCTATTCGATATTATATTTGGTTTATTTATTTTGATTGTTTTATTTATTGAATTTTGTTGTATATAGTATATCATCATTAAAGGTAAGTTGCTATTTTTATGCTCTTGCACCGATATTTACGTAACTATTGATGCAATCTACTATAGTATTTAGATATTTAGGTATAATTAATGTAAATACAATTTATAAAAAAGAGGCTTGTCCCTAATCTTCCCCCCTTGTAATCTTCATCTATACAGTCCTTTTTATGTCACGAAGATTGAGAGCATAATGACGCATAAGTAGTTTATTTAATCAATTGGAAAATAAATTATTAAATAGTTGTTTTTATGGATTATAGTAAAGTTAGTACCCATTCACGATACAGTTCTTAAATAAGTGAATTTAAAATAGATTAGGCCTGAAAATTAGTAATTATTGGGGTCTTTAATTTCTCGTAACAATTCATAATAAAGTAGAGTCGTGTCTTACTTGCGTTTAGCCTTTTCTTTTACTTTATTTAAATTACTGTCAGTACGATCACTAAAAACTAACAACGTGTCCGCAGAAGAGAAATCGGTATCCGAACCGGGTGTAAAAGAGACTTCCTCTGTTATTGAGAACCATGCTGTACTGTTTCGCAGTCCATTCCATTATACCAATACTAAGATTGATGATTACAATTATAATTAATTATCATAGGCTACATTAAACTGTGGCATGAACGGTATGTGAACAGCGATACAACATTATAGTGAGATAATACATATTACTATTTCATTCGCGATAGTAATCATGTTACTCCAATTAGATATACGTTGAGATGATTTTTTTCATTCTATAGCAGCGTTCCGATATATATTTTACTCATTCATTAATTGCCTTAGTTCTATTAAACTATTATATCCGTATGTAAGTTACAGGGTTGTTGTCATCATGTTATCGCTATTACTTTTATGCACACTTGATTAAAACTCTTTCAAGATGATGCAACCGAGTATAAAGTTAATTAATATAGCATTATTCTGTATGAATCGAGTACTGTATCGTAATTTATTGCCCAATCCTATATTAGACATGTTATTGATTTTACTAGTCATTCCTTTTTTAGCTACAACTAAAAGTGTATTCAAAAAGGAGGGGGGAAAGGGCCAGTAACATCTAGGACCATTTCTGCGGTGGTGATGCATGTGTAAAAGTTCAGAATCGCTGTTCTACTTGATTCCTCCTACCGATATCAGGGGTCAGTAAAATACCCTATGGCATGGTTATCACATTCTCTAATATCGAAGCTCGAGTATTTATCATACTAACTATACAGAATGGACATGACTGCAATAGCATAGCAATGATAGTGTGCAATGTATATTAGTTAGATGACTAGCAACTGCTCCGCTCGCTTAGCTTAGATCAGTAATCTTCTAAAATTGAAATTGCTTAATTGTTATAAAGTTACATTACATAATTGTACGCACAGTATAAATATAGCCGACCCAAAGTTGAACGGTATTATTTTATTTTAGACATACTGTATAGATTAATATCCCACTACAGTACACCCGATCGAAAATTCTAGTATTACAGTACTGAAATATTCATTTTACGTCGATTTATACTTACGCATATAGTATGCTGTATACTGTATATCTTCTTTATACCTTACAAGTATTTGTAAATTGAATACTACTGTATTATTTTACTTTACAAGAATTAATTCAAACTACTATGGTTAAGCTTGAATTACTACAATCTTACACTGGGATATTTATGAACAGTTGATAGCTATTTCACTATGATAGGATGTAATGGCCTGTCTGTGTTCTGTACGTATATGTACGTCAGGGACTACTAAAAAAATACTGGAGAGGAACGGGACAACGAACGATCGCTGACGACTATACTAATAATTGAGAGGCTGATTCTTTTACTGGTCATTTCAACTGTATCGCATGTCTGTAAGACGGCAACTTCCAAATTGTCCTGATTGCCCGTTTGCTGTCTCCGTTTCCTTCTTTTTTCGTAGTCTGTAATGTCCGTATACGAGTGTTACGGCCAACATCGGTAATCCCAGCGTTACCGGTAATGACGCCCGCGTTACTACGCCATTACCGGTAATGCTACCTTCTATTTCTTGGCCAATATCGGTAATGCTACTTTTGGTCTGGCCAGTATCGGTATTGGCCGCTGAATCTAACTGGCCATTACCGGTATTGGCCAGTTATTACTTGATCAATGTTGGTAATGCTACCTTTGGGCTGGCCATAAGCAAAGTCATTAGTCAATATCAGAACTATTCAGTAAACCTGAAGATGATCAGATCAATTTACTGTATTGCAGACTAGAGATTCTAGAAAGAGAGAGACTATTCAATAGTGTACACTGCTAGTCGACAGTGTACTAGTCCATTTTTGTTGCTGTTACTGCAAAATACTGCTGTCGATTTCCTATATTTTGCATCGATTCAACTTGCTCCATGACAGTGAAAATGAAATTGCTCAACTTCTACAATACAATATCATCCAGCTTGTTGATAGGCTGAACATCACCTGATCGATTTACTATACATCACGCCATCTTTCTCTATCTGGCGTGAGCATTACCTACAGAGACGACTGTTTTAATGGTCAAAGGGTAAGCAAAAAAATCGCTTCGTAATGGTCTTATATTAGTCTGTGGTAGTAAAACCATGCTAAATAGACGCATGTAGTCAAAAATTGCATCGTAATGGTCCTTAATTAAATTAAATTAATCATTGGAGCTGGCGAGTGCGTACTACTGTAAGTATTGATTTGTGCACACTGCTCAGTAAAATAATCATTTTTGCAACTTGTACAGTAGATAGTATGTGTGTCCATTTTTAAGTTCATTGGGTCACAAAATTTGTAGGGATTGCAATCCCTTAATTTTCAAATTGCCCTTCAAACTCAATCAGCTGCCATGTCCTCCATTTTGCACTTTTTTTACAGTACTGTACTGTACTGTAATGCGGTGTGCACTGTACAGTACACTGTACAGTACAGTATTCAAGTCTATTCTAGTCCAGTACGGTCCGTACCGGAACGGAACGTGACGCAACTTTCGTCATCGTGATGCAAATTATGTAAACAAAGTGCATTTACTGTTCATACGAATTTCTTCTCTTCATGCAGTATACTGTGTACAGTATAGAGTCGGTAGTACCTTTCTGAACTGTACACTCAGTGTGGTGGCAACCCACGAATCATGTTGGCTGAAGACTCTGAAGAGCCTATTTAATTTGCAACCCCAACGCCGATTGATTCATTAGTCTCCAGTTCTCCACGACATTCATTGCAGGTAGATTATATATATCATTTACCTGATTACTTCGATTAAGGAGGAATCACAGCAAGAAATTAATCCGTGTTCCACCTTACCAAAGTTATACAACAACACTTGATTAACACTGACCTCAATCAACATGAAAAATATTCGCATTCATCAACTTGATGCATTCTCAGCTCAATTATTTGGTGGCAATCCAGGAGCGGTTGTATTCGATGCCGATAATCTAACGGACAAAGATATGAAAAATATTGCTCGAGAAATGAATACTTCCACGACTGGTTATGTTTTAACAAGTCAGCGTGCCGATTTTCGCTTGCGTTATTTTACTCCTAGCGATGCAGAAATCACATTTTGTGGTCACGTAACTTTAGCAACATTGGCGATGATTGCTAGAGAGAAACGATTTGGTGCTGATCAGGGCATCGTTAAACAATACAACATTGAAATTAACGCTGGTTTATTCAAAGGTGAAATCGATTGGAGTGGTAATGAACCGATTATTTCTTTCTTTCCTCCCCCTATTAATCTTGATCCTGTACCTTTCAATCATGCACAACTTGCTGAAGCACTAGCAATTAATTTAGATATTATCGATCAATCCAAACCAATCTTGATCGAAAGAACGAATCGCTATGTTTATTTTGCTATTAAATCATTACAAGAACTAAAAGAGTTAAATGTCAATCAGGAGACTGCTAAAGCTTATGCCGAACAACATAATATTATACTTTATTGTGCATCAACACCTCATGGTGTAGATGAAAACAACCATGCACATAGTAGGGTGTTTGCTCCAGTAGGAATTGCAGAAGACCCAGTGACTGGATCATCTCAAGGTCCATTGACTGCTTATATGGTTCAAAATGGAATGGTTCCACAATCATTAAGCAAAGTTAACACAGAACAAGGGGATTTTGTAGGTAGACCTGGACGTGCAACTGTTTATATACTTGGAAGAGACCCTATAGAGGTCAAAGTTTCCGGCCCTGCATTCCATGTATTTTCTGCTGATATGCAGATCCCTTAAGCTGTACAGTATAGCTAGTACAGGCGAGCATCTATCAAGAATACCTTGTAATAGTAATCATATTACTTCAAATCTTTGGATAAACGTTGAGATAATTTTTTTCATTCTATAACGGCACTCCAATGTACTGTATATATATACATTCATATAATTGCCACGGCTCTATTAAACTATTACGAGTACTGTATATCCTTACATAAGTTATAGGATTGCCACCATGATGTTGTAGCTGTTACTTTATACACTTTTTATCGAAACTCTTTAAAGGTGATACAGCGGAGCTGAGCGTAAAGTTAATTTACATAGCATTTTACGCATCGATGTACAGTAATTTAAATTAAACATAAGTGCTGCAACGATAGGCCCAAGTCTGTATTAGGCCTATTATTAATTCTAGTGGTCTTTCCTTTTAGCCACTACTGCCTCTAGGCAGTCTATCAGTAGTGATTACAAATAACTCGGTACACTCGATCGAAATTTTAGTATTACATTACAGAAATATTCATTTAACGTTGATTGATTTATACTTACTCATATATCTTCTTTATACCTAGCAAGTATCTATAATGAATATTACTGTATTATTTTACTTTACAAAATTACTATGGCTAAAGTTGAATGACTACAATCACGACGTACATACAGTACAGTAGTTACACTGGGATATTTATAAACAGTTGATAGCCATTTCAACATGATAGTTGGATAATCCACCAAGAAGATCAATCCGGACCGTATAAGAAATCAGAGAGACTCATAGAGTCAATGTAGCGATGTGTTAGCCTGTTGCGATTAACGTAGAACCTTAGAGTGTTGTACTGTTAACTATAATTATATTATATCATACGCTGAAAGCGTTGCCTTATGTCGAGAAGAGGGATATGATATATACAGTAACACTGACCATATAAAATAGATCAGGACTATTATAATTATACAGTATATGAAGCAATACAAAGCTATCGCGATACGGTACAAATCAATCTGGGGGTATCCCATATATTTCACCCGGTGCTATAAGACTGTTAAATAGTATTGCTTTTGCTATAATACATGCAGACGTTGCATAGCTATCTCGGAAATTCGATCTCGATCCTGTAGTGTATTTTTGCAATAAATCTTATCCTGAATCATCTATATATCGTGTTGATCGTTATCCTAGCGAGTTTGGACCTCGCGCATTACGCAATGTAGTAGTAAAAGATGAAAACGATATCAATATAGATTTGATATGAAGAGGGTGAATTGAATACTTTGTAGTATTCAATCCTATACAGCTTACCGCGTAAAATTAATCTAATGCAGTAAAAAGTCTGTTTTGATATTGCGAGGGTGGATTGAATATTTTGCAGTGTTTAATCCTATACAGCGTAAAATTAATTTAATGCGGTGCATTATCCGGTTTCGATTTGTTCGAGAGGGAGTAGTGCTCTTACTGATGCTGGTGCAGTGGTTCAACTTGATGTACTCTTCTACTATGCAAATTAGTTTTTATTTACTGAACTAGGAGTACAGTATAGTGACGGAATTATTATTGCAACTGTATTACTGGTAAAGTAGCAGGACCGTCGGTCTAGGGTACATCCTTCCAAAAAAGCTAGATGTGTTTATATGATTTCCTTCATGATATTGAAATCGTCGCATAGTATCATCCTATTCAGTAAACCTGAAGATGATCAGATCAATTTACTGTATTGCAGACTAGAGATTCTAGAAAGAGAGAGACTATTCAATAGTGTACACTGCTAGTCGACAGTGTACTAGTCCATTTTTGTTGCTGTTACTGCAAAATACTGCTGTCGATTTCCTATATTTTGCATCGATTCAACTTGCTCCATGACAGTGAAAATGAAATTGCTCAACTTATACAATGCAATATCATCCAGTTTGTTAATAGACTGAACATCACCTGATCGATTTACTATACATCACGCCATCTTTCTCTATCTGGCGTGAGCATTACCTACAGAGACGACTGTTTTAATGGTCAAAGGGTAAGCAAAAAATCGCTTCGTAATGGTCTAATATTAGTCTGTGGTAGTAAAACCATGCTAAATAGACGCATGTAGTCAAAAATTGCATCGTAATGGTCCTTAATTAAATTAAATTAATCATTGGAGCTGGCTAGTGCGTACTACAGTAAGTATTGACTTGTGCACACTGCTCAGTAAAATAATCATTTTTGCAACTTGTACAGTAGATAGTATGTATGTCCATTTTTAAGTTCATTGGGTCACAAAATTTGTAGGGATTGCAATCCCTTAATTTTCAAATTGCCCTTCAAACTCAATCAGCTGCCATGTCCTCCATTTTGCACTTTTTTTACAGTACTGTACTGTACTGTAATGCGGTATGCACTGTACACTGTACACTGTACAGTACAGTATTCAAGTCTATTCTAGTCCAGTACGGTCCGTACCGGAACGGAACGTGACGCAACTTTTATCATCGTGATGCAAATTATGTAAACAAAGTGCATTTACTGTTCATACGAATTTCTTCTCTTCATGCAGTATACTGTGTACAGTATAGAGTCGGTAGTACCTTTCTGAACTGTACACTCAGTGTGGTGGCAACCCACGAATCATGTTGGCTGAAGACTCTGAAGAGCCTATTTAATTTGCAACCCCAACGCCGATTGATTCATTAGTCTCCAGTTCTCCACGACATTCATTGCAGGTAGATTATATATATCATTTACCTGATTACTTCGATTAAGGAGGAATCAGAGCAAGAAATTAATCCGTGTTCCACCTTACCAAAGTTATACAACAACACTTGATTAACACTGACCTCAATCAACATGAAAAATATTCGCATTCATCAACTTGATGCATTCTCAGCTCAATTATTTGGTGGCAATCCAGGAGCGGTTGTATTCGATGCCGATAATCTAACGGACAAAGATATGAAGAACATTGCTCGAGAAATGAATATTTCTGAGACTGGTTATGTTTTAACAAGTCAACGTGCCGATTTTCGCTTGCGTTATTTTACTCCTAGCGATGCAGAAATCACATTTTGTGGTCACGTAACTTTAGCAACATTGGCTATGATTGCTAGAGAGAAACGATTTGGTGCTGATCAGGGCATCGTTAAACAATACAACATTGAAATTAACGCTGGTTTATTCAAAGGTGAAATCGATTGGAGTGGTAATGAACCGATTATTTCTTTCTTTCCTCCCCCTATTAATCTTGATCCTGTACCTTTCAATCATGCACAACTTGCTGAAGCACTAGCAATTAATTTAGATATTATCGATCAATCCAAACCAATCTTGATCGAAAGAACGAATCGCTATGTTTATTTTGCTATTAAATCATTACAAGAACTAAAAGAGTTAAATGTCAATCAAGAGACTGCTAAAGCTTATGCCGAACAACATAATATTATACTTTATTGTGCATCAACACCTCATGGTGTAGATGAAAACAACCATGCACATAGTAGGGTGTTTGCACCTTTAGTAGGAATTGCAGAAGACCCAGTGACTGGATCATCTCAAGGTCCATTGACTGCTTATATGGTTCAAAATGGAATGGTTCCACAATCATTAAGCAAAGTTAACACAGAACAAGGGGATTTTGTAGGTAGACCTGGACGTGCAACTGTTTATATACTTGGAAGAGACCCTATAGAGGTCAAAGTTTCCGGCCCTGCATTCCATGTATTTTCTGCTGATATGCAGATACCTTAAACTATTGTAGAACATACGACTATCTATCGAGAATGCATTTTGTAATTGGTAAGTCATTATTGAACGAGAAGAACTTATAACGTAATCTTTCTATATTTATTTATAAAAATAGCCGATAACGTCTTTACAATGCTATGTTTTATGTTAGGTGATAATCTGTCTTATTAATCTCTTCTTACTGTTATCTGAGATGAGTAGCAAGCATTTCTTCTCCTTCTTATGGTGTTCGTACTAACAAAAATGATACGATGTAAATCATAATCTAATTTCAACTTTAATTACCAACGCATAAATTTCGATCTCACTAATCCATTAATCATGCTTCCAATCGGATGAAATTAAATCTACCGAATGTATTATCTAAACTGTTATGGATGTGAAATAACAATAATGTTAATAAAAAAAGTAAATCCGTAAAAATGTGAGTATTATTATCGAAATTCGATACATTGATTGGCGACAATAGGCAAATTTTAAAATATTCAGAATGATAAGAAAAATGCCCTTGATGATATATTTAGACGATATACTGTATAGAGTATGGCATCGGAGGGCTCAAGGTGGCCACAGGTCACTCAAATTCTAAATATTACTGGAGATATACATACAGTAAATAAAATGAAATACTAAGCGACATCTTTATAATCTTCGTTCAATAATGTAAAACAGAAGTGCTTTCAGTAGTTATCACTTAAAGAATCTAGCACTGTAGTTAACTTAGTATGCTGTTTGGCGATACATTACAAGAGTTGGCTCTTTAAACGCATCTGAAGACGCTACAAGTACGTCTTAAATGTTGTTAGTTATATACTCGTTATGATACATTTTACTGTACCGGCTTTCTATTGCTTTAGTATGGCACACTCATCGTGTCTGATTGCAGCACTGAAACTCCCGATTTCTTTTTTACAATTATAAGATACTGATAAGAAGTTATAGCAAGATTATAGTATATACGTAATGTCACAAAATACGTTGCTCTACGTCAATTCGATATGAATCAAATGTGATGATAACTTTTCGCTATAAGTTTAAAATTTCCCTGTAAATTTTAGTATAGGATGTCGGCAGTTTACGTAATGAATTGAATGTCAAATTGACAGGTTGTGCTGAGTTTTAGTTGTCTCATCACTAAAACATGCAGATTAAAGTTTAGAATTTTCTTTAATGTGAACTATCACTGTTTGATAGTGTCCGAAAGAGTATTCTTAAGCTATCTGTCGATAGCTTAAGAATTAAATATTTATACTTTTTATTTAATAGATAAAATCAAGATATAGTACACGTACCTTTTGAGCATTTATTATACTGATTACCATCCTTAACTTATGACATAAAACGAAACCAGAAAATTCCATTATATTTTTGTAGTAAATTTAGTGAGTTATGATTAGACGATTGATAACCGTATCAAAATCAGCATATGATAAAATAGCTTAATTTTACATTAGTAGAACGAAGAAATTATATGAATAGCTATCAATTCTGCTGAACTCTTGCATGGTTTTACCCGATGCTGCAAGTGCAGGTAGCCAAACTATAACTTTAAAGTCTTAAATAGCTAGCTATTCGATATCAGCTGTTTCTAACCCAATAGTCAAAAACTGACTACTATCTAAAACAGTTAATTTTGCCGAAATAATAATACGGTACTTCACCAGACATAGTATAGTGGAGTCATATATAGATACGTAAATATCGTGACACAGCAACCATATACTGTGTAATATAGAAAGAGAAAGCAGATAATCGAAATAATTTAATTAACCCGACATAAATAACGTAGTAAATATGAATAATAAATTGTTTCTATTTTTCAAAACTCAACTTACTATATTAATATACAATTTTAATCTTTTGTTGAAACATCATTTCTTAAATATTGCATAAGATTTCAAATTTCGACTACTAGCAATAATACTTGCCTTCAAATTATGGACGACTGTTGCAGTTGATATTGACAATTAGATAGCATGAAAATACCGAACTGAACATCGTACAGTATATAGAATTAAATCAGAATCGCTCTTATTTGACATCGGATATACTATCACGTAAGTAGAGACTACTGTCCTAAAAAATTTGTCATCTCTAATATAAGCCAATGAATAAGAAGTATCATACCTCAGTTGCTCGACTGACAGATTTGTTACTGTCAAAGAAAATCTCAATTTCTTCTAATGTCTTACCTTTGGTCTCAGGTACAAAATAATATACAAATATTGCGGCGAGAAAGTTAAATCCAGAAAATATCCAAAGTACACCTTGTATAGAAATTATTTCACCTATAGGTAGAAATCCATAGCTGACTAGAAATCCCCCAGTCCAACCAATTCCGGCGCAGATACCGCCTACTTTACCGCGTACTCGTGATGGTAGGACTTCCGACATAACAAGATACGGTATTGAGCCCCATACACAATTAAAAGCCATAAAAAATGTAAATACACTAACCAACGCCAGCCAACTAGGGTTCAGAGATGCAGTATCAAGTAGGTGAAAGTAAAGCCCAAACGTAAAACTGCTCAACGACATCACTACGCTTCCACATGACAATAAAACCACCCTACCGAATCGGGCAGCTAGAAAATACCCGATAATGCTAGAAACTAGCTGAGATGTAGCAGCAATAAGATTTACCTAGGTAATTAGAGCAAGTCCATTATATGGAGTGATTAGTAAATATTACAGCATAAGGAAGGTAAATTTAACAAAGGTTAAGAAAGGTAAGACGCTAAACGCATAATGGTTACAATTGAAACAACACAAAATTTAGA
This sequence comes from Trichoplax adhaerens, assembly GCF_000150275.1. Classification (NCBI taxonomy): domain Eukaryota; kingdom Metazoa; phylum Placozoa; class Uniplacotomia; order Trichoplacea; family Trichoplacidae; genus Trichoplax; species Trichoplax adhaerens. The sequence continues at coordinate 277,053 of NW_002060962.1, forward strand.
TAAAATGGTACATGAAAGTATAGTTTTAGATGTTTTCGGTACTTTATGAAGCAGTAGATTACGAGGGCACTTAAACGTATATCTATCGATAGCTACCTATAATCAGCTATATACACACTCTACATGTACATCATTTCTATAATATTAAAAGTCGTTAAATGGTACACTAACCACATCACTATCTTTAAATCCAGCTCTTTCGAAAATATAAGTGCAAAAGAACATGACAGGATTTATACCAGTAGCCTGTTGGAAAATAGTTAATGCTATACTGATTAAAAAAGGCTTTCGAATACTAGGGGAAAAAAGTTCTGAGTAGCCAACATTTTTCGTATTTTTGACGAGTTTTATTTCCTCTAGTTCATAATTAATATTAGCATCCGGTCCTCGTAACCATCTAAGGGTATAAAGTATAAATAATGATATAATAAATAGGAAATAATAAGCTTATTCATTCAAAATTTAGAGGCGCAGCACTAAAAAATTGTAATAAATGAGTTCCATTTGATAGTGATGTCAATCCATCGGAAAAAGAAGTGCTATTTATTTACCAAAATTGTTTACTCTATCAGAGCAATAATTAGCTGTAACTATAGGTTTGCCATTAAATCATGATTTAATTGTTATTCTATCTTATCAGAGCGGCATCATAGGTATACTAGTAATGATGGCGCTAAGTCAATTGCAAGAAACCTAACCTTCGAAATGGAATATCAATTTCATCTTACGTGGTGAAGGTCTGATTTTATATAGATGATACCGTAGTGGTATCTTTCATCTACAAGCCGAAATGTATAGTATAGTACCTTAATGTGTCAGAAGCTAACTCTTCATAGCCGTTGGATATCAGCCAACGAGGAGTTTCTGGCATAAACATCATGCTGAACGCCAGGATAGTAGCAATAACTTGACCTGCAACGGCTAAGAAATTCCAACTAACCAACATGCCTATAGCAGCACCAATGGTAGCACCAGCAGTCACTCCAACTTGAAGGAAAGCACCAAACATGCCACGTTTGGAAGCTGGTGCGATTTCAGAAAGATAAACCTAAGTTAATTGCCCCAAAAATCGATTACCATCATTTATTACTAATAGTAGATAAAATTTACTTATTTTTTATCAATTCTTGTCAATGATTCCAATGTTTCGAAACGATATTTAATTTTAGATATCTAATAAAATTTATCTTAAGTGACAGAAACTAACAGAGCATGCAATGGATGCTATGCCAACGGAAATGCCGGTGAGGATTCGACCAATGTACAACGATGTGACACTCTGAGCGTACATGATTGCTACCCAACCAATCGATGAAGGTATGGATAAGAAAATTATAGCACTTTGTCGACCATAAATATCTACAAGATAGCCACCAAAGAAACTTCCTATTAGAGCTCCCAGTAGCGGTAAAGCCTAAATTCATTATAATTATAATAATAATACAGAAATTGAAATATTTTCATGGTGTAGTAGTACAGCATGTTGGACGTCGTTATTGATAGGTTTCACTGTGTAAGCCGAGTGGCCAACTAAGAGTACTATGAAATGTAATTTTATTAAAAATAACTGTGATCCATAGCGCCTAAAAAACGCCAAAGTATTCTAACTTGTATTGCATTTTAGCATTCGCCACGACAATACATAGTGAATTAACAACAGTATCGTAGTGTGCAACTTTGTTTAGTTAACACCCTTCGACATTTACTCTATAATCAGCTGGAATACTTTACAATGAGTATTTTGTAAAATTTGTTTTCACTTTTATAGGTATTGTTGTAATTTGTGATGCCATTTATTCTCCCGTTGTAATCCTATTACTTTCGCTAAGGCTTTGATTTAATAAATAGTAATAGATTGGTGTAAGCTGCAGTAAAGTAAAGATAACTATGATTGCAATGATAATGATTCTACTTTACTGGCCCGTACCCGTACGTAAATTATTATTTGCAGCATCGTCGTGTCGATAACTGTAGCAAAAATTTTAGCGTGCTTTACTCTATTTTTTTAAATAAGAAGATGAAAATATCACCCATCCAAAGATCACTCTTGTATTTCATCATTAAGTACAGTACAATCAGCACAATGGAGTATATGATATACCATCGTATAGACAATCATGCTCTATCATCATCAGGAGAACAATTTTAAAATACTGTACAGTCGATTTAGAGTGATTGATAAATCATTTTTGGAAGGCATTCTCAAACATGGAATAGTAAATAAGACATAAGCAATCTCAGATCAACATGAATATTGATCCGTAATTTCAATATTGTTAAACTTGATTATGGATTTATCTTTCTGATGGTAGATAACGATAGGAGAATTGTTACAAAGATGTACGCGTATAAAGAAGACGTAAGTGGTACAAAAGAACTTTTAATCTGACAGTGAATGATAAAACGATTTAATCATCAAAACTACAACTGCCAGGATATTCTGTCAGTATTGCAAGTGATATTTTGAAGTCCACGATAGTAGTGCGATCCAGTAGTTTTCAATTACCATACACAAGTATGTCGATGAATCAAAATACTCATTGTTAATAAGCAATTCAAGAAATAAACGACTATACAAACTATCAATAATGGAATAAGACATGTGTACAGTAGCCCTAACCATTTTGCATAAATTAACTTTGTACACTTGGTTTAATTAAGTTGTCCTACTGATACATTCATTACACATGGATTGATATTTCTGCCCCCCCCAAAAAATGAAGAAATCATTCAATCTCACGCGGCGCAAATCCAATTTAGGGGGATGATGCAGGACACCAATTTGATTTACGCCGCGTGAGATTGGACAAATCCAATTTACGGGGATGATGCATATTACTGTACATATGATCGCAGGACACAAATTTGATTTGCACCGCGTGAGATTGGGCGAATTTCTTGATTTTTTTTTCAGATGTGTCAATACATGTCTAATTTCAAAAATGATGTATCAGCAGGACAGTTTAATTAACAGTAAATCAAGTTTACAAAGTAATTTATGCAAAACGGTTGGGGATAGCGTACAGTACTGGAGTACTACTGTACAAGTACTCTGTACTTTTAGGGTTTTTCATTCAGCATGTAGCCATCTGAATTCTTACGATTAAAACAGGACGTATATTACTAGTACACGCTAGTCATTCAAAGTACAGCAAGCACAGAAAGTGAAATGTGTGAATATGTTACTTACACCAAATAATGAGGATGAATTCTCATCTAATCGCAGTGCACCCATGTGATTCGCCATCAATTGAGGAATAGCAGGAGCGGAATACTCAAACACAAATCCAAAATTGATCGTCCCTATCATTGCTATCAACGCTGCTAGAAATGTGTTCTTATTGGGCATCGTTACTTGTTGCTTTTCTAAACCGGCATGATCGTAGCCAATGACGGTAATATTTCTCGATCGTGAAGTGGTAGAAGAATTGTGGCGAGCGCCTTCGCCATTTGCTTTCATTTTTTCAGTATAGAAGTGGTTGCTTTCTTGACCCATTGTCCTCCAAATGAGTACTGTATCAAGACTATCGTTGAGTATCTTGCCCAATTCGATTACAGTAATGTAGTATTCACTGTAGATCTGCAATGCAAGTTGCGATGATGTTTTATCCAGGCTCTGGCTAAATTAGCCTATCGTAAAAGTTGAAATCATTTTGATGATGTGGTGGAGTGAAATGGAATTCAATATTAAATATCGACAACATGCCACAGCAGCTAATACCTGGGTGTACCATACTGTACAGTGTACAGTGTACAGTACAGTACTCAACGACTTCGTACTGTACACTGTACGGCCCAGATTGACGGCAGAGGTTCGTTTCGATTTTGTCCTAATCCGGCAGTAGACAGCAAAAATATGGACATGGATATTAACGAAGAGAAACTTTTCTCAGGATCTACGCTTAACTGATCATGTATGAGTAACATCTGGAAAAATCCGGACTCTAGGATATAAGTAATAATATTTGTACGTTCGGATTTTTCCGGACTATAGCAAGCCTAATAAGGGTTAACTTGAGTAGTCCACATACATTTAGTATAGCAGTGGAGAGCAAATAGATTGACTTGGATATTAACGAAGAGAAACTTTTCTCAGGATCTAGCTAGGTGGCATGATAAGATTTTAACTTGAGTAGTCCACATACATTGGTGTAGTGGTCCTTGTAGCTGTATAATAAGAACAGGAGTTGAGGTCCAACGTGGTAATAATGAATTAATTGATGAATTCAATTAATCCAAGGGTTGAAATAATATTATCATGTGTACAATACTGTATACTGCACCGGGACTGTACTCTTGAGAAAAGTTTCTCAGGATCTAGCTAGGTGGCATGATAAGATTTTAACTTGAGTAGTCCACATACATTGGTGTAGTGGTCCTTGTAGCTGTATAATAAGAACAGGAGTTGAGGTCCAACGTGGTAATAATGAATTAATCAATGAATTCAACTAAAATAATATTATCATACGGGCTAATGTACACATTGTACAAGTGTGCGCCATATTCTAAATTCTTCAGATTTTTCAATGGCAAAGTAGAAAGAAATTAAATATTGCTGTGTGCCTTAACACTATTCTTGCATAGATGATAGCAGTAGCTACTAGCTACTGACATGTTGGTGTAAAGTACGGTATTTTGGACCTTAGTTTTAGTCCTATTTTTTTCGCCATTTTCTCTATCTAAAGAAAAAATAAGCATGCTTGTATATTGTACTTATATACTTGCACCTTCTTACTTTTGGCCACTTTCGCAATTCTCTCTCTGCTCTGCTTATAACACAGTCCTGTAGCGGTCCATAATTAACTTGTAAACACAGATGATTACACACATCACCAACCCTCCCTCCCTCCACTAATTATAATTAATCAAAACTTTACGGCCTGCTGGTATTTTTATATAGCCTGAAGGCTCAACAGCGGATTATACAATCGTAATAGAATTACTTTCAAATCTTTCAGTCGACTGTGGAAAGACCAGTCTTGCAAGGTACATAAAGTTGTCGTGTACACTGTACGCTAGGCCGAACCATTTTGCAAACAGTATATTACTTGGTACACTTCGTTCAAGCTGTCTCGCTGGTATATTAGACATGTATTGACATAGTTAAAAAAAAAACCAAGAAATCGCGCGGCACAAATCAAATTTGTGTCCTGCATCATCCCGTGACTACTAATGTATCAGCAGGAGAGGTTCAGCCAAGTATACAAAGTAATTTATGCAACATAGTTACGGCTAGAATAGAGTAGAGCCAGAGTAAGAGCAGCAATGGATGAATGAATGAATTAAGGCAGAAGAGCTATGCACGGCACAGTTGAGAAAAATACTTTACACTGCAAATAAAAGTATGGTGCGGCGTTGAAGAAAATCTCAATGACTAAATCAAAATGGATTTTATCGTTGGCTAAACCAAGATCTTCTTTTAATAGTCCACGGCTAAATTAATGCACGCTTAGAAACGTCCAAATTGAAAATCATTTCAAACTGATTCCAAAAACTGTTCACTAATAGAACATGCAAAATAATCAGAATTAGACGACAGATCAATTCTCTCTAGCCTCCATTTTACTCCACAATCACGTCATCCACAGCATCGAAATATCGGAAATGAAGACGCAATATTGAATTCAATTTTAAACATCGAAACATGTAACATGCGTATAACATTTTCAATCATGGATCCGCATATACTCTTTTACGTAGATAAAAGGTAGATTTACATCTGTTGAAAAATAAACCTTACAGTAAATTTAATTTTTAATTAGAAATTGGATATGATTAATCTAATTATCCGATGGAAATATCCTCATTTAGTCTTTTTGTTATTAGTCGAAAATTCAAGTACTTATTTGGCAGCACTTACCAATATATCAACTATAAATTACATCTTCATCCATTACAAATATAAAGATATAGAATGAGTACAAAGTTTCCTAACACCGTCAACATTTTCCCTTTTTAGTGATACAACATGAACGTTAGTAGTTGTAAATAAGATTTGATCCATAATAAAAATATATATATATAGTCAAATTCTATACACGTATAAATTCAAGGTATTTAATAAGACTCTAATGTAATCCATTCTCTCTATAAGTACGAGTATAATGTAATAGAGAGATATCTGTAATGTGCTAGACCATCGTTGTTTTATCCATCCTCTTCTTTTTATCGAAAATTTTTTCAATATCCGAAAACTTTTTACCTTTGGTTTCTGGTACACAGTAAAAGACAATAATTGCAATTAATACGTTGAGGCCTGTATAAAACCATAAACTCCCTTGAACTGATATTGCCTGTGCCAGCGGTAAAAAAGCGTAACTAGCAGCAAATGCTGCTAAAAAACCAACGCTGGCAGATAGTCCAGATGCCACACCACGTACCCTGAGAGGCAGTATTTCGCTCATTATAGCGTATGCTAATCCTCCCCATGAAATATTAAATCCCAACACATATCCACATGTACTAATGAAGCTTAACCAAAGTAGATTTAATGACATTGCTTCTAATAAATAAAAGTAAACTCCCAATAGAGCTCCAGAAACAGTCATCAGCGCGCTACAACTTAATAGCAGTTTCACTCTACTAAATCGACCAGCCAAAGCATAGCCGACGCCACTACCAACAAATTGTGATATCGCCATAATCAAAATAATCTAAGGGTAGAAAAATATTCATTCAGAAAATATAAGTTATGCTGAAAGAGAGCAATAAGACAACTAGATGATACGTTAGCAATGTATGCGTAGGCTGCCATGGTAATAAGCGTTTTTAGTTAGAAAACACTTACAGCATTAGTATCATGGACTAAAGCTACTATATCTGGTACAACTTTAATTATTAAAGCTCAATCAATAATTATCCTTACCAGGCGAAAATCTTGAAAACCTGCCATTCGAAGTATGTACGGACAAAAGAATAAAACGGAATGAAAACCTGTCCATTTTTGAGCTATAAGTAAGAATAGACTGATCAAGAATGGTTTTCGAACTGAAGGAGACCATAACTCCGAATATTTAATTTGTTGGCGGTGTTTCAAACTCTCAATTTCTGTTAGTTCAAAGTTGATGTTTGCTTCAGGTCCTCGAAGTCGTCTGTAATAGATCAACAAGATCACTGTTTAATATTACAAGTAGAAATCAACAGTAACAACTGTAATAGCTATCCAGCTGTAAAATCGTTTGCTACCTTAACGTATCAATAGCTGTTTTACGATAGCCATTAGCAATTAACCAATGTGGTGATTCAGGCATAAATACCATTCCTATCGCTAATATGGTTGCGATTGCTTGCCCCGCTATTGCTGAGTATCTCCAAGTAGTAATCATGCCAATGGAAGCATTAAGAATATATCCAGTTGAAATAGCAAATTGAATAGACCCTCCGAGTAAACCACGCATTGAGGCAGTGGATATTTCCGACATGTAGACCTAAATTAGGGATGAGCTATAGTTTATAACTCTTTCAATAACTATCTACAATAATATGTTATACTACAATGTCTGTATAACATAGTGTTAATCTTACCGAGTAAGATACAGATGACATCCCAAGAGAAATGCCTGTTAATATTCGGCCAGCAAGTAATGCTGTAACTGTCTGAGCAGACACAATTATAAACCATCCAATAGTAGCTGGTATGGAGAGTGTGATGAGAGTACATTGCCTGCCGAAATGATCTATCATCCTGCCAGCTATGATACTTCCGATAAAGGCACCCAACATAATTAGAGACTATATAACAGAAAGGATTGACTCAATTTCCTTAAACATTCAATTAATTGACTACTAATGGATAGAAAATAACATTCTATCTGAAAGATGGGATTTTTAGTAACTGAAATTTAGTCCGTCGTATGAATTAATCACTGCAGTCGATTATGATTAGATGAGCAATTAAGTATTGCAATAGAATCGCTCGTTAATATACGGGTTTTAAGATACTAAAGGGATAAAATGAATTTAATCCTGTCTTGAAAGATGCAATTTTCGGTGATTGGAATTGAGTCAGTCAAATGAATTAGTCATTGTAGCTGATTAAGAAAATAGTTAAATAGTACAATCGACTCATTCATCAATATACTTGTACTGATATAAAATAGACAATTTCTAGATAAAATGATATATTATGGATACATGTACACATTTCAATTTTGACTGATTAAACGGATAAAGTGAAATTGATCCGTTTTAAATGAACACAAATGGGAAGATCGCAAAAAATTGACTAGCAAAAACGTTACCAAAATCAAATTGTTAATGGTTAATTTAATCGTTAACTGCGGTAATAATTAACGAAAAGGTAATTAGAACAGAAAACAAAAGCTTGGATGTATCGTTGCACTAAATCACTTTTAGGCTTGGTGAATAAGTATATGAACTTGGATTAACAAGCTGAGATGGATATACAGTTAAATACTGTACAAGTATATTTGCAACATCTTTGTATTCGCTTAAGTGCTGTATTGCCTTGGTGTGACAGTTGCTGATTAAATATCTTTAGCTAATAATGAATTGGCAATGTACTGAAAGCTATGGCTCAATATAATAACAGTAGAATATACTGTAGTTTGGCACTACGTATACTTACACCAAACCAAGCCACAGAATTTTCACTTAATTCTATTTGAGCTTCATCGGTCGTCAACTGGGGTATAGCCAGCGCGGTATATCCTAGCATATATCCAAAACTAATTAAACTAAGGGAAGCTATAGCAGTGGCAATAAATGGTATCTTATTTGAGGTAATATGATGTTGCTTTTCCAAGGATCTTTTGTCATAGCCAATAAACGTTTCAGTGTTAGACGATGATTCAGGAGTTTTTATGGGAAATTTACTTTGCAATTTAATTTCTTTCATTGTGAATTTATGTTCTGTAGTTTGAACTGACATTGACGGTACCAACTCGATTTGATGTAGTCGAGATTTAATCTACTATTGATGAATTTATTGTATAAGACTGCAATGATTGCCATTGAATTAAATTAACATTTTTACTCTACTTATTAAAGCTTACTAGAAATTGTAAACTATTACTGAAGTAATGCCTTTACTTAATGTCAACATAAAAGTCTCTGATATTATTTAAACCTGAAAATAGTTACATATGAGAGAGCAAGGAACTACTAAAAGTTGTATCGTTCGCTAAGCCAGTAAGAACAATGATATAATTATATTCGTAATTCTTTTGACACAGATCTATTAATACTAAACAGTAGTACTATACAGTGTACAGTAGAGTACAACACTATAGCAGGTTAAAGTTTCCTTTAAGACTAAAACTATTACACTGTAGTCAACAAATTCTAAACAAAATAGAAAGATAGATAAATAAATCTCATTCTTGGAGTCTGTTAGTTCTATTTTAGGGGCCTATCTTGCGAGTTAGTGGATACTGGCCAAGTGCAATCTCAATCAACACGTTTGTACACTATGACTAGAACTGAAATTGAAGGCCAAAGTTCATATATTGTATATAAATGTCGTAACTTCTACGGTATTAAATTGTTTGTTTTATGCTAAGATTATTGCATAAAAAGACCTACAATGCTAGGATGGCCGCTGATACTATCTCATTAGGCATTCCAAATTCTGTATGTATGCATATACACTATACAGTGTTATACTGTATAATACATAATAGTTGATGGAGCGTATAGGTAAAAATTTCTCACAAGAAAACTCTACTTACTACTGTATTAAATGAAGACTTAATGATTACAACTTCATCATCAAGGCTGTAGAACTAATCTATCATGGTGCATTATTTCTATGAAAATAGATACAAAATAGACGACTATTTTTGATATATTTACTATAGATAGAATTAACATGGGTGGAATTCCGTGGTAGCTGATGGAATAATTAGTGGCTTAAACTAATGATTGAGGCCCATACAATGCATAGTATACTTAGCGTATAGTAGCCAGCGTTGTTCACAATTAAATGTTTAATGTTATAATGACTCTTTACCGAGACTTTTGCATACAAAGATACATATATACTATATTATGCAGTCATCAGCAACTCTTTAATTTAGTTTTTTTCAAATAACTGAACAGCAATCGATCGTCTAGCGTTTTTGATATCCATGCTTTGATATGTAGTAGGAATGACTTAATTTGCCATGCAATGCAATTATCCGATAGGATGAAATAATACCATTTCTCTCTATTAGATTAAAATGATACTGTTAAAATTTAATTTAAACAATTCAGTGACAGTACTTATAATGATATGGACACACAAATTGCTTAACTTATTATACAATGCAATTCTTTGATAATATAAGTTAATACCGTCACTCCTTAACTGATTTAGATTACAATACTTAGTTTCTAATAGTTCAACGATAACACCAATAATGATGTGGACAATGAATTATGTTATTACATGGAAGTAGAGGTCAGTATTATATTATAGTCATTGGCTATATAGATGTATTCGGTGGGATCATTGTAGTACTGCACGATATTGATAACCATTTATCCAGGGTTAGTAATTTTACTGATAACTCTTTGTGGTTACTAACTCAAATTTGATCGTATATGGTATCCGACATTCTTGTCCATTTTATTATTGTAATATTATACATTGCAAAGACTTAATCCTTCAGAAAAAAAACTAAGATAGTTGATATTAAATAATGACATAATAAGATTAAATACAATGTTTATCATAGTAGAATGATATCGTAAAATACATCCATTTATCACATAACGTTTTATGTTAACAAAATATTCCCTTATCAAGTTTTTTTGCCATATATATAGTTCAACATACGTGGTATATTGTTATATATGCGAATATATGCATAATATCAGTATACTAACGGTAAATAAATCATTCAAGTACTCAACATAAGCATTCGATATGTTGTATCTCAATAATTCAATAATATAGTAATATAATATGATATGGTGGTTAAGTCGAGGAGCAATATTAAAAACGTAGTGAAAAATAACTAACTAGATATAAAGAATGGTTATTAGAAATAAATGATCCCACTAGATTAATATATCACATCTCTCTGTATATATGCAAATATATAAATATATATTAAATTAATGAATTATAGTGATTAAATATCTGATACACCAACAAATTCAATATTATAATATTGAATGGAACAGAGAACAAAGTTGATGTAGAGAGCAGCCACTAGTGATGAAACATTTCCACTGTACTGTATGTATGTATATATATGAGTATTTATAATATTCAATTTTAGAAAATAGGCCAATTAAAATTTTGGATACCAGATGTATAGTAGTACTGTGTATTTCGCATTGCTAAAAGATTAGTAAAAGACCACAATGTAGAATTGTACCATTACCTTAAATTCTGGCATTATATTGCTACACTAGGCTATGTTACATCGTTTGGAACGCCATGAAGTGATGAAGTTGTATCGTATAGCATGGGACCAACAATGATCAACTAATTATGCCATGCACAATGTTATATTATTTGGTCATGAACTTCTACAGTTAGCGAAATTCAAAGTATTACGCTAATCAGAAATTTAACCAGCAGTTATTAAATTATTTAGGTATAAATTATACCTCAGTAACTCGCTTTCCCATAGTTTTTTTAGAGTTAAAAAAATATTCAATCTCTTCTAAAGTTTTACCCTTTGTTTCAGGCACAAAAAAGTAAACGAAAAGTGCTCCTAATAGATTTAATGCACTAAAAACCCAAAAAGCTCCTTGACTACTAATTGCATTACTTAACGGAATGAATACATAACTAACGCCAAATCCTACAGACCAACCAAAGCAGGTACATAGCCCTCCAGCAGCGCCACGGGCTCTCGATGGTAGTATCTCAGATATCACAAGCAATGGAAGGCTACCCCAGGCAGAATTAAAAGCCACAAAGTAGACAAAAATACTTATTAGAGCTAACCAATTAAGATTTATATCGTATAAAGATGTCAGTTGGAAGTAGAGGCCAAATGCAAAACAAGTAATAGACATGGCTGCAGCTGCAAAGGTTAATAGTAAAACTCTACCAAGGCGATCGACAAAGAAGCTCACGGCGATACTAGTTACCAATTGTGATAAACTGGCTATAAGATTAACCTATCAAAAGGGGAAAAGATTTATAAATATAGTGTTTCAATTATAACGTTCACTAAATATCTCTACTTCGTAAAGTTTAGCTAATGAGCCTATCAGTCTGATATGTGATAAAAGGCTGTACCTAGAAGTGGAAAATACGTACTAATTTATAATTTAGCTTTATTTTTATATGTTTGCAAACATATCCTGAATTATATAATATTTTTTAGAATGTTCACCTTTCGATGAGAAGGTCATAACATTAGTTTGCTGCGTTAATATTGCACTGATTAACGCAAGACAGATATAGGTTAAGGTATACGTTTAGTAGGGGAATATAAAATATGGATTTGATATAATTAAAATATACAGATGTTGTGAAACCTATATGATTGCGCTATTCTACGTATACTTGAATTTTATTAAAAATTTCGCTTGACTGTTTCTAATATCCAGTTCTATAATTTTTTTAATAGGTATTGTTAACATACGCGTATTTACCATATTGCTATTGTCGAAGCCAGCTTGGTTAAAGATGTAAATACAAAAAGGTAAAACTGCATTGATCCCACAAAGTTGTTGAAATGATATTAAGCCTATACTAAGAAGAAACGGTTTCTTTAAACCTGTAGAAAATAATTCCAAATAGCTAAATGGTTCAATATTATCCAAGTGATCTTGGATTTCTGATAATTCGTAGTTAATAGGGACATCTGTTCCTCGCAAACGCCTTGAAACATGAAATACAGTAATTGTCATTATTATCTTTTATAGATACAAGCACGATAGCTGATACGATCTACAATTTAGTTATAGGTGTAGTTATTAAAGCGAAGATTGGCTTTGTAAATGTAGCTATTGAAAATTTCTGAAGAAAAATTATTAGTTTAATACAAGAATGTAAATAGCCTGGCCGTTAAATTATACAAGAATAATAGTACTTCTTAAGAAATAGCATATAAATTCGCTTACTGCAAAGAGTCAAGACCAGATCGCTTATAACCTTGCGATAGCAGCCATCGAGGTGTCTCCGGCATAAACATCATACAAATTCCTAATAAGGTAGCAATTATCTGGCCTACCAAAGCCAAGTAATTCCAGTTTATACCTAAAGCTAATCCAGCACCGAGTACATATCCAATGGTGACTCCAATTTGAAAAAAGGAACCAAAAAATCCCCGTACTTGGGCAGTAGAAATTTCAGCGATATAAACCTAGGCATAATGTATGCCAATAAAGGTTTGAATTTACATTAATTATCATTAACTACAAAGTTGGAAAGATTGCTATATTAAGAATTTTGTATCACATAATTATTTAATAATCTGTACGAAAATATACCGGATATGCCATTGTGGCCATACCAACAGAAAGACCGGTTAAAACCCGACCGATGTAAAGACTTTGTATCGATTGAGCGTACATAATACACAACCAACCAACAGAAGATGGCACAGATATCAGAATAATGGCAGATTGCCTGCCATAATTTTCCATGATATGACCACTAATTAAACCGCCAGCCAATGCGCCGATTAGTGCTAGAGACTTGGAATTGTGATAGGAGAAAGTACTATTAGAAGAGTAAATCTGATTATGATGATATTATGTCTTTACAAGATGAAAATATAATTAAGATCAAGATCATCTAAGGCTTATGAAACAAACTCGATTGGACTTTGATAACATCCTTATAATTTTCACTTATTAAACAATATGGCTAAACTTCATAGAGTATATACATAGTTCTGTAAGGCCTTTTAAGACATGAGTGTTTTATCCTTAGAGTTATGTCTTCCTTTCTGACGATGTTAAACGGTAATAAGGATCAACGCTTGCAATTTTAGGCTTGTCATATTAGACAAATGTAACTACTGTAAAATCAAATTTAATTTATTACTATGTGAGTACGTTCGGTAATTCTATTTGATGGTTCTGTCCTCTTTACATGATTGGGATAAGCAACATCACTGATCCAGTTATCAGAGATGGTAGTAAGAATCTTAAGATGCTCATATACAGTAATATACTAAGCTATGAATCAAGTGTCTAACTTAGACTAACTTAGATAGTATTAGCGCTATAGAAGACAAATACAGCTTTTATTTCTTTCATAGCACACTATATAATTATATGACAGTAGTCGTACATCCATTTTAAGTTAATGTAGCTTTCTAAAGCCAATAATGGTTATCATGTGCCGTATCTAAAGCGAAATAAAGTAACAATAGTTTTCTTGTTACTGATGATCTAATAAGATTACAAGGGTATTCAATTGCATAGAAGTAGTAATTTAGAACGTAGACTATATCTTCTAATTTTAAGTTTTATTTGATGCTATTAAAATAAATTCTTGCAATATTACAATTACTGAATAGCTTTGTTTTGTATTTCTGTATCACCACATGACTTCTAGTGAAAAATTAAAAACTCATGAGAGAAGCTATACAATTGCATGGTCGATTGCAAAATATGGACATGGCAGGGGGTAGTGGATGAAAAATAACGCTGGTACATACAGTTATATATTGTAAAACAACGATGGAAGAAGCAGGTAAATCATATAAGACGAAGCATTACGCTAATTAAACTGCGAAAATAGCAATTGTTATAAAATTAACGGTACTGCATTAAAATTCTGATTTCGTGACAGCTAATATTGTTGAGTAAATTTATCCCTTTTTATGTTAATACTAATGTCGGGTTAGAGACTTTGTTTCTCTCTTCAAACTTATGAATGAACGAGTTTGACGACGATATGCTTATCAAGTAACATACTATTGACGATAGCAAAGGAATAGTTCTAAACTAAATTAGCTTTGAAAGAGCAGTAAATGCCTATAAACATGAAAATTTGTCTTGACACTTAAGTATCAGGATGGAATATCTTTTCTCGAATATTAAATCATGGTTAGCAACAATACATCTGTATGAATCTATTATTAAAAATGTTCTGAACTAAGCCATAATTAACGCAAAAGTGTATGTTTGACAAATTGAGCCTAAGAGAACGATTGAAAAAAATAACGGTAATTCTGCTCTATTCACTATAGTGAAGAAAACTCTCAGATGATACGTTGGTGAATATTCCTTGCTGTATTTGCAAACTTTTTACAACTAATTGGTGCTTATACAATCGAATCCGATCGGGCGGTCTTACTATAGCGATAGTAATTATTGAATTATTGTTTTTACTGTGGTGTACTCGCCAAAATAAGTTTCTTTTACTGTTTTATCTTTTTGGAGCACTATGTTACAACAAGAATATGTCAGGATAGATACACGATAAAACCATTAATTGTCGGGAAAAAGCCCCAAAATACTCAGTAAATAAATTCTAAAATTTGCTTGAAAGCCATTTAAGGAGTTATATTGCTGTAAATTGTCTTAGATATAACGCTGTCTACATGAATGGATTGTGTTAATAAACTGAAAGTTTAAGAGAAGAAGCGAAGCTATAACACTTATGTAATCTGAAAATCTCATTGGCATATAGCAATTCTTACTACAGTGATAACTTTAACACTTTATGTATAGGCGACTTTTAAAATCTTGAGTAGAACAGTTTCCGATATAATAGAAAGGTGGACAGAGATACGAAATTGTTAGTGGACAGAAAAGTAGATATACTTTAAGTAAATATATACCATAGCATAATATTTCTGTAAATGAAGGAAAACGTTTACTAAAAAATTCTTATCTGGTACGGCATTAGATTAATGATAGACTTTCTAATTCAATTTTTTTAGAATGGGAGTATTTTAAAGGCTTGCCAACATTTTGTGCTTCAATATTCCCTATAATATAAAAAGTTTCCTTACCCCGAACCATGCTGATGAATCTTCATCCAAGCGCAAAATGCCCGCTGATGGGAGCATCAGTTGAGGTATAGCTGGAGCAGCATATTCCAAGACAAATCCAAAATTGATTACGCTTAAACCCCCTATGACAGCAGATATAAACATCAATTTATGCGATACTATGCCAGATTTTGGCTTTTTGTCTTCGTCTATTCCGATGGTAGTGACATGTTTGGATGCTGTTTTATTGTAATAAATCGTTTTACTTTTTTTCTTTTTAACGTTCTTCTCTTCGATACTAGAATTATCGTTAATTCGAGTCATCGTTGCCAGGCATTTAAATTAAATCTCTAATTTTATGTGTGCGATTTTCTACAAAGGGATCGGACGAATCCAATGTCTTAGACGATGCTATTATAGACGTAGATTTAGATACTGCTTGACAACTATTTTATCCAATTTTCTTGAGGTTGTTATTTCTCTTCTTAATACTATAATTTCATAGCCAATCAGATAAAGATGGATCTTTCACTACTTATTTTGGCTTTAGACTGAAAGGACTATTACATTCATTCGTTTATAATATAAGAACAAAGCTGTATAGTGTGAATTAAATTACTAGAATAGCAAGTACAATGATGCAATATTCAATCTGAGAAAAGACATTGATGTTCAAGTTGGGTCAAGATTTTAAATAGAATAGGTTACAATTTACTATGTTAACTTGTATATAGTCTTATACATTAAAGCAATTTAATAATATTAGCTTTATATGGAGTACTTAAAGCTTGCTTGTATTTATTGTTAGGATTATTAAAGAATATAGCGTAGGTCTTTATGGCAGTAATATGCAATCATTGTCTGGCATACTGTTATGAATTGTATTAGCATAAATTATACTATAAATTAATTAGATGGATAACAATTCAATTGAAGTAGTGTAGCAAGCACAAGTTATGAAATTATAACTGGTATAGCAACGGCTATAGTAAATCACATACAGTAGCTACAGGATAGCATGCAGTAATATGTTCGTTAATCATATTCTTGTGTATCTGATGTGAACAGTATAGATCAATATTGTTAGATTGAAATTACATAAGCATGATGATGATATTCCTGGGATTATATTATTGCCATTACTAATGTTTTATGGAAGTTACAAATCAGCCCATGATACATGATTTGCATAAAATGATGATAAGCTAGCGCTTAATATTTATTTACAAACGTCTTTGAGAATTTACTACTATACGAAAGGCTATACAATAAGTCATTTTAAAATGGCTTCTAGCCTAAAAAGAGATCTACACATGAGTAGCTTTTATGGTATAGAAATTTACAGCAATAAATCGTGCTACTGAGCTATATTTCTTTCCTTTGCAGGGTTAATCGTTTATATGAAGTTTAACTATTAATTTATGTTAATGTATGAGGTTACTTGGCTACTAATATTATGGTAATATGAGTTGTAGGCACTTTTACGTGATGCAATTGTTAGTATTACTTGACGCTTTACGCTGTTTTATGGTCTTTAGAATTTCTGGCAGATACTATTAAAAAGTTACTGCCAATGTTTAGTATCTCATATACTTAGTACAATAAAAAAATGTATGGAAGGTCCTAGGCCGTGATTGCGATACAATCTGAAGTTACGATAAGTTTTCTACGATATTATACTAGTTGCTTTGCTTTATCGACTAAGAATTATTGCTAAATATAGTCGAAATTTTCTTTGTAATAGGTACCAGGTTTATAAAAAGTTTAAATAGAATGAGATGAAGTTCTAGCTAATATTTGCTAACATTTATATTAATTAATTGAATGATAATATAGAATTAAGATGTGTATTCTTAAAATTTTCATAGCTTAATAAGGTATACATTTTTACCAGCTTATAAAAAACCTGGCAGCTTGAAAGGCATTAACTTTAATATTCTTCATTTGATATTTGCGTAAGTAATTCTATGAAGTATTAATATATCAATTACAGTACATTTATCAATACTGACATGTTATCTGTAGTCTAGCTGTTAATCCTGTCAGTTGTTTACCGAAAGTGACAATCTTCGAGGCGTAGAATAATGTGTATGACGTTGTGCTATATGTCTGTGTGTTTGGTAACGATTCTGAAAGTAGATCGGAATCATTTAAATTTGTTCCAGTATGTAAAAGTTTGATTTAAAATCATTGCTTATGGAAGTGCTATACAGAAATGTAAGGAGCTCTCATATGACTAGAAGCATTGGAAGTTGAAATTTTATCAGATGACGAAATTTCAAATATTAGACATTACTGATGAAATAACTGTTGACAGAGGACATGAATACCCTTTCAAGATAAATTTTATTTATGAAAGAAAATAAAGTGTACAGTACAGTATACATATATAAGTGAGCTGAGCACAGCTCCACAAATCTACCATTGCTTAATATAGAAAACAATATAACAAGATTCGTTCAGCCTATGAATAAAATTATTGAAGTCTGTAGCAGATTGGCGTTTAGATTATTAAGTGGTAAAAATGTCTTTATTTTGTATACATTTGTAGATGAATTCCACAGTGTCCATATTATTCTTGATTACATTACTGAGAGGAATTACTATTGTGGTAAACAACATCAACTATTGAAATTGTGGTGACTATGATGATATTATCGATTAAAATTGCGCCTTATTCCTAATTGATGATTATATGCTGTTCTGTATAACGGAGAGATACGAAGCTTTCATCAAAGTGGATTCAATTTAGAAAAATTTAAACTTTTTACGTTTTATGCTCATTGATAGTGAAATTAATCAAGGCATTTAACAAATGGCTAGTGGTTAGGATTCCTCCGTATTCATTTTCCTGTCAACGAACAATCGTTCTATTTCTTCAAGAGTTTTCCCTTTAGTTTCCGGTACACAAAAGAATACAAAAATTGCCGCTAATAGATTCCACGCAGCAAAAAACCAAAAAGTGCCATAATCTTTCATGGATTTTCTCATGTAAATAAAAGAATAGGTGATCGTAAAAGCAGCAGTCCAATTGATGAGCGTAGCTATACCACTAGCTATTCCTCGAGCGCGAGCAGGAAAGAGTTCTGACATCATTAACCAAGGAATAGCACCCCATCCCATGGAGAAAGCAACAAGGTACACGAAAAGACTAAGCATTGCTAGCCAATTTAAATTCGTTGTTGTCTTGGGTTGAATATAGTAATAGACACCAAATGTAGTACAAGAAATTGCCATAATCACAGCGGGCGTGATAAGTAAGACTCTTCTTCCAAGACGATCAACCAACATGACGCTTATTAGTGTAGCTCCAACTTGTACTGAAGTAGCTATTAAATTGACCTGATAACGTAAGAAAAGATTTGTAGTGAATATAGTATATTGAATAATAGTAGAATCAATGGTACAACAACATACCAGCTTGGGGTCTCCAAAGCCAGCTTCTTTAAAGATATATGTGCAAAAGAAGAGCACAGCATTTATTCCACTGAATTGTTGAAATATCATTAAACCAATTGAAATTAATAAGGGTTTAAATAGGACTGGATTTTTAAATTCGGAGAAATGCATTTTTTGTCCGTTATCTAAGTTATTTTCTATGTCGTATAGTTCTGTATTAATATCCGCATGTGATCCGCGTAACCATCTATCAAAATACCCATAAGTGTATCAGTTATAGAAGCATTGCTTTCAATAATCAATTGAAGCGATTAGATATATTACGCTATCGTACTTTAACTGTTTTATAGCCATAGGGCGTTTTCCTTTAGCGAGAAGGTATCGTGGGGTCTCAGGCATGAACATTATTCCTAAAGCCATCAAAATTGGAAGAACCATACCAACGAGTGCTAAATAATTCCAGTTAATTCCAAGAGCCAGTACAGCTCCCAAAAGAAATCCTATAGTGACGGATAATTGATTCATCGAGCCAAGCATACCACGACTTTCAGCAGTTGAAATCTCTGCTATGTATATCTATTATGGAGATAAAATATTATATTTATAGTACCAGTAACTCTTTATTATTTCATTTATAAAACTAATATTTAGACTGTTAATCCTACAAGGCTACATATACATATACAGTATAGTTTGTAGTAAGATTATGTAAAAGTAATAGTATAGTAAATAAACTGCCATCATCGAGTTACCGGGACTACCAGCGATGCCATACCAACACCTAACCCACATATTAAGCGTCCAATCAGTAGTGATACAACAGCTTCTGCGTATATGATTAAAAGCCAACCAGCGACAAAAGGCAATGAAATGACGATTAATGTAGACTGTCTACCAATAAAATCGATTAAAAAACCAGCCACGGGAGCGCCGATCAGTCCTCCAATTGCAATTAAAGACTGTTAGGAAAGTTAGATAAATGGAATAACCATTACAATCGGTCATAGCTTAATCATAAGAATCAGTCATAAGATCATGGCATGACGAGGAGTCTATGACTTTGCTATTTATATGTGTCTATTTAGACGAAGAGTTTGTGACTAGCGGTAGGTATCTTGGTATGCAGATATTTTACTTTACAAGTCCATACTTACGTCTAGTAAAAAGCAATTACACTGTAATAACATATGTTTAAGGCAACTCGCTTGCTACAACTACAACGTATTACAGTATTCATTGATTCAAGCTAGGAGGAATTAACTTTAGACTTGGAACGAGTAATATTGAGTGACGAATCATTTTAGTTGATGATTATTGAAACTCCTGGACGGTTACTTATAGTAATAGGGGGGGGGGGGGTTATCTGGTAATAAAATATAGTAAATCAGTATTTTTTTGTGTAACTAACTACACTAATGAAGTTCTATCCAGTTCGCATTTACTGTATCCTCATTCAATTAAGTTTATTCGGCTACTAGGAAATTTCATGTTGGATAATCGTTCAATCAATCCGTTTATAACTTACAGTAAACCAGGCAGATTGTGATCGGTTGAGTTGTAACTTTCCTGCCGAAGGTTCTTGCAGTTCCGGTAACGAAGGCGAAGCATACTCCAATGAGTATCCAAAGCTAACTGCACCTAGACAAGCTATTAATGCTGCCATATAAACTGAAAAGGATGTACCCATACTCTTAGTATGATTGTTCCCATTGGTGATACTTTTTATATTATCGGCAGAATTGAGTTCTTCTGCGGATTGAGAAATCAACTTGTGATTGCTACTATCTTGTAAGTGAGATTCCATTATAATTGATTACAACGCGTATAATAAAAAGGACGCTAATTTGGCTGAAGGTATGGAAAATAGAGAGCAATTTAAAGTTGGCCGCTAATCAACATCATCAGGCACCGTTTTCTGCCGACTGTACAGTATATTAAGTAATTTTTTAAAATCAATCAATAATCTATCTTGATTCTCGTATCTGGTACTAATAGGATCGAATTTGGTAATATAGTACAGGAACTTTTGACGACCAACACAGTTTAGTTCTAATGACTGTACTGATGATAAATGTTACTGAAAAACAAGAATAATTTTGCTATAGTAATCGTTACAGTTTTTGAGCCTAATCGACCGGATTGCGTCGTTATAACATAAGCATAAACACAGCATGTTGTACACTACATTACTATGCAGTCGAGCTCAGTCTAAGCCTACTGTATTCCTTTTCCACAGTGATGGGAGTCATGTGACTGGAAATCCTTGATGAGTACAACTCAGTACAGTACAGTAGTCGATGACAATACAGTGTACAGTGTACAGTACTGTACGAGTACTGTACAGTATGTACTGTACAAGTTTTTCTACCGCGTTACCAGCGGTCTCCTTTAATGTACTGTACAGTATAGTACAGTACTGTACAATAAAAGGAGACTGGAGACAGTACGGGAGTGAGTACGTTACTGTATGCAGAAATTCTTTTTTCACAACTGTACAGATTCTGCGCTGTAAAGTTGTCCCTTTTGGGCCACAGTACAGTACTGTATACAGTACAGTATGTCATACAGTACTGTACAGTACTGTACTGTACTGTATAACTCCTCTCAGGCTCTCACGTACAGTATAAGAAAAAGAGGTAGTGGACTCGGTGGAGAGTACAGTACTGTACTCTACTTTTCTTGTACTGTAGTAGTCCCCAGAGGAAGATCACACCTGAGGTCTGTCTGTATACTGTAAAATGTGCGTAAGAAAAAGAGACAGTGGACTCGGTGGAGAGTACAGTACTCTACTTTTCTTGTAGTAGTCCCCAGAGGAAGATCATACCTGAGGTCTGTCTGTAGGTCCCTACTGTACTGTACTGTACAGTGTACAGTACTGTAAAATGTGCGGGTACAGTACAGTA
This sequence comes from Trichoplax adhaerens, assembly GCF_000150275.1. Lineage (NCBI taxonomy): Eukaryota > Metazoa > Placozoa > Uniplacotomia > Trichoplacea > Trichoplacidae > Trichoplax > Trichoplax adhaerens. The sequence goes on from NW_002060962.1 coordinate 299,215, forward strand.
TACTGTAGCTCTGTACTGTACAGTACTCTACTTTTCTTGTTGCAGTCCCCAGAGGAAGATCACACCTGAGGTCTGTCTGTACAGTACTGTAAAATGTGCGGGTACAGTACAGTATACTGTAGCTCTGTACAGTATAAAAAGAAAGAAAAAGAGACAGTGGACTCGGTGGAGAGTACTCTACTTTTCTTGTAGTACTGTAGTCCCCAGACGAAGATCATACCTGAGGTCTGTCTGTAGGTCCCTACTGTACTGTAAAATGTGCGGGTATAGCTCTGTAGTAGTGGTTCATCAAATGCAGTACAACTAGCTGTGACTAGGACTACATCGCCGCGGTTCCTAATCGTTACAAATCATCCAATTTTTTTAGCATAATCCTATGACTGCACTTTTATTTCAATCTTTCATTTGAATCGTCCTGGTGTTGAATCATCTTTAACATTGTGGTGTAATACCATCCTCTTTTGGCGATTGTATCACTCGACGATACAGCAAACCTACTGTGTCATCGCCTTTAGTCGTAGCTGGTTGATTGGATACGATAAACGCGCACATATAGGACAGTACAATAGGAGTAAAGCCATTTTCTGTAGACTTTGTCTGCAGTTTAATAACTTGCTCATCAGAAAGACGTTACCGACATTGTGGTACCTTTATTTGGATCAAAAAGTTGTAGAATGTTCACTTGGATAGTATAGCGTTGAAATCGGGCCGCGACAAAACAACGGATGGTAGCGATTAGTTGCACCTTTTACAATACAGCAATCCTTTCTTTAGCCAGTCAGCTGTGGATACAATTATTACAGTAGTAATTATTGTAAATTATTCAAGCAATCCAGTACAACAACTCTCAACAGATTACATCAACGCTCTACGGTAAATCGATTTAGAATATGTCTGAAAATAATAGAAGCAGATCGTCCTTACATACGAATACCAGCAGCGCAGCCCACAATAGTTGTAATGAAGAATTGAACAATGCAAGAACAAAGTTCAACGATTTGTTACAAGATTTGGTTCGTCATAATAAAGAAAGTGCATCGGAACAAGATTGCATAAATAGTTTACTAGAATTGCCTAATCAGCCTTTACTTCCTTCGAATTCCACTGGACCTGAGAAGCGTAGCCTAGCTCAAAGTAGATCGCCACGAAAGCGAAAAAAGAAAGATAGTGGAAACAACAGTAATGTCCATGATAACTCTAACACGATACCGAGCACACCTGAAGGTAATAAACCCCCTATACATGTTATCAAGCTATTCGATCGTAGCGTGGACTTAGCACAGTTTGACGAACGTACCTCGTTATATACACTTTGTCGGTCATGGATGCATAATAATCCCAATGACGGTAGTGATAATGATGGATTTGCCAAATTAGATTTAGATGCAAATGAAAAAGCAAATAACGATGACACTAATGGTAGTAATCCAGCCATCGACGAATCAGGTAATGTTCATAGTTTACCAAAGCCATCTATTTTACAAAAGGAACGTTATACTGCTCTGACGCAAGCACCCAAACCGAAGCTGTGGGACACTAACCTAATCGGCAGTAATCAACAATCGATTGTAGAATTAAAGCGAGTTCATATCGCCCGATGGAAACTTATAAGAGCTAAATCACGCGAAAGATTGAGTAGAATGCAAGAGCAATATAGCGAATCTAATCGAATTATTAATAAACTGTATCGACCAAGACATTAACATTGTATTTATAATTCTTCGGAAGTCAACGTATACGGTACTGTACGAGTGTACGGTATACAGTAGCATATTAATGTGAATATAATTTTAATAAACCATATTTGACTCCTATTTTAAATGAATTTGTATCATAACTCATAAAGCGTATCGGTGAATTGGTTTATTTCACCACTGTAGTGTATTAATAGTGTTTGCATTTTTTTATCGAATAATGATAAATAGCACCCAAGAAGTTCATAATATGCTTTCGGTATTTCTGAAGGTATTAAATATAATATTTCATAGGTTCAGCATAAGGATAACACGCTGTGCTATTACAATTATATATCGTTTTTATCAATGCATTATGTATGAGCTGTATCGATATGTTTTATCTGTGTATCTTTTTTTATACTTCACAATTTATTACTGGATTTGCCCATACAGATATGGGCCATACGGCAATAATATACATTATATAATGTTCTCTACATATTTCATTATCATAAGTTTTTAGTATGTAAAAAAGTGGGCAGAGCTATAGCCACTTACAGTATATTGCACTCGGTGATTCCACTGTATTCTACAAAATCTGGAAGACATTAGCTATTATGCGTTTGGTTCTTTAAATTCTTTACTAATTTCGTTACTTCTAGGACGTTAATGCAGTTACACGAATTGTATTTTGCCATATGACCACTTTTACATGTACTGAGTGGACAAACTTGCTGCTATATGACATCTATTCCGTTGATATCGTTATATTTGAGAAAAGAATTCGTATAGCTTGGTAACATTTTTATATAAATGAATGCAATAGCGATGCTCTTCTAAAATTCTTAAATATATTAATCAATCCATTTTGTCTATAATTTTCCTTGTAGAGTTATGCAGCATAAACATGTCAATGCATAGAATGATACTGTATTGTATATCTTAATGCTAATAAGCGAATGTATCTAAGATTTGTTATCCTGGTAATAAAAATATCAGTTTATCGTAAAATTTGAACCAGTTCTATTGGTATTTGTTTATAGATGTAGTGTGGCTTATATTAATTGTTCCGATGTACAAACTCGGTGCGATCTACAATTACTCTGCCGTAAACTGATCACACTCAATGTAGATACTATGTAGCGATTAATGGATTATTTGCAGGTTGGATATTTTAGGAGTTTCGATTACTGTATAAAATGTTGGTTTTTGACCTTTTCTAAAAACGTGCTTTGGGAAATCACGGTTATCTTTACCATTTTTTAGAATTGATATTAATTTATAACTTTATCGTCATTCATAAATGGAATTGAATGCGTTTTATATGTCAATGCTACTTGATTGTAGCAGTAATCGGTAAAGGAAATTACTATTTTGATAACAACTATCAGAACGTTCAGCATAAATCATTCTTTCTGCCGTTTTATGGTTTACCATAACGTATGCACGCATGCAGTCTAGAATCAAATTCGTTGGATGACATGGACTTAATTTCATCCTGATCTATAGTATTAAAAGTCTTAATGCTATCCTATAGCGAATCTAAATTGCATCATTGTAATCACTCTACTGTATGAATACTAACAAATGTAATGCTTTTGCAGAATTCGTGGCCTGTCGCCAATGTAACTACGCGTATAATGATTATAGTAAGATTTTTGGTCTATTCCCATTATAATACTACATCGCGCCGAAGAATTGATTGATTGATATCCATCTTCAAAGGTGTAGATATTTTATTACAGATTTATGATAATTCATATCAGAAAATCATCAGGACATGGACTACTAGATGTAATTTAGTAGTCTACGGTCAGGAGCATCACAGCTCGGTAAATTCCTGTCGAATACTGATGAATTACGCGTATAATAATAAGCTAATTATGCTCAGTATTTAAATTATGCACTACGCAGCCTGACGGTGCCATTAAATCATTTTATATCTACCGTGTATAGATTTAGCAATCTTAAGTTAGAAAATAGTGCTAGCTTCCCGTTCATCGTGAACCAGTCTAGACAGCCAGCCAACTATATACTAGGAAATAGGAGAATTGAACCAGTATACGGTACAGCCTTTACGATTGCAAAAGCACCAATGTCTCCTCATCAAATTATCAACATAGATAATTGTGAAATAGATATACTAGTATCGGATAAATATCATTCTTGATGATACTTTGCACTTCATGCGCCATGCTACTACATACAGTAGGCCACATAGCTATAGCAATTATATAATTATTGCTAGCAAACCTGTTACTTAGTTAATAGAGACCCTGTCTGTAATTGAATCTTAATCCTACCATGCTACTATGACTGGCTCGAGAAATGCTATTTTATGGTGGGCGTACCGTATCACAATACAGTACAGTACTGTACTACAGTAGTAAGCACTGCATCTCGTTACAGACTGTACGGTACTGTAAGAGTGTCAGTACACTCTACACGTTAGTCAGTAGATTTTTATTTTAAATTTTTGCGCGTAAAAATCATTACGGTATCTGTATCGTACTGTACTGTATACTGTACGTACTGCACACTGTACTGTACACTGTACACTGTACAGTACGACACTGTACAGTACTGTAAGTTATTGTAATAAGTACAGTAAGTTACACTCATACTGTACTGTACGTTTGGCCAGCTGGTAAGAAGGTGGATGGCTGTTACTTAGCTTTAAAGCAACGAAAAGTTTGTCAAACTTTGCGTACCTGCAACCGCTACAAGTACATGTATTTTAAACTGAATACAGTGTAGAGCTCTAAAATCCCAGATAAAACATACTGTAGATGACATTCTGACAATGATATAGTTACTTATATACTGCACATCAATTATATTATTCCTTTCTTCAATGGGATCCAATTTGCAAATTGTAAATTACACCCAGAGTACTGTATAATAATAAAAATACAATACTCGTACACTCTTTTATCGATACTGTCAAACTAAAACTGGGTTAGCAATTCTAGTTCACTGTCAATGAAGCTACCTTCGCTGAATACACGTTCCGTGGATTCTAAGGACAACCAAGGCACTCCGGTAAAATTGATCAGCTTACGATCGGTAGGAGTTGGCTCATTAGTAGGCTTTTGTACATTTCCTGCAACACTAGGAACTTTGCAAATAGTTCTGTTCAGCCCATTAAGATTATCATGCTCAATTCCAGTGGTATCATCTGTTTCTGGCACACTAGCTGTTGCCACTTCGGTTACAGTTGCGTCAATCGCCTCTATATCTGCTTCATTATTTTATCAACGACTGGAAAACTCCCTAGCAACAAAGAAAGATACCAGAAAAGAAATTAGTTTACGCTACTCATTTTCTCCCGTTGATTTAGGGTTCTATACTGTAGCTGCTGGCATTACTTTTAAAATTGCTGGGGGTCGGTTCAAATCTGTATTACCAAGTAGCTTTTTCAAAGCAGGAGCTTTTGCACATTCTTGTATACCTGCCAAGGGACAGATGTATGCCACAAAGAAAGAAAAATGGTTACTTACCTCGCTCGGGCGAAAATACGGATGCCATACCTGTGGAAGTAGAAGAAGTAAATTCTATTTTGGAGATCATATTCCTCCGAATACACTACTAAGGAAGGGAGAGCAACAAGTATTTTATCCTCAATGTAATCAATGTTCCAGTTTACAAGGTGGATTACTTTCAGGAAATAAAAGTAACTTCAAATTAAAAACGCATGCCTTATCGTTAAGGCTATATCACTTGTATTTACCATTTCCATTTATTTTAATGGCTATTCGTCAATTTGCTATATAGACAGCATTGATATGTACCAATGTACGCGCATGTATAATATATTATACTGTATATATATAATAACTTAACGCAATCATTGTATATTATTATTATAAATATAATTTGATCGGAATACTATAGAAATGTGTCTTAAAGTTTATCATTTTTACTACAGATACTGGACAATAGTCAGATAAAGCGTGTACAGTATAATTTGACTGTTTACTTCAATTAAATTGTCCAGTATCACAGTACAGTACAGTATTTCAGAAATAGGATTGGCGATGGCATACTGTATGTAATCAGGAATGTCACAGTTCACCTCGATGCTCCAAAACTGTCGATATAAGATTTAATATACTGTAAATGTTTCTCCATTAACAGACATAGTATATGTCGAAGTTTACTTGATATGAAACTAACGTTGGTACAAATATAACGAATTTATAGAAATGACCAACCTCAATTACTGCTATTGGAGGGTGATATTGAATAGAGTATCTATGAAAAGGAAAGCAAATTCAATAAATCGTTGTACATTTAGAACATCGATCAAAAAGTAGTTGTTAATTTGCGACGAGACTTTGAATCGTTGTGGTAAATGTATCATGACTGAACTTTAAGTTAGCAGGTAGTGATTCAGGAAAATGATAAATTTGGATTAAGGTTCAGAATACAAGAATAAATTAATTTTTAAAATTATAACCGTGCTGTTCGTCTCAGACTGTTAACTTTGTAATAAATTTATTGCATTATTATGGATGATAATTCTATCTAATGGTACAACTTCGATTGGACTTTAGAATGTAACATCTACATAATAATTCAGCAAAGATTTCAACCCTGATTACGGTGTAGTGCATTATAAAACGCATATGATGTTCATATGCTTTACGCTGGTATTGTACAGATGTGAAATTTTTAAAGTAGCGAGCGTCGCATACTGCAAAAAATTTTGTTTCATGTTGTTATTATAACTAGGGTTTGTAGGGTGTGTCTCTTTACTTACAGGTTGATGTTTTGATGAAATACGCGTACATTATTTTTTCAACGCATATTCATGATATCTATCGTAACTACACAATTTATGATGCCATTATCCATTAAAATTACCTCATTTTACCATTATATGATGCTATTCTATAACCGCATTTTATCATCGCAATTGGAAACGCTTATACTCCTTTACATTATGCATATTCATACATGGGCGTTATTGAATGTAAAATAATTTTACAAATTGCTAGAATGCACCAAAAGATGTTTTATTTTATTGATAAAGTTCTTCACAAGAATTCTAGCTTAATTAATAGAACATACAGTATATACGCGTATACAGTACTTAAAATTTTTAAATCTTGGCATGATATCAACGCGCATTCAATATTTCTTAAATTAGGCAATGGCAAGGCGTTAAAAAAGTGAAATTTTAGTCGAAATTATTTGGTTTAACTGTATTTTTCTAATTTTACAATTTATATAATATAATAAATCTTAATACTATCATTTTTATGAGGGCAACGCTTCTGAAGCTCTAGCCAATTACTGTTGTAAATCCCATTTCATCACGTAAAATTTTTCTACAGTATTATAAAAATCATATATCTACAGAGCATCATAAAAGAAGATATCACGTAATTTTATGTTAGTTACGATAGCTACGATAGTAACTAACATCGCAAAAAGTTTGAAGTCATTTTTTAATCTTACGATAGGAAAAAAAAGTTTCGGTCGAAATTTGATAAGAAGGGCATCGTGGTAGAATCACTTTATCAGGGACTACTCGCTGGAGCTATCATTACCAAAATATTCCGTGATTGGAATATACTAATTGATTTATTTATTTTTACTTTATTTTATTATTCTATGCGGGAATACCACCGGCGTTGTTGGTAGTATCCGTTCACTAACCATCACAAACCCTAATGAAGGTAAAAAGATAAAAAATATCAATATGTTTTAATATGCTCGTACTTAAAAATAGCAATACAAGCTCGGACAAGATACCCAATTTTGAATATAGACATTGATAATAATAAAATTGATAGGATTTAATAACCAAGTATTGAAAGTAAGCTCTATCGATTGAATGACAATTCTGCTGTCTAATGTTACTGTATACGCGTACCGACGTACGCGTATATACAGTACAGTAGTATATGACTAGAGTCCCAATGCAACAAGTGAAGTCAAGGCACAGTCACTGCAGCACGATTCAATCACGCACTGACGCATTGACGTCGTGGTGATTCTTTTGTTGGAGCGGCATGACAAAGAGGTTAAGTAGTGCATCAATTAAAGCGATGACAGAATAGTATGTAACCGCAGTATGGTATGGTAGAACTATGCTGTACCGGTGTATTTGAACAGTAGACTACACTTATTGTAGTGTTTGAACAACAGCCCACACATTGTAATGTACATTATACAGATGAAGAGATAATTAGGTTTACACACCAAAAAACAAAATTTTCTTACGTAATTTTTCCTCACCAATTCTACTGTATAAATGATGCAAGGCTTTTTAAGCTCATGCTTTGCGAGATTGATTAACTTTCTATTGCAATTTACAGTCCAATTTATTAGAATGCGTTTATCTGTATACTATATTCGTAAAACCTTATCAAGGAGGACGCACTTGAGCTGCTATCCGTACAGTATACAGTACTCTACTGTACAGTGTACAGTGTACAGTAGATTGCTTAGAAAATAAATGGAACTTTTATGATTCCGAAATCGGCTTGAACCAATTCTTGTTTGTACTTTTTAAAATATTAGATCCGCTCTAAATTGATCTAGGTAAAGTCAAATTCGTCATTTTTGTTCTTATTGTACTACGTAAACTGCTGCGGCAGTAACTTGTACTGTATGAGTGACATAGGTGCTGTACACAGACTAAACAGTATGTACTAGGCAACGTGTGCAGATGGATTTTGAAACTTCACTTTACGTGAAAGTCAAGTGTTGTGGACTTGATGGGCACTTCAGCTGAAGTTCGCTAAGTGGACAGTATAGTGCTACTAGCAGAAACTTCTAAATTTACAGCAGGATCCAATTAAAAAAATAGTATCAAAACGCCAGATGAATCAACAAATAATTACAGTACGTAAATATGTTACTACAATGTGATAAAATGGAAAAGAAATAAATATCGATCATGACCTTGGCATTGGTTACGACAGATTCAAGAAAAATTGTCATGGTTTATACTTACTGTACTGTACACTATACAGCACAGTAATCAGTAATCTGCAACTGATTATTATTATTATTACTACGGAGCTCAAAGAAGGCTGAGAAGACGTAATAATGTTGTGACTAGATGACTACATACAGTATAGTTATCTACCTGTTCAATGTTTAAATTTATAGCACCATATACACTTGTACAATATATGGTAGATATGTTACATAAATAATAAATATTACAATTGCAGAAATCTGCACGTACACGATTATCGTACTAGAGGTTTTGGATCAAGTCGATTTTATAGGATCCGAAGTTTTAATGTCTATGTGTACATCACTGTTTAGTTGCAAGGCTTGTTCTCACGGTCGAATTTTGAAAGTAGTTATTGCAGAGCCTTACCTTGCTTGAACGAGTGACGGCCGAGCCAGATCTCGGTCTTCGAGATCCCAATTCGTTGAAAGAATTCCATAAACCATCTTTTGGTGTAACAGACAGTTTGGAGATGGAACTTTGTGAAAGCGACAAGCTGCCAAAATGACCCAATGGCTGCTTACTTGGTAAATTTTCTATAATTAATAAAATAAGAATCCGATAAATCGACTGATAATGGTTGTGTTGTCTGCACAGTACATATAGTATATGAACATAATTGCAGCTTTCAACATACAGTACTAACAAAAGTACAAATTGATTTGACAAAAATCATTAGGTAATAAAATAATGCAAACAGGATCATAATCAACGGTAATTAATCCTGCAAATTTTTTTGATTGCTGTGAGTCATTTTGATATGGCTGCGATCACTTTTAAAACATGAAAATACAAGCATCTACAGAAACATCAAACTGAAAAAGACGTACGTCCTTGATTAATAGGAAAGTTTTGGTCTAATAAACTTTCGGATCGGACCCTATTCTCAACATGCTTCAGAGAGTGAACCGAGACGTAAGATGGAGCTAAATTGGCCATGGTTTCTCTTGATGCGATCTCAAGATGAATCAAAATTGTGATCCTTTATAAAGCACTGCGCTTGCCGGTACATCAACGTTTCAGAAAGAAGTAACAATGTGCACTTTGATAGCAGAAAAACAATCAAAAATGATTTGTCTTGCTTTTACCGCATTGCCAAGTAAGATATAGACACACTGTACAGTAGCAGAGTATGCTTGAACCCTAAGGGCTTGTCATGGGCTGTACCCATTCAAAGCTGATGAAACTGCTAACGCAATGCATTGTAAAATTGCGTAGTCTACAGTCTACTGTACTGTACTGTACAGTATTATGACGCGGTAAAATGCAAAGGGTACAGTACAGTACTGTAGATTGTAGCATTGTACTGTACAGTACAGTACAGTATTCAGTACTGTACTGTACTGCACAGTAGTTCTGACTACTACTCGGCCAACCGGCTTAACCAGTTATTATCATGCTGAGATATATAATGTAATCATATAAATAAGAAGATAACCACTTTTAGACCCGAAGTGAACCGATTCACAGAGAAATCAGAGGATTAATAATATAATTATTATAATTGTTTACATTATCGTCTCTATGGACGGAATTGAATATTTGGGCAGTTATTTTTTTTTTTTTATTCTTGCCCTCATGAGATATGCAATGCAATACTGTATTTAGATGCATACTGTACTATAGAAAGTACTATAGTCGAGTAAATTGAAAACAATTTCTAATTTCAAAATACTGTATGCTTGTTGCTTATTACTCTCCATTTGGATTACATCAATCGATAATTGTAATGATAAGTTATGTGGATCTACAAGGCTGTAACTCAGATTTACCATTACTTCAAGTATAACCCTGATATTTCCTTTTGAAGATTGATATAATTAGTCGAATTTCCAAGATTCCCATCGGACGTAAACTCTGTATGTTTCCCATTTCTTTTATAGGGCTTGATCCGCCCCGTAATAAATACAAATACGGTATAATATATATCGACAGCAATGATTCCGGGTAATATATACTAAAGTGGTAATATCGACATATTCATGGGTGATTTATCAGTCCTTGGCAGTCGCATAACCTCATTTGAGTTGTAACATTTTTCAAACGGCATAATGTCAGAAGCGGCTTGCTTAAACGTTCAAACCTTCATCATAGGGGGCTTGTATCTCTTTCTCAATCTTATGTTGGCGGAACTTATTCACTGTCAATACTTCTCTGCGGTAGTCAAGAGGTACGGTACTTTTTCAAAGAAATCGTTATATCGACGTAATTGCGGTCTAAGCCGCATTTAGATTCTAGTGCTACTCTACTATTCAATGTAAAATTGGCGTACTAGCCTACTTTTTACATGTACCTACATTGTATTCACTTTTGATGATATATAATACAAGCGTGAATCAATGATGGTCATTATCATACCATTTAATTAGTTGTTTATGAATAATAAGAGAGCATGCATCATCGCTATGACGTAAATAACATTTCTAATTAAATGAAATTGGTGTAGATCAAATAAATATCGCAAGTTGAATCAGTAATGATGGCTAAATGTTTATTCCTAGTTGTAGTCAACAAAGGAAGAATATACATATACGTGATACCATGATAGTACAGTATACCATACATTAAACGTTGTACAATGGTAAAGTAGACTGTGTGGATCAGGTCAAATCCAAAATTGATAACAACTACAGTATCAGTATATTGGCCATTTGGCGTCCACTAAAATGATTCAGTACTATACTAAAAGTTATAATGAAAACATTACACAAACAAAACAGACAATAGTATTAATTGTTTTCCTATTCTACTTGAAGCCGGATCTATTAAAGTTTGCAGTAATTACCTTAGTTTTCTCAGAAATTATCTTATATACTGTAACCAGTAGATAATAAACGTTTGAGTATACCAAAACTACATCAGTTATTATTTAGAGATTTTTTCATGTATTACGGCATGATTTTATAAACTGGGTAGTACTATAGATATAAATTGACCGTTAAAATTTAGTGTGTCTATAAGCTTGGAAGAAGGTATTCTAGCATTAGATCGATTGACTTACATATGAGAAAATATCGAATTCATGCTATTTACTGTATACTACTGTATACGCGTATACGCGAGTAAATATTACGAAAGCCAATGGACTTGTAGCAAAGTACAGTAGTGATTTCTAGTGATGATCCAATTTATACGTTGAACTTTGACATAGGCAGTAAAGTTGGCCATTCAGATAATACCCCTAAAGGCACTACGCTATCATTAATCACCTTACAGATAATACTAATAATATAATTGAACGTTTATAGAGCAATTGTTCGTATACAAGCAACTCTTTCGAAATGATAAATTAACGAAGAATCGATTAAAGAACCGTTAAACCAAATCCGGTTTGTGACCGGCATCCATTATACATGTCCGAAAGTTAATTAGCATCTGGGTAAATGTAATCGTCATATCAATTATTGTTCTTTTAATGTCCAATGTTACTGGCTACCATCAATCCCTTTAGTGGCGTAAGTTTAATGTGGTTTTTAATCGAAGAAAACGATATTAGTAGGCAAGGAAAGTGAGCTCTACATAAAAAATTTTGAATTAAAGATGTTTATATGATAACATTCACTATAAGTATGCTAGTATAAAGGCATTTGTATCGTTAATGAATGAAGAAGTTCATCTATTATTGATTATCATGATTATTGTAGTCTTTCTGCTGTACTGTATTCTACAGTAACTGAATAATGAATGGCCCAATATTTATTTAACTTGAATTCAAAAGCATCGTATTACGACAAATTTTTAGACGGCGCCAATAACTGATGTTCCGCCTTCGGAGTAACAAAATATTATATTAGTATCGTATCCTTAATATTCCTTATGTAAGTAAAATGTACTTACATTATAACGCTATTCATTTTAGCCATATGCTAATCAATAATAAAAAATAAATAGGAAGTTTAGTTCACTGCTTGGCTTCACGAGAGTTTTGTTTTCAATCATTTTACTTCTTAGAAAATCTAATTAAGAACAGGCCTATTCAAAGGCATTAAGCTAAGAATGATAGCTTATTTTATAGCGGAAAACATTCTATTAATTAAAAAATCGTATCATGCTTTATATTGAAGTTATGGGATAGTTATTTAAATTACAGTAAGAGTTGATATGTGTACGTCTGTGTCGCTGGATATAAATCATAGAAAGAAAACCTCCTGAAAGCAGAATTTAATTTATGAATAATTCGAAGGGTAAACTACGTATAACGAGTAAATTAATTTTTCAACATGTAATTATAGTGAACATATGGAAGATTTGCATAGCATTTAATAAAAAATATCATAATAACTTACTCAAATTTAAAAGATATAATAATAAAAATCAAATTAAATATGGAATGAGATACGTATGCAATAATTTAATCATAAAAAATCAATATGACGAGTAACCATCGCATAATACGTATACATAATTCTTAGTAAGCTGAATTGTCTGATTATTTTGGAGATGTGTCATTCTTAAATAAAAAGACTTTATTTTACGATTTATTTTACATGAATTCAAAGATTAGATAATTAATTTTTTGATTTTTCTGTACGGTAATTATGGCAAGTGATCGTATAACAACAGATTTCAGTTCGAGTAAAAAGTTGAACCTTGGCACTAATTATCCATAGAGGCTAAATTTATGGCACAGCTTTTCTGGTCATTATGATCATCATCTATCTGTCAACTTGCCAACAACATCGCGTAAATAATATAATACTTGATTAACAACAATATATGTTACCGCACGTACAGCAAGGGTTTCGAACTTATTTCACAGTATTCCCCAGCTGTAACCTAACGACTATCCCTTTAAATCGACGTATGCCCATAATACAGCATGCAATACAATACCTGGCCACTATTTGATTATAATCTCTATAGGTAAATAGATCAAGATTAGAAAATAATCTACTTTTATACTGTAAAGTGAAATGCCGTTATATTTACAAATAAAATGATAATTCTATTTACTAATTGTGGAGGTCACATATGCTTCAATGGGTTTACAAAGACTTGACGTTTACATATATTTTATCGGAATTTTGTCGCTCACATCGTCTTTACCTATGTAGGCAAATCCATTATTACGCTAGAAAGTCGAAAGTTCGATTATGATATACCAATCAGCTTATTTTTTGATTTCTGTAATGGAATTAAGTTTGAAGAAGGATTACGTAATGTTATGAAATGCCAGCGCAGTCATGTCGATACTGCATAATGAAGTATTGATACACGCCACTAGTAGCTGGTAATGCACAGTGATCTAAGCTCATACACGATACAGTAATTTAAGATGCTTGCTTTTCGATTTACTATACTCCTGTGCTTCTACAGTTTATAATGTATGCGGTCGTACGATACGTATTTTTGTTCAAATTTTGCCATGAATAAATTACAAATGAGAGTTTAATGTATTTCACTAAACATAGTAATATTAAAATTGTAATAAAACTTGTTTCTCGAGTTTCTCTATAATTAAATTATAATTGTATATGATTCGGAATAAAACAGATTTTATTATGAGTTCATTGTATTGGCTAACACTACTGTATAGCACCATAGTAAATAAAATATTTTTTCTCATCGGTAGACCAACAATACTAACGATTATCCATCTACTTTATACGAATAAGAATAAGGATAGCGTAGCTATACTGGATGTGCAGAACTTCTAGCGTTATTCGCGCAATAGAGTTCATAATAAGAATAACATAATTGTTAGATATCGGTACGATACAATGATTCTTATTAAATACTTTTAAGGTAATATTAGTTGTCACCCCTGTAACATGTGATAAGACGAAATTCATCAGATGATAAGTAAGACAGAGTATGCAGTCTATAAATACCGGTAATTAATAATAAAGTGCTAGCTACAATTATATTCTCGGAGTAATCTCTTACTTTGGAAAACACAACGATAATCGAATGGTATTTGCAGCAAGTTATAAGATTAATTATGTTACCTATACATCGATATCTATGCTGTATATATAATTATTAATTCGGAAATTGAATATTATGGCTTAGTAAAAGGCCCTCTATGTCAGTACTATATTTCTATATCTGTGTCTATGTTTACTATTAATTTCCACTGTAACTCAGTATTGTGGCATATTCATTGTAGTACTGATGTGTAGTACAATGTTGTAAAATATACCCCAGTGAAAAGATAAATGAATTGTGCATTGATCAATTTGATATTTCTAATGCTGATATATAGTATACTATAGTAAAATATACCCTACGAATGATATACTGTATTAGGCAGTATTGAAATATTAGACCATCGCATAAGATTTATTATAAAGAGGATTCTCGCAAATTTCAAATTTTATCATCCTATGATTTGAAGATTGTAATTCGGAAATTGAATATTGTGGCTATAGACTTCAATTATTTAGACTTATTTCATGTCTAATTTTGCTTCAGTAGAATACATTTTGACGACAGTAATAATAATTATATTATACATACAGATATAATTACCTATTTTTTTTAGCGAATTCATTACAGAAATATAAGTATTATACTGTATGTTCTCGACATTACAGTAAACAAGGTAATTAATAATATTTATGTACACTTGTACAGTATTTATACAATTAATAATTATAATATATACATGATATATATATATATATACAATTAGCGTTATTGTATGCAGTCTGACATGAATTAAAGGTGCAGCAGTAATGTAAAAGCGATCATCAAAGATTGTTAAACGCCCTCGTTATACGCTGAGTAACAGTACTGCATAAAAATCGAGGGATCTAATTCAATGCACATAATTGTAGTGTACAAGTGTACAGTTGATAGTTGGTAGTAAAGCCAGTAAATATACAAACCTAAAAGAGTATTTCCACAGTAGCCGATAAGATGCCATGATCCATTCTTTCTTTAGTATTCCCTGTTTCAGTTCATAGAATTCTTTTTTATATCAACGGATCCACTCATACTCGTGTAGCTTCTTTTCGTAGAAGTGGAGTACCGCTTAAAAAAAGTGTGCAAAATAGATATCGCACAAATCTCTACGCTCTACTACAAACGCCGCATTATTCTACGACAGTTGTTTTGTATAAGTGTAATATCAACAGTACAGTACAGTACATAATATCAATCAGTACAGTCATTGAAAGTCATGGATGGGAAGGGACGTACAGATGGTATCCACCCGTCACCCATCAACTACGGTAGCAGATATACAGTACAGTACACAAGCATGTAACAAAACGACGAACGACTGGTTATTAAGCTCGGTGCAAGGAGCTGCTTGATCTTCGATGCATCTTATATCGATCTGTTTCAGGTCTTTGGTGAGCCCTTTACTAGTTTATAATGGCTTCATACAATATTGATCAATTTTTGTATGCAATATTATAGGATGCATGCTGTCATATTGTTTATCTGCGTCAGACGATGAAGTAAATTTATTAGAATTATGGTATCAGTAAATAACGCAACGTAGTCAACGTCTACATAGTCTAGTAGGAAGATTTTAGGCAATATGACAGACTCATTTAAGGTTTGGCTGCAAACAGTTTGCAAAGATTTTTCAGAATTAAAAAACGAAGAGAAAACTATCTGCTTGAAGGAATTGATAGAACTTTGTGGACCTTCTCAGTTATTTTCCCTTTGGCATCAATTTAGTCCAGTTCTACACTGCGATTTCTTGCAGTATTTACCGTTGGAAATAGTTTATAAAATCTTGCGTTATGTCCAAATCGAGCATGCCTTGCAATGCCGATTAGTAAGCAGAAAATGGAATCAAGTTATCTGTCGCTGTATTCCGTTATGGAAAAGTGCCTGTAGTGACGTTGGAGTTAATGTTGATAATGTTTTGTTCAAGAATAAGCATTACAGCGCTTGGAGAAAATTATATCTGCAATGCAGGACGAAGCTTAAGGCGGTATCGAATACATGCTGTTATGTTGAAACCAAACTAGCTGGTCATACATTGCCTGTTAGAGCTGTAAAATATTACCAAACTTTACTAGCTACAGGTATGAATATTTGTCTGGGATCTAGAATTTATCAGTGGTAATCATACTTTGATGCATGACGTGTGACGATGTGAAAATATGTTCGATATCTTGTTATTGATGACTATGCTTAGGACAACGATTGTAGAATACAAAAACTGCATGTGTTATGATATTATAGCTCTTGATCAAACGCGATTATTGTTACTGTCCTATACTGTACCATGGACTTCTAGATACTGTACCTAGAAGTCTACGCCTATATCTACCCTTTTACGAGGTTACAATGAAGAATGCTATTATTCGATTTGTTTCTATCATTACTGTAGCAAAGTTATGACTAACACAGTATGTGTAAACTAAAATTTATAGCATAATATTGAATTGATATACGTATTAATTCTCTATTCTACTGCATTATATACTATGTGTAGGTTCCGATGATAGGACTGTACGCATTTGGAGAAAAATAAATGATCAGTTTCACTGCAATCATGTCCTTCAAACGCATTCATGTGCAGCTTTAAAGTGTGATGCAAATATTATTTTGACGGCTTCTTTCGATACATCGGCAGCCGCCTGGAATTGGCAAAGTGGCCAGCTAATCCAAAGATTTAAAGGACACACTGGAGCAGGTTAATTTACTGTATATGAAATTATGATTTATGCGAGCGCAGTGAGTAATAATATTGCATAATAACTCGTTTCGAAATCTAGTTGTCTATACAAATAATTTAAGAATTGTTTTACGTTCGTAATTGTTCTTCTGCTTGCATTACAGTAATAGAAGTTATTTTCTGTACTGTTGATTATTGTATTATATGATATTGAAATCTCAAATGCAGTTCTTGATGAACTTGAAATTTATTGTAGAATACTGTATACTGTACAGTATAATGACACATTTTGTCGTTTTTTAGTAGCTAGTCATGTCAACGAAATTAAAATTTAAAGGAGCTTAATTTACCTAATGTCAAATTTCTATTTCAGACTTATACGTGTATATATGTATGTTATGATCAGTGCATAATCCTCTTATCCATGGTTTATTAGGACTATATTTACAAATAAAACGTATCAGCCCAATACTATCCATAATAATCCATTCCTACCAACAATTGAATCTCATTGTTTCACCAGTTTCCTATTGCAATTTTAATTTTCTCTTAGTTGGGATATTAAAACACTTCTATTATAATACGGTTAGAGATGTATGAGCAGATTTTAGAACCTTATGATTTGTTTTGTCTTTGCATCAAATTCTATTACTAGTATACTGCCTAGATTATGATCTAGACCAAGATTTACTTGTTACTGGCTCCACGGATAAGACAGTTAAAATTTGGAAATTATCATCAGGAAGCCTACTAAAAACTTTACGTCACGACGAGTGGATTCTAGAGGTAATAATGTATCTCAGATGTAACAAGTGATGCACTTAAATATTAGAGTAGCACATTCTAGACCTCAAAGATTGGGCTAAAGTATGAATTTTCATATAGGTAAAACTAGCCAAATCTTTAGTTAATGGCGTGAAATTCGATAAGGAAGATCTGCTGCTAATTGTAAAAACGCGTCATATCCTTTCGGTGTGCGAGATATTATCTATTACGAAAGTTGAAAATATGCTGTATTCAATTTTATTTCTTTAACGATTGTATTACTGAAATCTCAGTTAATACTTTTTCAAATAGATCTCAATTATTGCTGAATCGTTTCGCGAGAAGTTAATCTATCCACTCACAACTCTAAACAAGGACGACCAATTTTATCCTACAATGCAATTCAACGGTCATGTGATTGCGTGTGCAGCAGCTAGTGGCTTATATTTTTGGAGTATATCCTCGCTATGCTGTATCAAGTACGTACTTCTTCAGCTTTCAAATTTATAGCTGAGACCCACGTATGCTGTACTGCAGTCTTTAACTACTGAAACAGTGCTGTACCCTAGCTAGTTCGTTACTATCTCATGTACTGATATATGAATAAATATGTGGGATTTTACTTTAGATTTATTCCTTCAGAGGGAGATAAACGACTGGTCTCGTTTGGTAGCGCTTTAACAGTGATCCTTTACAGAAGATTTGAGGGAGATATTTTGCGTATTATTGACACAAAGACTGGTTTAGAACGAGCTGCAATTTCTTTCAGTGATACTTTTGAAGTGATTGAACCTTGTACATTAAATTGGCTCGATGACATATCTATGATTCCGATGGATAACGAACCTCTGTTTGTGATGTCTCCAAGTGCAACGAGAAAACTAGATTTTAATGTAATTATAGTGCAATGGAAAGACCTTAAAAAGGAACATGTAAGCGATTCTGTATGACAATTTGTTATAAGATAATTGATATTATATAGAAATTGAGAATTATTTCTATTTTGTAAATAATATCGCAAAAGATAATAATTTATGTTAATGCAACAACAATATTGAACAATAAATAATTTGGTTATTTTATTGGCCAATACAAATTTACTTTAAAGAAAAATTATGTTATTTATAAGTATATATACATATGCTCAAGTTAAATCAGCTTTATATATAGAATGTTTTGTTGAAACATTATAAAATGGCTGGTGAGGTTCCCAATGCAAAAAATGAAACTCCTTTGTCACGAATTCTATAGTGAACGCATCTACTAAGTGGTGATAGTGAATGCAAATCATTTTGCTCTCTTCTCGTGAAAACCACCTTAAGCTAGGAGTTATTAGCAATCCAAAGAAAATTGAAATTCAGTATTTTTCCACAGTATAATACATACGAGGTAATAAAGGAAATTCGATTAGAACTACAACTGCACTTTACACACATAGATATTTTATACTAGTATACGTTATAAAAGACCGACCTGACCGTGGACATCCTTAGATCTCCCACTTTGTAAACCTTCTAACTCCAAAACTATGTCGGCAAAATGATGGAACCATCTACTTAAAAGATTACTTGACTGATCTTCAACGTCCGAATCATTATGAATTAAAGATAGTATACAACCGTTGGTCTGTAAAGGAGAGAATTTGAATATGGTTAGGGTTAATAATTTTGAAAAAGCGCTATGCGTGCATTCTTTACAAGATAATATTGTTAAATTGATTGTATCAAGAAATAGTGATGATTGTATATAACCTTTTTACAGACGGTATGTTGACAGTAAGTTAGAAAGGTACAAATTTCCGTGTGTTGAAATCCAAGATATAACAATGTACTGATGTCGTCTATAATCAATAAGGTCGGCAATGATTGATTTTCATTTGCAGAGATTGCCGAATTTATGGCTTGATATAAAGAATGGAGGGATTTACAATTGCTGTAATAAATTTTTTAGGTAATCCAGGGTTAGATCGAGTAGATGTAGTTTACAACAGTTGAGTGGGTTTACAATCGATAGATTAAAGTAAAACGTATATAGTCGTTGCAGTTAAGCATTACGGTACTTTCACATACCTGGTATCCAAAAGTGGGTTTTCGACGTCTCGATTAATAATTCCATCTAATGTATACTTCAGCCCGGGTAAAAAGACAAAAGTCTTATCGTCGCAGGCAGAATTTAGGTTTATACCCTAAAGGTAGATTTGTTCAATGACATGATGAGTGAGATGTAGAATGAGTTTTTTAATATAGCAGGTGATATTGACTGGATTTGCTTACTAGTTTCTGGGCAACTGAGCTATAATGACTGAAAGACTGGGCAAAAGCAAGCATTACAACTTTTCCACCGCCTGAGATTGAATATGAGAATGATTATGTCATCATAACTATAACGAATTAATGAATTCGATGGATTGCAATACATCAAAGAAGTCACACCATGTAATTGATACAAATGGATAATGTTTGATTCAAATTTAATTTATTGATAAGTTAAGAAAGTACCGGTTATTCTTATCGGTTGATTGTATGTCGTGTGCAGTCTACAAATTTACCTTGAATGTATAATGATATAAAGTGGTGCAATAAGAAACTTCCATCTGTTTGAGAATCTATAATGACCAGCGATTTTCCCTACAATAAATAGCAACAGAACAAAATGGTTAGTAAGTAGCGTACATTAATTAATAAAACAACATTTTCGACGTTAAACTATTGTAAAGTACAGCATGCTAGTAGAGAACCATAGAGTGTACAAATCTGTTCTAATGGTGTCAGAGGCATACAGAATAGTTAGGTAGATCTTTTTTTACTTCTACGGGTATTGGAGTACAGTAATGCGATAGCAATGAATGAAATTTAGGCAACTTCATGTAACTTGCAATTTAGAAGCAGTATGCTAGCAATACAGTAGAACATGTCGATTTACTTTATAGTAAAGCCTTTTCTGCGGTATACTTATGCAGCTAAACTAAAGTGCATCTCTAACTGTACATGTACTTATGCATACAGTATTTAAAGTAGTCGATTTTGGGCATCGCAAGCGGTCTTTCGATGAACGAATAACAAATAATAAAGTAGACGAGAGCAGAATATGATAGCCAATTTTAGCTAGGCTAATGCAGTACGAATGCCGTATTGTAAAGCATTACGTTGGGTAAATTCTTCTTGTTACATTCCAATAGAGAATTAAGTTCTGGAAACATCTTAGTAACGTGATTAAGACGATGTAGAAGGGCTCCTGAAGTGTTTAAATTTTCTTTCTCGACGCTGCTAGCTACCCTGCACGATGGAGCTCTAAGCTCAGAGACTTCGTCTGGAGATCGTCTCATAGGGAATGTCTATGAGCATCTCGGACTCAAGTACTGTATACTGTACTGTCGTCTAGCCAGAACCAAGTATGCGACTTGGAACCGATATTAAACCCTAGTACCGGTACTCGTTCTGCATACTATATACTAGCGTTTAGCCGATACTGTACCCTCTCTACTATAGCAATCTTACAACGCGCCTAATATGAAGACGATGGATGTGCTTTGCAATTTTAAAAATAAGGCGGCTACTCTACATCTACTATGGCCAACATTGACAATGTATCAGTCCTTTTGACTTACGAGAGATCTCTTTCCTATACCATAGACATTCTTCTAGAGATCTTTGTCAACAATAATGTATAAAGTGCTTATAGTAGACCCTTTCTACATAAGCTTATTCAGCATGGCAAGTTTACTGGCGCAAGGCATACATCTAAGGCAACGCATCCAATTTTCCTTGGCAAAGCTACCCTACAGAAGTATCTGTAATCTCTATATAGGACAGTGGGAAAATCGTATCATATGAGAGGCTATCCTGTAGATCGAGATGAGGTGTAAATTTCCTTTGCAAAACAACCATGCATCCCGCGTATGTATCTAGACTGGTAATTAATATGCGGAATAGTTGAAGCAACATGGAAAATGGATGCACTGCAAGTTTAACCTTATTGTATTCAGGTAAAATATTGAATTATTTATTTAATTTATGTATCGTTATTATGAGGAGATAAATTGGGATTTAGTCCATATTATAATAGAAAATATATCCATTAATACATGTTATTTACTGTATTTGAGTGAATTTCATCCCCACCCTATGGATTTTTCGAACCTTCAACTTCTATACGAAGTCGTACAGGACATTGTCCATACTATCACTGTATTCCTTAACATATGACTACTGTAATTAGCTAAAATTATTGACAGACATACTGTAAAAATGCTTAGTTTGTCTACAGTGTATCATGTAATCGTTGATGGTTATTTCTCAGCAAGGTACTTGAAAACGACTTCAATAGATGCCTCCCAATGCAGGACACATTAATTACTATCTATAATTGCACAAATAGTCGATAGAAGCAGGAGTAGCTGGTGTTAATCAATAGGGTTAATTAGGTTCTACTGCACTAGCATGGATGGCAGAAATTAAAAGTAAACAGACGTGAGGTAATACACTTATACTGTAAATTTAATTGAAATTATACTAATTAGAAATAATCGTCAAAGTAGTACGTATGCAGTTTCTGTTCTGAATCTACGTAAACAGTATAAGAAATAATTATAGCCTAGCTACATCTAGATATAGTACTCGCTTGATGTAAGAATGCTACGTATGCAGTTCCCTCATCGACATCAAAGATGCATAATTTCCATTTACAATGATGCTTTTAGCTTTCAATAAGCTCTCCCTTACTGGCCAAACCCCTACAGTGTCAAGACAAATGATCCAATGATATGAAGAAGAAGCGACAGAATGATTGGTGAGTAAGTTGTCATGCGTTTCTATAGCAACCGATGTAAAACATCTTTTTTATTGTTGCGTAATTCCTTACGTTGCATTTACCATAATGATAGCGATTGTTCTACTACTAGATAATATTCTTGAAACATTGCAAGGCTACTATCTAATTCATTGATAATAATATAGAGCACTACACACTATACACGTATACTGTACTAATTGACTGGATCATTTTTGACAATATTAGTTGTAAGATTCAACATTAAATCATTCATCATTGTCATCGATATTAAGAGCAAGTCATATAGGGAAGTTATTGTCTTGGATATCAACTAATGCTAAGATCTATGGCCATGGAGAATTACTAGGAGTTACATCAATATAATGAACATTAATCTTGAGTGTTAACAAGCGATAAGACGAGAGCACGATTGCAATTGCTCAATTACTTATATCGTAACTTTTATCTATCTATTCGTATATTATTGTACAATAATCTTGACGCCAATCATCATCAATTAGGTAAGAGATTTATGCGTGTGTTCAAACTTTATATATCAACGTAATAACTACAGTCATAGCCATTAATTATTTTTAATTGGAAATGATTGGTATTGTTAGTTCACGCTTGTTCTAACGTTTCGATGAATTTCATCATCGTTAATAACATTGAACGTAAAGCGACTTTCGATGGTAAATGATTCAGGGAATATGGGCTATTTTCTTACGATGGGCTATTATAGTTATAATAGGAAATAAAGCTTTTTGATACGATAGTAATTAACATCTTGGCATACCGCTGTTTTGAGTTATGTGAAAGATTTTATATACAGAATTAAAGTAATGTAAAATATTATTTACGTGCTTTCGAAGTAGTACTATACCGTTTACTTTATAAATTATCCGAATAGGCGTTACGAGTGATAGTAAATTACTTGTGCACTACCTGCAATTTTACTCATGTTTACGTTTTAAATAAATGTCCTGGTAAATTATTCGAGAAATAATTCCCTTGACCTATCAAAGAGGGTGTACCAATCGAGAGTCAAATAGAAGTAATAATTATTTCTATTCAGTTATACTAGTTACTCAGAAATTTTCAATAGAATTGTTGAAAAAGTCTTCCTATTAGATTGAGATGCTCTCATAATAAACCATCTATCTACTGAATTTTCTTATCAAACTTTTAGATGGGAAGTGAATACTGCTACATCATACGAGGAAGATATAGATATATAGGTTAAAAACAGACAACGTATTGACCAGTGTCAGGCCCATTGCCTATTGGTTTTGGTGAAAGCCATTGCTTGACTATTCTAGTATTTGAAAACAAGCAACACTTATACTTGTCATTACATGACGGTTAATCTTCTACAATACCTTACTTATCTTGATTTGCTTAACCTTACGAGCGGACTATCGGCTAGAAATGATAATATATCCGACATATTTAAGAAATGTTCCATCCACAGCTCATTCAGTGCACTATTTAAAGACATATACAGTACTTCATATCTTATTTTAATACAATCCTGACGCCAATAATAATATCCCCTCACAACGTGGAAATTATGATCACGTCATGGATGAAAACTGAGTATGCTAAATTTTGTTTCATTCTCAAGATCAATTTCGGAGAAAGTAATAGAATTTTCGTAACGTGATTGAAATTCATATTGTCTTTTCCTTAGCAGTTGTTGGTTTCTAATGTAATTTATATAAATATAAGAAAGAAACGAAGTAGGTGATTTTAAAATAGAAGCTATATGAATAGGATTATTGACATTTCGTAGTCATTTTTAATATGTGAGTCAAGATGTTGGTGCATACGAAGGACTGCTCATACAAAGGGGCATAGTAAATCATTCTTCCCTTCTCTAATTTTCTGAATGTATCAAAATTAAAGAAATCCATACTCAAATCATTTCATTAGATTTGTTTGATAGTTAGATGATGCTGAAATGTTGTACCCTTGCAGCATCATTGTTTGAGTTGGTTTTCGTTCATTTACTTCTCTTCGTTTTAACGTAATTTTTGATAATGATAAAAAATAATATCAAATAAAGTCAGTACTTCTGATTACAGCAAGTACGATTTGATGTTTATATAACAGGCAGTTAGTTTTTTATAACAATACTAATTGTTCATACTGGATGATTTTCTAAAGCCTCAATTATTAAACGCCGAAATATACTGCTAATACGAATTCTATTTTGATGATGTTTAAATATTATAAAATACACAATAGTTACTATATACTGTATCAAGGGATAAATGAGATTTTTGAATAATACTTACTCGGAGTTTAAATTTTTCAACGTAAAGGATAGGTAATATTATCTATTTATATTCTCTGATAGGGCGTTCAATCCTTTAGCTCCTTTAACTATTAGATTTTTAAATTATCCTATTGTCAGAGTTAAAAGTTATTCAGTCTTTTTATGTAACAATTGCATGAATAGATATAATTATAGACTTTTGGGATAGTGCATCCTAACTCTCAAAATAGCTAATATTTAATTTGCGCTATTTTATAAAAGTTACATATTGGGGCTATTCTAATTCAAGATTTATGAAATATATTTTTTGGTCTGTTAAGTGTTACATCAAAAACTTACAATTAAAATCTACGATTAGTTCATAAAATTTAGAACCATGAGTATAAAAGTGTTTCTCCACTTTTTAAGTATTTCTTATTATTGTAATTTAGTGAGAAAAATAGACTCTTTTTATATAAAAAATTCAGCATTCGATTTTGGAATATATTAGGGTATCTATATACGGTTTAAGGATCTGCTTTTATCGAAGTTTATCAGCATTACCTTATTTTGAGTAACATTCAAATCTTTTAACTAATAGTAATCATATACTACAAGTATATAATGTAATGTTTCGAAAATAATGGAAGAATAGGTATTTAAAGTGATCTTTAATTTATCTTCGACTTAATTACGTATCCGCTCATGCATTTTTTAATTAATTATATTTAATCATAGTGAGATTGGGCCCTTTTAAATTGAACTTTGAACTGTTATTTCGATTGAATCATTACCAAATTCTATTATCTATATAACATTGTTTGTTAAATTATAAATATCGATTCGGTATAAAATCAAAAAATAAGTTCTTTATGATCATAAAATTGCTGTTGAATGACTGCTTGTATTATGAGCAAATTACTTCATTTTTTAATTTTTTATTCTAGGTGAAAAAGTATGCTATCCGTGAATGCTCATTATAATGTAAGAGATATTATCGATATTAAACCGTTACCAACGCCGTCATGTATTGGCGAAAAGGTATCAGTGAGAAGTTCAACAACTTACATTAGCCCTAGTTTGAAAAAAGATCAATGGAAAAATAACCATGAAAGAAGAACTAAACAAGTCACTGAGTGTGGCTATCGATCTGTGCCTCACCGTCCTTATAAGCCCGTTGGCGAAATGTGCCTTGATGAAAAGCAGCTAATACTATCTGCTTTAGGCCAAAGCAATAATCATGTAAGTTTAAAAAGAATTATTAGTTATCGTCGATACATTATTCGTGTAAGCTACAATGATGTTACAATCGAATAACTTAACTACTTTAGGCTGATCAAGATGGAGGAACAAATACACCAAGCGATAAAGGCTTATATCACGATATCGCTAGAGGCGATAAGGTTAGTTTCTAAAATTCTATTGTATAAAAATATCTTTTTGGATAAATTTATTTGTTTCGCTACCCTTTTTTTGTTATGCTTTATTTTAGTCGAAAGTGACAATAAGCAGTTATAAAAAGTTGTTAAAAGTTCAAGATTTAGTCAATAAAGATAGGTAAGTGCAGTTTTTTAATAAGTTCCTCTTTAATATGTAGTTTTAAGTATCTAAACTGTTTTCGATTCATATTCGATTACAATGCAGCTTGTAGTCGTACGCATTTTATCTTAATTCGTTGATAGAATATTATACTTAATTACTAGTGATCGAATTTCTAAAATTAAGCTTGGGCATGGATTATTTCAAATTATTAAAGACGAAGAAAAAGCTAAGGTAAACCCATTTACAATATCAATAAAAGTAATAAAATTTTCGGCTACAAAATTAACTTTAGTCAATATTATGAAATTTTATACGACGGTATTATTTTAACATCATGATTTGAATTTTCGATTGATATCAACGTGATTGCTGTACGATATTGTAATCCGTGTTCAGGCACAAAAGGCAGTCACTGAAGAGATAGAAGCAAAAGCTAGAGCTAACAAGCAGTGGAAACCATCGAAGGGAGAGCCTGATTCGTCGTCAGACGATGATGATGACATAGGTTTCCGTGAGGTTGTCCAAAATTATTTGATAAGGTATGGCAAAATTTAGTAAGCCTCTAGAATATCTATCTATTTACAGATGTCAGAGAGATCCCTACAGTAAATGATACTGCCCAATTCAAGTATCCCTTTAGAAAAATAAGTGTAAAAGTGCTCATGTTGGGAGAGTTAATCATTAACTGATTTATTATTTTATCCGACTTGTGCTTTATGACATAGGTATCAAACACCTTCGTTACAGAAAGATAATCTGGAATTGCCATCTACTACGTCAAGTCCGATTGGAGTAAAATTTACACCAGTTAGTGCTCGCCAAACTAATAATGGCGAGTATTCGCGAATAAGGTAGGCTGTAGCGGAAATTCTTTGTGCTGTAACTGTCATAATTCTTAATGTCATGGTACTATACAATACTAGAAATGTAAGAAATACTAGTTAGAAAAGATAATAGTTGCACTTTTTTAATTTGGAAAATCACAATGGAATGATGATTATTTGTATTAATAATTAATTCTTAATGATTAGGCGCTAGCTTTAGTTGTGGATCGGATCTACGAGTATCACTGTAATTTACTACTACATTTATCGTATGGTATTTAAACTGATATTACTTATATCCATAGACATATGATCATGTGATACCAGTAGTTATTCATTTTTTATGGCTTCATATATACATCATAAATTAACTTGATATTAGCTGTAATTATTCATGTGCAGTACACTGTTTTCGTTTACTAGTAAATTTTATCGTATTGTAAATAACATACCCTAGTTATTATAGTTTAGAAATCAAAAATGATGATTTTCACATACGAGTGAAATCAATTACAATCTAACTGTTACTTAATCTTGTCGTAATTATAGCTTGGATGGATCACCTTATGGCGATACGAAGGAACATAGTGGCCGTTCAACAGAATCGCCACATCCGAACTTTAGGTTACATCGCAAGCATTACAGATCGCGAAAAAGCTCTTCAATTCAAGTTCGTCCTTTTTCTCCATATTATTCCAGTGTTGCCAGTTCACCGATCCAATCAGACAGGTATAATTTAGTATTTACAGCTGATGGAGAGTGATCGTATTTATTTACTATCAAATCTCTAATCCATATGATAACAATATTTTCAATACTATAGAGAACATATCTTTCGTCAACTATGTGTTATTCAATGGCTTCTGGAAGCTACAGCATTAGAATTGGGTTATATTATGGTTCCTATTTCTGCATGTTGGAAATTGAAGTAAGTTTAAGAATGAAAATTTGTTCATAAATGATGTTTTCTGTTAAAGTTGAATCTTCATTTTAAGTGAATCAAATGACGGAAAAATGTCGCGTAAACGCCAAGAAAAGGATAATAAGAAAGCTTTGGATAATAAATGGGATGCATTATGCAATAATCCACATCAGTTATCTAATATTGTAAGATTTCGTATTCATCGAGATAGCAGTTTACATTTGAAATAATGTACTTGTATATGTACATTTCAATATTCTAAGTTAATGTTAGGAAATGTAGTAATTATCCTGTAAGCGAAATCAGTAGCTGTACACATTTTTTTGATATTGTCATATTCACTTTAAAATGTTTAGATCAAAATGCCTGATAAACCAAAAACTGCACGAGGGCAGAAAATTCTAAAGGAAGGCTGGCTAGTCAAGCGTAGTCGTAACAGAAACGCTATCAATAAAGATGCCAATTATCGATCTCGATACGTCCGTTTAACGAAGGATTACCTGATATATTATCTTAACGAGAAATTGGTTAGAATCACTTTATTAAAATATAATATATCAATCCCATTTTAAGTATAGAAAGGCGTCAAACTGATGTAAATAAATTTTTTACTTTATTTATCATCGATTTTACTAAATTTATGCCTCTTGAATTTCTCTATGTCATCAACTAGAATAACTACAAAGATTGTATTCATCTAAAATATGCTACTATTGTTGAATCGGTAAAAGATCATACATTTGAAAAGAAGAAAAATGTTTTTCAAGTTAGTAGAAATCTCTTTTATTTTTTGATACCCTGTCGATATTTTTACAATTTCTTGTGCTCTCAGATGTGATGCATTGGTAATCATTTTCAGAAACGTAGTGTTTGGTGCAACAGTTAGATATTTTCTGTAGTATTATTATATGAATAATGCCGTGATTGTATGTTTTAATCATGTCGGCTGGATTTAATAGAGTATGAAATAAATGAATAGTGCAGTTTCAATTAGTTTTCAGGAATAGTACATATGGAAATATAAGCTAGATAACAGTGTATAGCGGGAAGTAAATCTCTCCTTTTACTTTTCTTTCGGCGACACTGCAAATACAGATTAAGCTACTGTATATACTGTACTGTGCAGTATATTGAGCCTTTGCTAGCTATATAAAAGTATGTATAAAAATGGCAGTGGTAGAAAACTTTTTTTTGGAATAACAATTGGATTGAATGAAACTAACGACTGAGCTTATTTATATATTCAAAATATAGATTGGCCAGAAAAATGATTTTTTATATCTACTAGCTCAAAGCGATAGTCATCGTGAAGATTGGCTGAATGCAATACGAAATGGTAAAGTAAAAAATTTCTTACCTGTTATGTAATTCATGAAGGCTAAAGTCCAAGAGTCATAAAATCATTATAAAACGTTTTCAATTTGAAATTAACATTATGGTATTTTCTATTAGCTTGCATGAGACTAAGAAATAAAATGGATAAAAAATTTCACCCTGGGGCTTTAACTAAAGGTGAACGATGGTCTTGCTGCTCTCATCTGTCTAGTGCTGAAGGTTGCGAAGATGCTTTTGACTATACGCTAGGTATGAAATGATTTACAGTTCATGTAAATGATCCACTTTAGGATGTCTCATTTCATGAAATGGGTCTGGAGTTAAATTTGCGAGCGTAATCTATACAGTGTCCATTAGTTATATACAGTATAAATATATTTATTACAGACTAATATAAAGGACTTTTTATTTCTAAATAGATACTAAGGTTATTAAAGAAGGTTGGCTTACCAAAAGAAGTCGCAATCGCAAAGATCCCAAAAAAGAAGCCAATTATCGTGATCGCTATGTTAGAATGACTACAGAGTGCCTGTCTTACTATATTACGAATAAAGCGGTAAGTATTGTTCGAGAACTAATAAGGACATAATTTTTATTGAGTAAGTTTTAGTTCGTTTACAGTCAATCGTAGCATGGAGTTTATCGTCTTACGATATTACCATAATATAAAAAGTAGTAAAAGATTGAATCAATTAATAGAACTGATGATCATCATTTTGTTCTTATTGATCTCTTGAACTATATTTAGAACGCTGTACCTAAAGATTCCATGAAATTAAAAGATGTGACAATTGTAGAAGCAGTTACCGATGGCACATTTGGTGAACGAAAATACTTCTTTCAGGTCTTTAAGTTTTTTTTACCTAATTGTAGTTATCATATATTACGAAGTCTGCATAATAGAAAGGTGCTGATCTTGATTGCTTTATCCAGTAGAAAAAATAGCATTATAATGCGCTAACATGTAACAATAGAAATTTTGCAAATCTCCATAGTCGGAACGATAAATTTTTATGATTGCTACAGGTTGGATCAAAAGGAGATCTTCTTTATGCTCATGCTATGAACCCAACTGATCGTGACGAATGGGTATTAGCATTACGGCAGTGTAAGTTTGCTTTTCTATACGGCTAGATATTAAATGAATTTAAGCAGTTTATTTCCTTATTCTAACTGACTGAATTAGGTCAAAAAATAAGTTGTACCCTCAAGTATGTGAAATGTGGGGTTATAAATTTGACCTCTTTTACATCATTATGTAGGCTGTCAGAGATTAAAACTAAATATGGATCGGCGCTATCATCCTGGTGCCTATACTGATAAATGGAGCTGTTGCCAAGCGGTTGATCTTTCGCAAAATGGTTGCCAACATGCATTTGATTATTCTACTGGTGAGTACAACGTAAACGATGTTTTAACTATTTGATTCCTAAAAGTTGACAGTAATAATTGAATGACCTTAGAATGATCATAAATACTACTGCCCTATGGTAAGAGATTTGTTCGAATTACGATTATTTTTAATTTTTAATATCGTAATACGATATACAGCATCAATTGCTCATGTCATGAAGTAAAGAAGCGTAGTATTCGCTCATTTTAAATGTACTATTGCTATGTATGGTAGATCTTACAGAAACATTGTATTTTAATTGAACTAATTCTAAGTGATGCAAACTATATAGAATTGTCAACCGTAGTTAAGAAAGGCTGGGTAGTAAAGCGGAGTCGTGGACGTGGAAAGAGTAAAAATGCTGCAAATTATAGGGAACGATTTGTTGTCTTGACAGAAGAATTTTTATCATATTATGGAAATGAAGCTGGAGTAAGTATTCTTTTAATTCATAAAAGCAATGTAGTAATTAACTAAGGGATGGATAAAATTGTTATTGCTGTATGCATATTTAAATGCATTAATAACTAAGTACTTGTGCACTCTGAGCTGGTATGATATCTTATGCAAAAGTATTAATTTGTTTTGTTTCTAGGAATATAAAGATTGCATTAACATGAAGCATGTCTCTATTGTGGAACCTGTTAATGATGGAACGTTGGAGAGAGATTTCGTCTTTCAGGTTATTTCTTTTTCGTTTGTATAATTGCATTGATATTAGAAACATTAGAGTTGGTTAAAAGTTTCGTTACCAGCAAATATTGAGAGGTTTGATTCACGGAATTTTCATTTGCTATTATAATTGTAATCTGAATCCTACAAACTAAAGGAGTTTGATAGTAATTTTAAGAAATCAGTCTTCTTTAAGGATGGAACAGGAATAGAACAATACGTGTACTGGACTAAAATAATTTATCTATAGATATTAAATATAGATATACCCGTGCGTTAAAAACATATATTTTGGGGACTGCATACACTTATACCTTTACTTTTGTCATGACATAGGTTGGGAGTAAAGGAGATATTTTATATATATGTGCTCCTAATGAAGAAGAACGAGAAGATTGGATTGTAGCTTTAAGATTTGGTAAGTAACGATGATATGAAATGTCAGACATTACAAGGTATCTAGTAAGTTAGTCAAAATTGTTCAAATTTTAGACAGATAAGAATCATTTAAAGTGATTTTCACGGGTGATGTCATACAATATTGATAAGGTCACTACCATATCCTGAAACCTAACAATAAAAGACTGTATGATCTGCAGTATGCATACTTTCTTAGAGTGATGTTTAAAAATATGGAGGTATTGCACAGAAAACTTTTCTTCCGTATCAGAGTTGATTTGACCATAAATGAGCAAATTACCAAGAAATACGTTATTATTTTGCTACAATATGCAGTGCTACAAAACCTCAAGAAGGAGTTATTTATTTTTTAGGCAGAAAGTATACAGTTGGTAATAGTTAGAATTACAGGGTTGAATGATATAAGAGTACTAATTGAAGATCGAAGAAGGCGCTATTTGTTTATTACATCTCATAAAAAAATCAGTAGATCTTACATCGATACTATTGTATCTCACGGAAGATTTTAATTTATGCTGTATTTATTACTTAAATAGTAACTCAACAACTGCATAACAAGATGGAAGATAGATTTCATCCTGGAGGTTTTACTAGGAGTAAATGGACATGTTGTGATTATCCTTCCCTCGATGAAGATGGGTGCCAGAGAGCGTTTGATTATAGTAAAGGTAATTTAAAAGCCGCTATTGTAATAAATTTACATTATTCCAGGGTCAAATATACTTCAAAGTGCAAATTGAATAATCTTTTTTGAAATTAGTGCTAGCATTTAAACTGTACATTGGTATAGGTAATAAAAAATTTGTAGGCTTACTTATTCTTAAATAAATCTGAAACTTGCAATTAAGCGACTATATTCTATCACTAGGTGTTGCATACAGTCCTAAAACAGAAGAAGATTACTACCCTATGCCAACTGATGATAGTTTATACGCTTTTAATGGTAATATTAGTCCATTTATGGTTGGTAGCTCAACGACACCAAAAGCTGAGACAGCTATTAATATTAAAAGCTCACGTCGAGCGTCTTTAGCAAAATCGAGCGATATTAACCAAATTACAAGACGTGTATCAATGGCTATGCCCCCAACTATGGAAGGTATTGTAACTGGCAGGAGATCATCAATGGCTGTTCAAGCAGAAGCTATACCTCTGAGCAGCAATAAGAGACATTCAACAGCTGCTTCAAAACCGACTGATTTTAGTCAAATAACTAGGCGAATATCATTAGCCGTAGGTAAAATCCCTACTCAAGTTCCACTGACCCCTGGTGGACAAAATGAAAATGCACCAAAAAGCAAATGGCCAATTGCTGCCTTACGAAGTATACAAAAATTTATGCAATATACACAACATCGTCGAATTAGAACATTAGGAAACGTAAGTTTATAATCATTATACTGAATATTGTGCTATTTCAATGCAATCTTAATTAAAAATGTCCGCATAAGCTAACAATATTTATTTCAACTTTTACTGGCTGTATGATATCTGATAATCGTAAGGCTACAACTCCATTTATACTTTTTACGTGCTTTTTATTTACAAGGCTGAGGATGTTAGCAAGGACAAAATTAGCGACGATGCTAAAATTAGGGCATGGATTGAAGAGTTTGGTGGCATAGAAGAAGATGACCGCCAGCGAAAGAAAAAATTACGACCGCAAAGGTGATTATTATAGCTATATTTTTAAAGTAAATGATGACATGGATACTATACTAGCTGGGGTACCGCTTTATTACATTTTGTGAAGCTTTAAAAACATTTGATTTGATATCAAGATTAATTATTGTTAACAATAATAGCCAGTCATAGCTGCTTGATAGGTAAATCGAATACACTTAAATTCTCAGTCTTCAATTTATATTGAATATGAATAAAATTATCTCTTACGTCTAGCGCACCTGTTAAAAATACACCGGGTACTGCAGGTATTGAGAGATACCAAGATTTAGCGTCAAGAATGCGACAGAAGTTTATTGATGTTGCCAAAGAAAACGAAGAGTTACTACACGATCAGTTAGATAGGATAGAAATGTAAGTACTACGTAATTCGTACAGATTAATTTTGAATAATATTCACTTTTTACTCTATGTGTCATTGTCAGCCTGTTGTCGACGATGATATTTCGATTGATTGTTACCCACTTATTTAAATAGATGGCGAAATGATTATAAAAATGATTTATGTTTACCTAAAGTTTGTTCTTTACTTATATTAGGAAAAGATCTCAAAAATGCGAGCTTCGCTTCTTTGCTATTGAGCCCAAGACTTATGTTCATCGGGATTTAGGAAAAATGCGACATAAGATAAAAAAAATCGAAATACGCCAAGCTAACAAATCAGTCCATCGACCTTGGTAATTGTCATTTTTATTTAGCTAACAATCACAATGCTTTACCTACTACGTGATAATATAGAGTTGTTCCATTTAAGCTTTCAACCAACTTATCCACTTTTTTCCTATTACTTCATGATAGGTATATTAATCTAGTCGACACTTTACCGGAAAGTATTCGGGAAGATCGTCAATGTTCTCAAACGTTAGAAAGGATTTCATCCCACGCTAAGGTAACTAATAATTACAAATAAAAGTATTCTACGATACGACCATGGTAGACTAGGCTGTTTTAGCTACTTGTTGTGAAAATAGTATATTTTAATCGTTTAAATAACAAATGATATTGCATTATGTATTATTATAGATTGATGGAATAGTTCCGAGCTCTGTCCAGTTAATTCGAGTACTATCTGGGTTACGTCATTGGGAAATTTGCTCTCCAGATATTAGTGCAGCTATAGAAGTAAGTGATGTATGATTATTTATGTACTGGTATATTTCTTATTTAGAGATGTCAGAGTAACTGCTATAAAAATTTTATTTCTAGTTTGAATAATAGTAGTATAATAGTAAATTAATTTTTTACCTAATCTTATACAGTTTGTAAGAGAAAAGATAGTAGAAATGCCTGATTACGAATATGAAGAATGGTTACGATCCATTTTACCTATGAAAAAGCCCAGAGCTGAATCTGATCCAACAAGTACGAACAAAAGTGACTCGTAGAAATGACTTCGTAAATTTTCACCGATCAAAGGAAAAACCTATATCAACATCATATTCATATTATTTCATGTCGTAAGGATTATTGATGTAAATGATAGTGTAATATCATACCCCGTTAATAGATGAAGATGTATACTTGTATATTAAATGCTATATCTACTGCGCATCAATTCTAAAATTGGTTATTAGAGATGACATTGATCTTCCTGATTTCATTTAGGAATAACGGTTCGTATTAATATACAGATATGATTATATATTGATGATCTTCTTCAGGCCAATTTTTATTTATATCTCACTCTAAAGTTCATAATTTATTTAAGATACAAGTCGAATA
Source organism: Trichoplax adhaerens (assembly GCF_000150275.1). Lineage (NCBI taxonomy): Eukaryota > Metazoa > Placozoa > Uniplacotomia > Trichoplacea > Trichoplacidae > Trichoplax > Trichoplax adhaerens. The sequence goes on from NW_002060962.1 coordinate 334,750, forward strand.
ATATTCAAATACTCCTCTTAATCTTACGTAATTGATTGTATTCGTTGAAAATGTTTACTAAGGATAATTTTTTATATCACTTTTATACGAGATTAATGCATATTAACCATGTTCATATTACAATAATTGAGTTAAGAATAGGAAAATTGTCATTTTTAAATAATAACCTGTCATGAACTTTGCTCACCGTACGTGTCTTAAAACTGACAGTATCCGGCCATTATTGTCATAACGCTGGGATATCAAAGATAATCATATTGCATTAATCTGATTCATATTTTATGTATATATATGAGCATAATTTTTTTATTCTATTGATCTATGGTATCATTGATCCATTATATTTGCATTTTATGTAAAAAATTTTCATCAAATATTAGCACAATCATACAAGTAATTTATAATATCTAAAATTATTTTAAAGACAAATTTTGAAGCTATTCAAATACAAATAAAAAGGACGCATTTAAGAAGTATATTTACTCAATTGATTCAGTTACTTAAAAATTGATTTTAAACCCTGGGGTTAAATAGTTCACAATCGATAGTAAACTCGATACATTACAATTATCGTACACGATATGAGAATAGTCGCTGATAAACGAGTATAAGATTTAGAGAGATTATCTGTCCTGAATACCTGAAAAGCGATTTTACGAATAATGATAAATTAATGATTGCGTATCGTTTCAATTTATAATATTACTTTCTAAATTCGTGCCTCATGCTCTAAGAGATACCGTAGCTATTTGGATATCAGCAATGAGAAGGACTAATGAAAATTTAACTGTAAATTAATGATAATACTTTCCAGATCCTTAATCAATGCTAAAGACAGTACCTTACCTAATTTAGGTACGATATTTACTTACATGAAAGATTACTAATAGAGTACCAGCTTACTAGATTCATATCATAAAATGTAGCAGAGTTAAGGATTACCGACAGATACCCTAAACATAATCAAATCTATGGATTAAGGTGATTATTACTGTTAAACACCTTTGATGATATAATTACGAAAGAATTGATGAATAAATAAATTTCATCGTCGCTAAACCTACTCTAGAAACGTTTTAGTATACTGTATATATTTAGATAAAAATCATGTTTATTTTAAGTTTGATCTTATTGATGAGCTTCTAAACCATAAAACGTAGATAGTATCTTACGAAAATATTGGCTTGACCTTAAAAACACATAAGTATCAGTAGATTAAGTGTAATTCGTACACGTATATACAACACCCGGTAGCAAGAACAGAATAAATTGCCGGAGATCAAGTTTGATATTAAACTGTAATTTAGATAGATTTAATACTATAAATTTTCTGTAAGCCTATGATATAATCGATAACAGAATTTACTGTAGCTGATCATATACAGGAGATTGTTGAGGTACTTGATGTTAAAATGCTGTACTGTAAAATATAGAAAAAATTCGATAATAAGGACAACAGTCTGACATTGTAAAACTACTTATTTCGTTTTATCAATCCCAGTTCAACAGCTTTTAGTAAACCACGTTCAGCGTTGGCTACAATTTCTTTTTTATTTATATCAGTTTCCTGCGAAAGAACCATTAAAACTTCCAAGAGCTTGCTTTCTACAACCTAAACGACAAATTTACAGCATTTTACAATGCGAACATCGAACAATTTTTACTCATAAATCTGGTCATACTAACTTCGCTAGCTATTGCTTTGTTCGCTTCAATTAGGTTTGCAACAATGTATATTCCCCTGCAAAGAAAGATATTAAAGTGTATTGGTAAGAATGACTGGATAAAGCCAAGCTAGTTACTTCTACAAATACTAAAATTTGCAGCCTTACCTGTGCTGTAATTCTAATTTTTCAGAAAGTAATAGTTCTTGCATGATTTCTAGCCAAGGTTTGACCTAGATGAGTGTATGGGGGAAAATACGCTTAAAATTATCAAAAATTTTATTCTAAAGACGCTAAATCAAGCTTATATTCATTAACATACCTGGATAATCTGCTTGCAAATATTTTCATTGGACGACAGGATTGCCAATGTACCACTTGCAGCTCTAACGTGTACATATAAAGATTACGTTATCCATGAGAGTAATTTACTGTAGCAGATACAGACATAAGAAGCTAATAATGCAATAAATGTCTATTCATTACAGTCATGTTTATAAGTTAACAGGCATAGCAAGATAATTTACTGTACCTAGCTAATTCAAAATCAGATTCGCCACTATACAAAGTCAGCAGCTTAACGCGATCTGTTTTATCGTTTAAGTATTTTTCTGCAGCCTATATGCGACATGCATAAGGAGTCATTAAGGGCTAAATCTTAAATCTAACGGTGGGAAAACGAATTTAAGTCGTTTGACAAGTAAATATACTTCTTCGCAATTGACTAGGTTACACATAGCCTCTGTAGCCGCTCTCTTTATAAGTTCGTGATCGTCAAACATCAACTGTTCAATACTCGTAAATCCCTTTTCCGCCATAATTTTTCTCCTAAAGGAAACATACAAATACAACATCGTCGGTATCATACTTTTGCAGCATTTCTCTCAGCTATACCATTATATTTTACCATTTGCAGTCATTAAAACCCATGCAAAAGTTTACGATTAAATCTTCAGGTTTATTCAATATCAAAATTATTAGATCTAAACTACGCAAACAGTATTACTGACGGCGGTAATTCTATACACAAGTGTTACCTAACAGTGTCATTGACTTGAGCTAGATTAGTCAAAGCCATTAAAGCTTCAAATTGTTGTATTCCCTTAAATATAAAAAATATGTAACGATCAGAAACATTTCATTGAATGAAAGGTAAGCTACATCAACAGTTAGATTACAGGATTAAACTTACAGAATCTGAAGAAAGTAATCCAATTAAAGGGCGGACAGTTTCTAATATCTAATTATCAAATTTAGCCAGGGTATAAACATCATTAAAAGACGGAATTCTTATACTATGCAATAAGTAAAAGAAATTACGAAAATTTTCCTTGTGAATACTAGCTAAATTAAAATGCTTGAAATTGATCAATGTTACTGACTCTTTGCCCAGAGAATGCTAATTCAGGATTAATTGAAATTCCTATCTTTGCGATCGCCTGAGTTGCCAATGACTTTCCTTTATCTGTGCCACTTAAAGCTAGTGAGCACAAAATCTGTTAAAAAGTATGCGAATACATGATCAACAGATGCCAAGATAATCTAAGGATATAAATTGATTTACCTTTGTCCCACCTTGCTGTACAATAACACCTCGGTGTTTAGGCTCAGTGGATAAGGCTAAAAATACTCTATTCCCGTAAATAGTAAAATGCATAAGTAATAATTTAGCTACAAATACAAGAAATTTAATAATTTGATCGATAGTATAAAAGAGACCTGTTTAAAACATTAATATTATACATATAATCTCTTACAATCACTAAAAGCGAATTGTAATGACATAGCGTTACTGTGTAACGACTAATTTCATTAGCTAACCTTGCCAGTTTTTCTTTACAGTTATCAGACTTTTCATCTAATCCCAGGTTGACTAAAGTCACTACGACATCGTTCTAACATAAGAAAAGTAGCACAGTAAATGAATACTTATGACAAGTACTTTGATAGCCAGTGAGGTTTTGTACATGGCTTTTCTACCTTTATCATGGTTAGGATTCTTTTTTCGACATATTTTTCACTATCCTAAAATTAAATAGGAAAAGTAATTCATAAATAATTGTGTAATTGGATTAGGAAAAATTGACGACTCTACCATAAAACTATAATTACCTTTTCGTGAACTTTCGGAATTTTATATTGAGCAAATTTAGCAAGCTCTTCAAGTTCAAGATTTTTTTCCGGTTTATCATAACTATTGGTAACATTTACTAATGTTGAAGCAATTCCAAATGTTACTGCCATATCTTTAGTCTAGTTAGAAAGTATTTAAAATATCATAAACCACCATTAAATGAGGTGTCGTAATTGCTTGAACAAAGGACGTTATACAGTGAAATTGAATGTTTTATTACTCTATATACATTCAAATTCATAATGATAAATTGGATAACCTTAGCCATATTGAATAGAATCTTTAAAGCTTCTGTATCGGAGACCAAAGCATCCTAAAACCGATATCAGATGACAAGTATTATTGCAAGTCCTATTGGAATAGCAACGTGATTTTTTGACTATTGATGTTACAGTACCTTAGCGTCAGCATCCAGAGTAATTAGGGCCAATGCTTCTATAGACCATTTCTTTAGATCCGAACTCCTTTCTCCCCCCACTAGATAACTAAGTTACAATAGGTTTATGAATGTAAAATTCACTTTTCGCCATAGCAATCAGTTATTTGACTGACCTTCTAATAATAGAATACAATTCCAGTACGGATTCTTCCGGAAGCCAATCTTTTACTTCGCTGGCGTCAACAAGACCTATTTTACATAAACCCTGTGGTAGTAAAGTAAATAAGATTTAGTGGAAGTGATATTTTATAACATATAATATCAACGTTCTTCTAACAGCATAGCAGATATTGGTTGAGGAACTAACCACTAGAGCCCGAATGCGTATTTTTCTGTTTTTCATCTCATAAAACACTTTCATCAACGGAAAGATCTAATCATTATAATAACATGATTTGTTACAGGTGAATGAATAATAAAGCAATATTTTATAAAGATAATCATACCTGCGATCTAATTTCCAGGCATTTATTCTTATCGGAACATATATGAGTGAAAACTTCGGTAGCGGCGCACTAAATAAGAGTCCCAATAAAATGATATGAGTGAACAATAATGTCCAGTATAAATGTAATTTTGACTTTAGCTATTGTCATGGCATGTAGTAAAAACGTCCAATATAATATAGCTTGATTAGAGAATTTTTATGCAGTAATGCATAAATAGATCTCATACAGTATTTTCATAAAGAAGTTACGTAGTATTACTTTCGCAGCCAAGTCCTTCGACGCAATTAATTCAAACAATTTCTGAAGGATACTGTCTGTGTACGCAATTTCGATTCCAACCTCACTAACTCCCTAGGATTATATTAATAATTTGGCCAGAATTATCCTAAAACTCTTGTTTTCATATAGATTCAACTACGTTGAATTAATTTTGTGCCTCTTACAACAAGGAGTGCAGATAGAGCGATGACCCCTCCAATATTCATATCAATATCGTTGCTATATTGCATATGCTCTCTAGTTGTTATAATTATATCGATAAAATCACAACGTCATAATTCATAGAGGTCAATTGTTCTGTTAGAAATAATTGTAGTAATTTTCCTTACCTAATAAAAATTTCACATTGCCTTCGAAAAATTAAGCGGCTTTGGTCATTTCTATGAGAAAGTTTGTTTTAATAAATTGCTAATATTAAATATTACTTAGAATTGTGTCATTAGTTTGTCGACTTTGATTCGTAATATTATTTAAGTTATCTGAATAATTCCAGTACTGTGACAATGAATTGATAACTCGTTTATTAATTTAATAAAATTTTTGGTTAGTTAATAGCAGAACTTGAGAAATTAAAATTGTTTCTTCTTACCGGAGCGATTTATACAACTGGAATAAAGCTACTGATACATGCATTTGACATTCAGATGTTGTATTTTCATTTTGATCTTTGGAAGCACTAGTGTCAATCATAAAATATGGAGCAGAGTCTGCTGCGACTTTTAAGAGTTTGCTTAGTCCTAATAAAGATTTGAATTTTAAGAAATGCTACTCAGTTTGCCATTAAATATAGGTTATACAAGCAATAATCCATGAAGCAGTAATTTATAAAATAATATGCATGCGCTACTTAATTTTTTGGAGGGGATAAAAAATCGAAAAGTCCCTGTAATATGATACCTTTGCATTCGATGAACGTTTTCGTCATGCCAGCTTCGGGAATTGCATATACCACAACATTAATAGCAGCGCTTCTACCACTGATAGTAATGCTATAAAATGATAAAATATTTTGAGGTTAAAGTAATAGATTTCCTGAGTTGAATAGTTAATGCTTTTACCTTTGATTCGTCATTGCATGAATTAGCAAGTCAAGTAACTCATCAATGTCCACTTTGTTATCTTTTTTATAGAAGGATTAAGAATTCTTTTATATACACTTTCATGGATAAATGTTATAATGAAATGATTACGAGTACAGTATTTGTGATAGTATAGCATACCTATTACAATAGCTTCATTGGGAATCTTTGCCGGATTGTCGTCGCAGCCGGTTAATGTAGTCAGAGCAGTTTGTAGGAATAAAGCGATTGATTGGCACAAATCTTCTTCTGGCTGCAAGAGTAATTGTTTTTATTATGAAATATAATAAATATTTTTAATAAATTACTTGGTATAGTCCCATAATAGAGGCGATTGAGATTATTCGATCTAAAGGATTACATATACGAGTATCTAGACTCAAAAACTGATGGTCTGGTAATCCCTACCGACGATAACATCGTGAGCAATCTTGATTTAGTCATTTCCTTGAGAGCAACAGACATCTACACCATCGATTGATTACAAAAGGAACGAATTAGCGTCGATAACATCAGATGGTATAAGAAATAATAGCATTGAAGCAAATTTACCCTATTTCGATGACCTTGACAAATGCGTATAAAAAGTTTAACAATGGAAGATTTTACTTCTTCTGTTTCGCTATCTAGTGATGATAGCAGTTTCCAAGTTGCTTCTATTAGAGGAAGAAACAAATTGTTAGTATAGAGTAGGAAAAACTTAATAGATTCGCCTGAATTTAGATATCATTTTACTGTAAGCTACAAAATGACTTTATAGATAGTTTATTGTAACCTTCTCGAAATATGAATTCAGAACCAGCTGCTTCCTTGGCTACTACGCGTAAATTATTAAGAGCCTATTAGGAAAGTTAACTGTAAGTCAATAATTAATTCATTTTAAATAAAACATGATTTTAGAATTTGGTTCTTAAATTAAAATAATATCCTACCTTCATCTTTTGGTCATTGGTACTAGAAGAGTTCAGAACTACTGATAGCATTTGTTGTACCTTCGTGCTGGTTTTACCTAAAGCTTGGGACTATGCATACAAGACCATAATTAGCTTTACAATCATTGAAACTATTCTAATGATCACTAAAATTGTTATTTTTCTTAAAATTCTTTCAAACGGAGTTCTATGCCCTTGTAATAGCTTAAGAATAGCATTTTTAACGTAGATTTAATTTTGTGTTTATATCTATTCAAGGTGATAGCTAACTTTGTGAAGTTATCATGTAGTTTACGTGAATGATTTCAATCTGAATTCATCATGACATAGTATTACAATACAATCGGTCGAAAAAATATGATGCAGTGGTAGAACTAGTTTATACTTACTTGTGAAGTCATTTGTATATTAAGTTGGCGTAGCATATCTATCACAGCTTGATTCTAATTTTAGTGGCAGTTTCAAACATTAATCTTTTAGTTGGATAGAAGAAATCAATGTATTCGCACGATACTGTGAAGAGCAACACGTTATTGATATGCTGTAATATGCTTTATCTGATAAACGAACTTTTGAGTCTAATTTGTTGAGCTTTCTTGCTTCTTGATACGCTTCCTTTAATTGACCTAATTTTTGGAAAGCTTGGCAACGACGGAATAGAGCTTTTGTATCGCTAGGAGTAATGGCCAATGCTGCAATAGATATTAGTAGAATAGCGATGAAAGAATTTAATTTATACAAATTGTAGTGAGGTATGCAATATTATCATTACCCTGAGATTATTACTTATTGGATTAAAAAAGACGTGATTGATAATAAATTATATGAAATTGACTCCTATTATCGAGATAGGGTTTAGCTATATTGGTGTAGTTTTTCAGTTCTAGAAACATTCATGACAGAGAGTAGAGGTTACAGTACTATACTACTGTATATATTTGTTAGGTGAAATTACTGGTAAGCATATCATTATACTGTACTGTGACACACACACTTGATTATACTATAAATTTCTTTTAAGAAGTCCAAGTTGATCAAATCAAACCGGCTGATGTAAGTTTATTTATATTTCGGTAAACGGAATACTTACAGGCATTGCAATCCGTTATTGCATCTTGATATTGGTTCTAGAGTGTTATAGAAAGAACTGATTTTAAAACCTTTCTTCTTAATTCATGATATAAATATATATAGATATAATATGCGGAAAAATTGATTTAAAATTCAATCTTATACAATGATACGTATAGCTTTTCAATGTTGATCGTTTTATTATCGATCATTTATAAGTATTGCATACAAGTATTCTTTCACTATCGTATTCTATACAAAAATAACTGATACTATCCATAGTGTAGGAGTGGAACTGACCAATTTTAAATAGCAAGCAGCACGATTTTTATAATAAATGCTTGCATCAGTCGACTGCTTGTGTTGGCATAGCGTTAAGGCTTTGGTATAACATCGAGCAGCTGAGGTATAATCCTGTTGAGTAAAATATTGATTGCCTTTGTCTTTGGCTGTATGATCATCTGCAAAGTCGAAATCTTCTTCATTTCCCATATTCATATAGCTACATTGAATAGCATACCAACATCAGTTTCATAAACAGTAGCAAATCACTCTTGGCCTCCTTTATTTTCTCGCTCGTCTTACCTCAGTGATTTCAACTTGTGCACTGCTTACAAGTTGTAAACGATGTTGGCCAACCCACTTCAAAACTAGCCTCGCCCTAGTCTAGCAAGATTTACTCGGGGCGAAAAAATGATCAAGAAGGAAAAGAAAGAGTTTTTGTTGGTTGACTTTCTATTTGCACTTTACGAATGATTGAGCAATGATCAAGTAGGTAGGAATGGCCAAGATTCAATTTTGAATTCATTGAAACGCAACCATGGAGATGGCTGCATTCATTGCAGAGCAAAGTGAGCTTTTACAATACGTTTTGCAAGAAGCACAGTACAGTACTGTACAGTACTGTACAATATACTGTAGTACTGCACTGTAATGGCCAATGAAAGTGCAATAAAGAAAATTGACCATGCACAAACCTAGTCTAAAAGCTGTTAAAACCTCAAAATTATAGCACTTCTTATTTCGTATCCACAGAAAGAAGTTTCCTATTTTTAAGCTTTATTCTCCTGCTTATACGATATATGAAGCTCTTTAACAGGCTACAGAGTGGATTATTAAGCTGTTACAAATTTTTCAATTCGTCACAGCACGCTCTTAAGTCGACTGATGATTTTTTCAACGGACGCCATCATTTTTTTTCGGTCGAATTCTGATGCTCACTCGAATGTTCTCTTTTTAAAATATTCATTTACGGCCAATAAAGCTTAATTAGAAATAAAATATTTAAATATAGAAATTTTGGATTTTTTTTACGCATTTTAGGGAATTTTTAACCCTGTTTAAGTAACTCAAATTGAATTCTACATATTCAAAAATGAAGTTGATTTGACCGTAAAAATGGCCGTACAAAAGCCTTTATTGCACTTCCATTGGCCATTAGTGAAAGTGGATAGTGCAGTGCAGTACTGCACCGTACTGTACTGTATAATGAGTGTACATGCTGTTGCTGAGTATGCGTATTACTGTACGGCACTGTACAGTGTACAGTGTACAGTGTGCAGGTACGCTCTGGTGCATTACAGTACAGTATACTGTACAATACAGTACAGTACAGTACAGTACTGTACACTGTAGTGTACAGTGTACAGTACAGTTCAGTCCTGACACAGTCCGATGACCATGAAGTAGTAGTTAACCTACACAATTTTGGGCAATGAACTCTTGAGCAGTTGCTCTCTCCTTCATAGACTAGACATGATGTCGGTGACAGAAAAGTCTCAATCAATCCTGTTGTATTGTCGCTCAAAATTGCAGTCATTTCAGACTGGCATGAATGTCATATTGCATGTGCGCTTCGCCTTGAAGATTGAGTGTGCACTGTACAGTACACTGTACTGTACAATGCTACAGTACTATGTACTGTCCCAGCAAAGTCCTTCGTGAGTTCGATGTACTGTACTGTACCTCCGTAAGCGCGATACTGCTGCAGTCTACTGTAATGAGAGATTGAGATTAGCAAGTCGAAATACACTACGGTTTGCGCGTACCTTCAGCTGGCTCATACTTGGAAGTACTTGGAAGTTGGAAACTCCATCGAGGCTAACATTTTAACTAAAACAGCGTTAATTTACTGCCAGCCATCGCCGATTATTTTGAAGGATAAAATAAAGGTCAAGAAAATGAGTAAGAAACAGACACCAAGTGAATTTTTAAAGAATGTGATTGGCAGGCCAGTGGTCGTCAAGCTCAACTCCGGAGTAGATTACAGAGGTAATGAAGTAGAAATCATCCATTTAGGTCGAACTGTATGTAGCACATTGAGCGAGTACCAAGATACAAGATTGAGCAACCCAATCGATCGATTTTATAATCTTAATCGAGATTGACTACCTGTCTTTGGCTCTAAAAATTTGAAAGTCATAACAACAGTCGATACTCAGTCAATATACAATAGAAATCCATACTCTATCATAGTTGGATAGACTTGGTTTCATTACTTTGAACACCAAAATCCTCCATGATTCCTACAGCATTCTACCTGATACACAGAATACCGCGAAATTGAATATACGATTGTACATTGTACAATGCACAGTGTATGATATCACGTAATTACTTTATACTAAGCCTTAGCTTTGCTAAATTTATTCACTGTCTGCCCTATCTCTAGTAGTAGTCATTCAATATGTTAAAAACTATTTTATCATGGATCGATTGGAAGACAAGCTGCTGCAAATGCAGTTCAATGCAGTACTACCAGCTTTTGATGCTATTATCCATACTCTTAACGTGAAACTTGATGGAATACGATTAGATATCAACTCATTCATAATTAATATTGCAATCAAACATTTTAGGGATTTTGACTTGCCTTGATGGTTACATGAATATCGCTTTGGAACAAACCGAGGAATATATTAATGGACAAGTATGTGGTATTGGTAATCCTTTGTTGTTCAAATCACTCATTTCTTATACTGTATGAAACACATACAACGTGTCGTAATATTATATGAATAATATATAGAGTTAGTTTATACTTGCTTTTGGTTACTGATTACCATGATAAGTACTCTAGGTGTTGTAAGACAACTGTATAATCATTAAATTTCTGTATTTCATGGCGTACAGGCATTTCAACTTACAAATAGACTTTCCTAGTATCATGCTTACATGATGTGATAATGGTTTATGCTATCGTAAGCTGTTATTATTAACTTGTATTATTTTTCTTTTAGCTAAAAAACAAGTATGGTGATGCATTCATTAGAGGCAATAATGGTAAGCTAATCTCTACAAGTTATTCTTTTGCTAGGGTATAACGTAATGTAGTCATTGACTCATGACATAAACACTCTTTTCTGAATTTTTCTAGTTTTTTATATAAGCACGCAGAAAAGACGACTTTAAACCTTCTAGAGACTTACATTCCAGTGTTAGAAGGTGTTTGATCCAGGCAAAGATTGAATTTCCTTCTTAATGTTATATAGCATTTTATACAGTATATTATTTTGTAGCATAAATTCATCATTATGAAGATCCTATTTTCCTTTTGAAAGTCGTTGTCGAAGTTCATTCTGAACTTGAAGTTGTACACTTGTCATTATTATTCTTTGTACCTGTAAACTGTCGGATCATTTTCCTAAATTGCTGTACTTAAATTAAAAACGTTTACATAAAGTACTAATTTAATGAATTATACGATATTATTTGTGGTACTTGGCATTGCGACGAATATTTATCGTATTAGATAAAATCTTGCCATAAAGGATTGATTTTCTGAAGCGTGAGTAGTATTATCCATTTATTTACTGTTGCACGTACGTACAATTGCGTCAAATAATGCCTCTTTAGATAACGATTTTGACATTCAAGAACAAAGTCGTTAATGGCATACGTACATTCCTGGACTATGTGTACTATAAAATTCATTCATTGCAAATGTCCTCAGTCGTAGTAGGACCAATTTTATTTATTACGATCAATATTGTATTAGCTCTCGTGCTGGGACACAGCAGATAACAGCCTTAGAAATAGAATATTACAAAGAACAGTATTTTTACTCGACAACCGAATGGCAATGTTTTATACTTAACTTCCCTAATAAACTAGGTACAGTTTTCACGCAAATAAAGTCAAATACAAGAATTAATCATTAGCAGAGTTGTATTTAAGAATCATACTTGAGTATAACATCTGCCATTTGTTGCCGAAATTACAATATCAACTTGATAGGAAAACTTTAAAAAACGACATTATGCAACATTGCTCCTAAACACTGGGAAACATTAGAGGTCATCAAAACATCAACGCATTCCTCTAAGTGACGCTTCGGATCCTAGTATAGAAAATGAAATAGCATTCTTTATCACTTGCGTGATAGTAGTAACATTGACTACATACTGTACAATGAGAGTCCATAATAGTTCCAATTTAATTATTAGTCTTGACTTTTAGAATATCAGTGAAATGTTGGTTACATTTTTCTTGAGAAAAAACATTACCTGTTTGCCAACATTACGAATAGCAAGCTGTTCGGTAGTTAATTTATCTTCTTCCTCTACAGACTATATTAAGAGTAAATAAATAGAATAATTATTTTTTACAATGAACCATGTAAAAATATCAATTCTATGATTAAAGAATTTTTTTAACCTTTACGTATTCTTTTGACAGCCGCACCATATCCTATTGCAAGGGTAGAGGATTGTTTAAGCTGTAGTCTATCATAAGATTTACAATGATAAGATATCGTAAATAGTAGCTAAACCTTTAAAATCTTTTCGTTCGACTCATTATGTTCCTTGTAGTCGTCTAGCTGTAGACCATCAACCCAACTTTTTTTATGTAATTTCATTAACATCTATAATAATTTCACTAATATTAGGGCGATAGATAGAAATGAATTATTTTAATCGTGTAACCACAACTCGTATACCTTCTGTTCTAATTCATTCTTGCGATAATTTATAACCATAGAATAATAACTACGATTCAATCCATGGATCAGCGCCTTAAAAATCGATTAAGTAATTACATTAAAATACAAGTAGTATGATAAGGTGACTAAAAAATGCTACAGATTAGCTGAAATAAAATAGCAAGCCTGATTTTTACTCAAGATTTATGTTTGTACAGTACCTGGATAGACGGTTTTTGCAAATGTCCTATAATAGATGTTGCCTGTCGAGGTTCGTGGCCTACCATAATCAAGGTAGGATGAATTAATCGAAATGCATCAATAACTACTTTGCCTTTAACACTTTGGATAGGATCTACAACGACAGCAACAGCTCGTTCTGACAAAGCTTCAAAGCTCTAAAAATTTAAAATCCAGTTAGTTGATTCAGAAATATGATTTTTAATTTAACACAGCTTTTAATGCAAAAATTAATTTTAATGTTATTTTACCTGCTGAGTATTTACATCCACACCTGACAGCCAGCAACCAAAGCCAGGATGGGAATGATACCATCCAACTACCATTTCTGGTCTACATGGATAGATATATATAGTCATGTTATTCGTAGTTGGCCAACTAAGAAAAAAATATTCGGGTCTATCTATTCTTACCTTCCAGTTTGCTTAAGCATATCTAACATTCTCGCTTGAAAGACTGGATCAACTGCTTCAACGCTGACACCCTGTTGATGAATGATAAAAAAGAAAATAAGAATTTATTTATTTAGCCTTTGCTAAATTACGTCCTTGTAATAGGGTTACGCATCGTTGATAAAGTCAATAAAATCGTAACGATCTACATTTTTTACTGTAAATGTTGTTCATTTTTTCTATGATTTACGTTAATAACAACGGTTTAATATACATTATCGGCAATTTAAATGTACAATAACAATGACTGGATATGAACTAATTAGAGTATACATAAAGCAGATATAGCTACTGACACAACCTGCATTGACCGTCCGGTCATCAATATATTAAATTTTGATAGTTTTACTATAAAAATTGATATAGAAGCTGATACTGTATTAATTCATTTAGTTGATGCTAACCGTTCCACTTTGCGGCATAGCAAATACGTCGATAACTCGAACTGTATATTCATCAACAAATTGACCCAACATTAAACCCATAACTTCCATCGGAACTCCAGCACGACCTATCCGGTTATGATTGGTGTAGTATTATCAATTCAAAGGCTATCATAGTCTATACATCACTGATACCTATACCGTACGTCAATCTTGTACGGTGGTGTATCTATCAGGTCTACATATGTGTAGATAACTTACCATGACGAAGCATCTGTAAAGAAATTCGCAGTCGAGAAAAATATTTGATTAGAAGAATTAATAAGAAAAGAATGCTAATTGCAATGTATTTAATATTGTAGACATAGTACAGTATAGTAGGCATATTATCTTCCATTAAAAGTATTAATGTAAGTTATATTTTGTCAAATTTTATAAGTTATTCAAGGCTACAAAATCAAATCTCAACTGATTATTGATTTATCTACTGCACTCATTACATAAAATAACGGTAGTAAAGTATTGATAATACTCTCTAGAATTGATTCATATCATCAAAACGAATGGTTTTGGGACGCTTGTATTCCTCTGCAAACTAGTTATCATAACTACTAAAGTACAGTATCTTTTGCCTATTTTGCAAGTACAAGTCTTACCTTTAATAAAGCCAAAGAAGAAATATATACTTGCTCAGCAGTGTCTACATTAGGTGCTTCTGGTGGAGGCTATCGAAAAGAGAAAGTTAGCAATTCAATGGATATCATCTTATCAACCATGACAAGGTAGAAAAAAAACCGCTGCTCTCCCCTACTATCAAGTACTGTAACATACTTTTTAGGCTCAGCTCTACGTCAGTATAGTCAATTAATATACAATGATATAAAATGAATTGATCATGCTAGTTATGCACTTGCTTAAGACAACAATATACACCCTGATACACAATATAATCAACAAGAGAAATTGTCCTTTTGCCGAGCATTTGACTTCGAAGGGCAATCCATCGGTATCCTCATTGTTATTGCCCGTTGAACAACAAAGTTTCTCTCTACAATTTCCATCGTTAAAATTACCTGTCCAACACCAGGCAAACCGCCAGACCCTAATCTAAGCAGTCTATCCATGATTATGTTACAGTAAGAACGATTAATAAGGAAAGATTTGCGTGTAAGCTGGAAAAATGGTGATTGGAAAAGATTTTATGGGATTTTAAACGAGCGCTTTCTCACTGATTTCTATTCTGTTGGAGATGGAGTAACAGTATAGTACTGTACTGCACAGTACTTTCAGCCCGTCGTACAGTACGTACAGTCACTACTGTACACTGTACACTGTAGCCAGAAATGCTTTGTCATACTGTAGTCACGGTACAGTGTACAGTGTACAATTTACAGTACTATCACGTACTGTACACTGTAGCCATCAATGCTTTGTTTGTCATACTGTACAGTACTGTACAGTACTGTAGCCATGGTACAGTGTACTGTACAGCACTATTACGTACTGTACTGTACTGTACACCGTAGACAACAATGCGTTGTCTTTTGCCATACTGTAGTCATGGTACAGTGTACAGTGTACAGTGTACAGTACGATGACCCTACTGTACTGTACGTTTGCAGTTTGGCTGCCTGTGAAAGTTGAACTGCCATGCTCTTAATATTTCTTACTAAATCCTTCCGTCTTAAATTGAATCATAGACGTTGTTTATGAACTCTATGGACTGAATAACTTCGTAGGCTTTCTCGTTGAATCATCATTTCCTAGGCTTAGTCGTTCGCATGTAGGCAGAATACATAAATATCAAATAATTATAGCGATGTGATACTGTACTGTATAGTAGAGAGAATTGGTTGAATGGATAGCAGGAATCGAATCGATGTATAGGTATCAAACAGTATCTAATCGATAAGGGATTGGACTCAGTAAAGCGGACGATATAATATAAAAGAGGCAACAAACGATCGATCGATCAACGGACGGACTCAAAATGATTCGGTTCAAGTCCATGATTGGGCACATTGAGCGACATTAATTTTGATTCCGATAACTATTCCACTATGCTATCTTGGACAATTAAGTGCGAAATCAATGTCATGCCCACTACTACGCATACGCTACCGCACAGTCCTACCGGATGGAGTCCAGTTCTCTGTGACGTAAGCACACGTGGTAACTGAAACGGAGCCATTCAGACCTGAGTTCTATACGGAATACGCAATGATTGAACGCGAATACTATTCTGTAGGGAGGAAATGGCTCACGAGAGACCTAACCCTGACATCTACCCTGAGGGAGTCAGACTGGCAGTTTTGGATGAAGCATTGCAGCCAGGCAAGCAGCTCGATTTAGGATCAGAAAGTTGAAAGTAAGCAATTATTGTTGAGGTTTATTCAAGCAATTGGACTACATTCAGTATATTAACAATGTCTATAGCTAGATTGCCATAGTTAGATAGTCGTTCGCTAGCTTAAATATTAAAGTACGATCTGTAATATTGGAATACTGGTGATTGTCCTGGTTTTATTTCAGCTGTTGACCATTTTGAGCTTGTACTGTATCATCATTTGTAGCTGTAGATAAACTCACTTGATTTATCATTTCACGTAAGTAGTTTACTCATTTGCTCAGCCATCCTGTCAAGCTCTACCGACATGAAATCCAAGAAAGCCGATCATCTTAAAAGAAAGGTAATGTTACATTTTATAGCCAATGTTGAGATAAATGAGTGGAACCATCATTAGCTACAATTTAGCTTGGTTTAGCAGCTTGCTGTAGTACTTTGAATTAGCAAACATTGCAAAATAGTGAATGTAGATTGGCACTTTGATTGGCCCAAAATTATACCTTGTAAGACGTTCTTATCATCATACAGGTGTAGCCATATAGGTAGAATGATTGCTACGTATTTTATAGAGGCATACATCAACTACATTATCGGTTAAAAAAAATTTCTTATTTCTGGCAATACACACGCATATACAGTATACTGTACAACACATACGAGGACGGGCATACGACTCGTGTCCAATTTTGGTTTCAAATTGTACGGGACTATGCACGATACACTTCTCGTAGGCATAATAGGCAATAGATATACCTAGAACAGGTTATATTGAATTACTGATACAGCTTATTGGATAATATATATATATATGTATATATTTTAATTGACCATATAGGAAAATGCTTCACAGTCCGATCATGCTGATACTGATGAAGGCAAAGTTGTCAAAAAGAAGAAAAAAAGTTTATATGCACCTCTGACTCGAGATGAATTATTTACCATCAAAGAAACTGAAAGTCTCTATCGATCTGGATTATTTCGTATGCAAATTGATGAATTATTAAAAGAAGTTAAATTAAAGAAGAAAAGAAATAAAAAATTAGATCTTTTTCTTCATGCTTTACGTAACTGCTTAATCAATATACCCGATGACAATCAACAGGAACTTGAATTTGATAGTTTATCCTGCAAACCTGATGGCATTCAGATACCTCTTCATTTAAAAGATGTGCAGACTATCAAGGGCAAATTTATATTTAAAACCCCGACTGTCATTGCTGTTGTTGGCAGCTATATGATTGGTACCATTACCAAGCCAATAGTCAACGTGGATGTTACCGTAGAGATACCGCAGGTCTCAATCGCTATACTTATAATTAAAATTTAAAAATTGATTAGTGTACAAAATTAAATTTATTAACACAAGATATACTCGTAAAGTAATAATTTGTGTTTTGTGTATTTCAGGAATGTTTAAATTCTAGAGATCACATCAATGCTAGATATTATTACCGACGTGCACTTTACTTAGCACATTTGGCTTATCATTTAAATCAGAGTGATATCTGTCAAGAAGTCCAGTATTCAACAATGAATGGAGACCCACTTAAGCCAATCTTAGTTATAAAAGCAGCACCGGAACGATTTAATCGCTACTTTACCATTCGTTTATACCCTTGCATTAATCAGTCAGCGTTCAAATTAAGTCAATTAAAGCCAACTAAAGATAATATAAGATATGAATTTTATCCAACGATAGAGAGTAAATTAAATGAAGAAACTCAACGGTTAGGCCCGCCAACACCTCATTACAATCATGGTATATTGGTAGATATGAGCTTCGGCCGCCACCTGAGGGAGATTTATCAAGCAACGCGACAAAGTCAATCTTTAATTGATGCCATTACCTTAATCAAGATATGGCTATACCAACGTGAATTTAATAAAGGGATAAACGGATTGAATGGATTTCTTGCTTCAATGTTTTTGATTTACTTATTAAAGAAAAAGAAACTCAACTTGCAAATGAGCTCTTATCAGATTTTAAGGATCTTCCTTATACAATTAGGTATCATAATACGATTGTACGATAAAATAAGATGGTATTAATTATTACACAGATAGAAATCAATAAAATTCGAAGAAAAATTTACATACAAGCATTAACATTTTTTATCACCTGGACTTTTTTGTTGGAATAGCGTCATCCGACTGGTCTACCAATGGAATAACACTTGCGGAACAGGACAATTCCAATATTGTAATTTCAATATTCAGATTATGAGCTTCTTTTATATTTTTCAAATATCTATATAACAGTCCGCTCTAAATTTTTTATAGCCATCTACTGCAGAATTTTCTACAGTTTTTGAAGTGGTTTTTATCGACTCTTCTGGATACTTAAATTTAGCCGCCAACTTAACGAAAATTTCATACGATGAAGTTAGTAACAATTATAATCCTGCAATAGTAATGCTCTTAATTATTACAGTTCGGTATTATAAATTTATATTCATCTTTACAAATTGTACGCTCTTAAATTATTATATTCTGATTTGTTACAGTTACGTCATGCAGCCTCCTCGTCACTGCGACATCTCGATAGCAGCTCTAGCGATGTTTTCTCTGACCTTTTCGTGAAAAAAGTACCATACTTTACAAAATATGATCACTATATTACGTAAGTCCTTGACAGCTGTTATCATTAAAAATGCATGGAAAAAAAGTATTCAAAATAAGCTATTATAAATTAAATTGATGATATTTTTCGGATTAATGGTAATAAACATGATTTCTGTCTTTATTGGCTAACCATTGAATCTGTACGTTGAATTTAAACCAGGTTAAAACAGTTACCACAAATAGAAAAAGCTAATATTGGACAAGAAGTGTTAGAGTATCTTATCAGCAGATGCAATCATTTACGACCAGTCATGCTACGCTGGTTAATGGTTATCCTTCAAAAAGGTTTAAATAAAAGAGTTAAATTGATTTCTGTTATGCCTGAAGATATTTCAAAGGTAAAATTTCGAATTTTAAAATACTATCTAATATATTTTATTCAACTATGAAATGCTTTTTATTCGCTTATAGTGGCCAATTACTAAGATGCCGCCTGCAGAAAGTGAAACTGTAACCATCGGCTTATCACTTGATACAGAACAATATTCTTCCATTGTAGAAATGGGTCCATCGGCTGAAGACTCACAGGTAGATATGACTTATAGATTAAATTATATTTATTATTTCTGTTATTTAGGTTCTTGATACCATTCGTTATACTATATAATAAACTTCGATTAGGCTGCGGAATTATTTAGAAAATTTTGGGGTGAGAAGTCAGAATTACGAAGGTTTAAAGACGGCGCTATTAAGGAAGCAGCTATTTGGCAATGCAAGAATATAGCAGAGAGGAGATTTATTTGCGAACGAATCGTAAAATATCTATTGCAGCTGTAAGTTACTACAGTAATTATAGGATCTACAAGGTATCCTGTATGTCCGCAACAAATCTTAACTTAAATTTATTTAATAATTAATCAGACATGGTAAAATTTCTCCAGAAAATGTTAACTATATTGCCGGCCAATTAGATCATACATTAGCGATAACATACGAGGACGAGAAATCTAAACTGCCTTTCTGTAATAATAACGCTACAGAAGATGCTATCTCAATTATAAAGTCTTTTAATGAGCTCTGCAAGCAGCTGCGTTTGTTGAAAGGTTTATCATTAAGTATCAATACAATTCAAGGAATCAGTCCTGTTTTTAGGCATACCGAAGTAAGTTAACTTTAAATCAAATTTTTGATGCTCTAGAATTTAGTACTCCAGTTGAGAACATCATTTTAATGCTACAATTGCTTAGTTTTATATTGTGATCATGCATTGGATGTAATATGCCATCATGAAATATTTTAGTTATTTCCATCAAAGCCAGCGAAACGTTTTAAAAGTCGCACCAGGCTTTCCGACGATGTACAATTTCGAAATGTTGCCAAAAATGTTTTACTACCAACTGCGAATAAGACATGTCCTGAATGGATTCCTGCTAATGAAGGTTATTACTATGTCTGATTTATATCATTTAGTATTCAGTAGTCATCAAGTTTATTTACAGCGATATTAATATATGTTCACAATTGTCTTACACTAGCTGTATGCAGCATGGAATTAAGTGGCGATTGGCCTCAAAATGCAGAAGCCGTACAACGAGTTAAATCTGCGCTTCACCTAGAAATTGCTAGATTACTATCTCAGCATTACTCGTTGCTGGCGGTTGGTCAAACCAACTACATTGACGTTTTCAAAGTAAATACTAACTTTATGCGCTCTATTATGTGATCTATATTAAGTTAAGAATAAAATTTTACACTTTAATCGACTTTTGAATCATTTAACACTAGGATGGCTACGTATTTCGAGTGCGTGTTGCTTATCATAGAGAGCCAGGTTTAATACGATTAGTTGAAAATGAAGGAAATGAATTACTTGCTGCTGAATTAGAGAAAACTACCATCTTGCTACCTCAATTTGCTACCATGATAAACGGGTATTTGTCCTAATTATTTTTGACAAAGTAACGACTTCCTATGTACAAGGCAGTGCACTAAACTGACTCTCGTTTCAATATACTTTAGTGTGAATGAACAGTATCATTCATACAGTACCACCGTTCGATTAGCCAAGAGATGGATTTCATCCCACCAACTTTGTGGCTATGTTACCGAAGAATGCATTGAAGTTATTGTGGCTTCTCTTTATCTAAATCCGGAAACCTACGATAAGCCTGGGTAGGATAACATAAATGCTTTCTGTAATATACATTTAAGAAAGGTAACTTTGGTAGTATCTTTTAACGTTGATAGGTCGGAGATTAATGGGCTGTTGAGGTTTCTTAAACTTATTTCTACTTTTGATTGGTTAAACTTCCCATTACTTGTTAACTTAAACGAAGAATTCAGTGGTGCGTTCAATAGTACAAAAGCTATGAACATTAATGCGTTAATGACATGACACAAAAAATATAGAATTACTATCTCTGATACCTTAGGCTCTGATATGGTAGAAATAGGAACGGACTTTAGAGAGAATAGATCTAAATTTCCAGCAATGTTCGTCGCCGTTCCGAAAAAGAAATTAAATCAACTTTTAACTACTTCGAAACTTACAAATTCGATACTGCATAGGCTAACATTGTTAGCCAGCGAGTCCTATAATCTTCTGATTAAGCAATTGTCAACATGTGCATCGGAAAAGGTTGATTTTATGGTAAGCCATTGCTAAGACAGTAAATTATTTAACTGTAATTTTGTTGTTGGTATATATTGCAATCGATTGGATGGAACGTATATATCTCTGAAGCTTTTATTCTATTGGTAGAAAATATTTCGAACTCCAATGGAGGACTATGATGTGATTATTAATTTAAATCTAGAAAACGTTTGTCGATTCCACGAAGGCATTGACAGTGTAGTCACTGAATGCCATAGCGATTTAAATAAGAAATATATGCCCGTCGTTAATTTCGATCCTGTTGAGTACTACCTTAAAGAACTAGAGGTAAATATTGCCTAAATTTCAATATAGGTTATTGAGTAATAATCTACTATAATGAACTTTTAGGATGCCTTTGGAGATATTGCTTTATTCTTTTATAACAAGTATGGTGGCGACTTCATTGCTGTGGTCTGGAAGCCTGATGCATTCAAATTACAATCATTTAAAGTACTGTTGATACTGTATTTTTGTAACCGAAATTTCATTATTCTAAAATTTAATTAACGTAAATGACGTTTATGAATTTTCAAGGTTAATGAAATGTATTATAAAAATATCAGGAAACAGGTACATTGTCATAGGATTTTACAAACTTTCTAAATATTTATTATATCAAGTAGCAGGTGTTTGAAACTAAAAATATTTCTCTTCTAACAACTGGACTTATTGCCTTAACAGGGGAGTTCAAAAAAGCTGCTGATGTGCCCAGATAAAGAAAGTATTCTACAAGACTTTCGATTATTGGGTGACAATCTTGTTTCTTCTATTGAATCCAAATAATTACATCTCAACGTTGTAGCCATATTTAATATCAGTACGGTAATTATAGGTGATAGATAAATCATGCAATACTGATAATAATTCTGCAAATTACTTTATTGGACAAAGAATTTCAGATCGTTAAAATTTCGGATATTTGAGTAAGGAATACCGTACCGCAACTGTGTAGGAACGTTTTTTGTAAGCATGCCCAACAGTTGTAGTAGCGAATTGCATATCCGTATACATTGTATCTTCATTTACACGTACATACAGACACCGATGCCAATGAATTGAGGATAACTTGCTATACATATTATATGCGGTTAAAAAATTTCTCTTTAATAAATTATCCAGTTAGCTTCATAATACTTATTTGTTGTTACTGGAATATCTGCATACTCTGTAATCAATCAGCCGCGAAATATAAATCATCACGAGTTAATGCAAATAAAGAGTATGACCTTTTGTTGAAAATGTTTTTTTTTGTTAAGCTAGGTTAGTAAGTAATGGCCCTAGTATTATGCAACGTGCAATTCCAATCTACTGATACAAATTGAAAATCTATATGCTTGCTATCTTTAATAAGTACTAATCCAATACAGTATTGTTCTCCACGTTGGATCATTAAATATAATTACAATACCCGTACACAGATTAAATATTTGACATCTAGACCTAAGTAATAACACATGTATAATAAACAAGAATTTATGATCCAGTCTTTTGTTAATTCTATGATTAATTAATTTTTATATATTGTAACGAATTATACAAATAAAAATAGCTGTACAGGTCTATTATGTTTAAGTGACATGCCATTCCTGTAAGCAACTAAAACGGGTCAATTTCAAACACTTTTCCTACCAACATATTACGAAGAAATAGTCAGGATATCACATAAAGCGACATACCAACTCAAGAATATGACAACCGTTAGCTTTCAGTACAGTACATGATGTCACAAAAAATAAACATGGAAGTATGTTCCTAACGATTCGATATGTACTAATAAAGAATATCTTCCCAACGCTTATATTATTGCATGAGATGTGGCTGGGTAAACGGTACCTTCGAATTAAATTGATTTGCTGCTTGTGGATACATGTTATATTGAGGTTGTGCGTTCATTTGAGGTAGTGGCTGTTGTTGGGTTGTGCCTCCTTGAGACGTAGAATATACCCCTTTTGGATCGATAGGTTGCTGTTGGTGATAGTATTGTGATTGTTGCACTGGAAATTCATTAGACGTCCCAGATGACTGATTTCTACCGTAATGAATATGGTTTCGTATAAAAATGTTAAAAGCACTAATATCTTTTGCATTGACAAGAACTTGTATCTTTTCAGCAAAGCTAAACAGTATACTTACACTGGATTGTACATGTTCTAGAATAAAAAAATTGTATAAAAGTATAAGTACTGAGAAAAGGAATTAAGAAGGAAAATTTGTTGCTTTTCTAAGTGTCGTATATACAGTACCTGTTGCGATTGAACAGTTTGCGGCTGTTGATTCAATCCCTGCATCATTGGGTGCTGTATAATTTCCAATTTTACCCAAATCAAAAATATTTCAGAAATATAGATGGTAGTCTACTTTTGATTTAGAAGCTTCACACCTATAATTAAAAATGACTTTGAAAATTTACCTGTTCCGGCGAAAAATTTTGTGGACCTGTAGGCTGTTGTTGGTAGCCAAGAGTATTAGGTTGCTGCGGAATCTACCAAGATACATATAGTATAATTATCCGTAAAGAATATGCTTGTAGGCCTTTTCTGTTATCGTAGAGGTTAGTGAATTTAAATACGCCAAAAATAAGTTCAGTAAGGATAACATACCATATGCTGTTGCGGTACAGGCTGCTGAGGTACAGGTTGCTGAGGTACTTGTTGTTGAGGTACTTGTTGTTGAGGTACTTGTTGTTGAGGTATGGATTGCTGAGGTAAAGGTTGCTGAGGTACAAGTTGCTGAGGTGAAGATTGTTGAGGTAGAGGTTGCTGGATTGGTGCCATCCTTTGATTATCTTGCAAACGGTTGGATTGGAAGTGCTGCTGTGACATCTCTGTAAATATAAATGTAAACATTGCATTAACGAAATGGAAATTTTTCTCAAATTAAAATAAGGACAAGAGAAAAGTACCAGGTTGTAAGCCTGCTGCAGAATAAGCTGCGTAGATAGAACTATATCGCGGCCGCTCTTGCATCAATCTATTAATATGAAAAGTAATATAAAAATTTTAGTTATTCGAATAACATCGAAAAAGCAATAGTTCATTTAGGTCAAGTCTTACTTTTGATAAAGAGCAAGAGTTTCTTCAAATTGATTTTTTAAAGTATTTACTTCTTGATCTTTACTATTGGTAATAATAATATAAAAATAGTGTAAATATTTAATTGAAACAAAAATAAGTTACTGTACAAGGTATAAAGACTCACGTTTCCAGGCGCTCTAATTTGTTAGTCACTTGATAATTCATTCGATTACACGTATCTATAAAATGATATGATTGCGCTTGTATTAAGTAAAAATGACTATTTACCTATCTAACGGAAACATTTTAAGTTAAATTCTTCAACCTTCTAAGTCAATAAGTTCTTGAGTATCTGCATTTACAGTTATATCAGCCTTTCCAAATATCTCAAGTGTGATATCTATTTTTTCCTAAAACGATTGCAGACATTAAAAATACGTTTTTGTGGGTGATAATTACTTTTAATTATAGATAGAAAATAACTTCTGCAAATAAATGTGATCTCAGCTTATGATTTTATTTCATACTTCGTCAATTTGAACTTCTTTATATTCGTCCATTGACGGTTCTATAAGTAAAATTCAATATATTGTAATTAAAGTAGTAATAATACTATATTACAATTTTAAATGTTGTCGCTAGATACAAACGTTTTGCCTCTCCAAGACCATTTTGTACTTCAGATTCCTCTACTACTTCCGTCTCTAATTCCTGATGTACCTCATACTTGGGTACTTAACACCACAGGCAAAAAGTTAGTATCGTAAAAGGATGTCATAAAATTATATGTTGTTATAGAGATGAGACCGAGTAAAATTGTTAATAAACCTGGTTCATTGAGATCGGAAGTAACAAAATTTGACGGAAATAGTCCAGACCCATGTGGAGTCTCTCCCTTCCACCAGTTGGGGTCGCTATTATATCAACGTATGAAACAGAATTATTGCATGAAGTAACCTAATCTCATACATTCAAATTGCTAGTAATAGACTTCATTGTGCTATACTACCTATCATCAATGATAGAAATGATGTCACCAGCTTTAAAAGTTAACTCGTTATCTTCAGCGGCCTCGAAATCGTATAATGCAAGAACTTTACGTCGTTCAAGTTCCTATAATATAGATATACATCCAACCCATTAATTTCTTATGGCCATTAGTAACATAGTAATGCACGCGCATTAGATCTATATTTGATAGTGAAAAATAATACATGGGCTACAACTTACCTTCCTAAGTGACTTAGGAGAAGGTGGTTTAACTACAGGGTAAATACTTGATGTCGAAGTCTAATTTAGAATAGTTAAAATAGAAGTTAGGTAAGAAACTAAATGTCATATTATAAATTCATTTTACCTGAGAATAAGTTGCAGGAGTACTAGTATTAACCGTCGTAGAATGAGAAGAATGGGATGCACCAGTTTTATCTGCATCTCTTAAAGACATTTCAATTGCTGATATAATCGATTGAAAGAATAGATATCTTTTAATGACGAATTAAATATATATTACTAAGATGTAGAACTAAATATAGTTGAAATCTACTATCGCATGTAGCGTGGTGTCATTTGTACCTCTAGCAAGATCTTCGTCCTCTTGTAGTGCAGCTCTATCGCTACTAGGTTGATTCTTGTTTGATGTAGAAGTGAAGTTCGGCGATTCAGTAGGATTGGAAGAGGCTGCTCCCCCAGGTACAATTTCAGGTGTAAAAGCAGGAAACTCAACACCTTCATTCTTTAAGCTATTGTAAAGTGTTGGTATTAACCTATGATTGAAATAGATATTGAACACGGGTTAATCCAATCTACAAGTCGAAATCTATTACAAATACCGAACTAATATAAATAGTATTCATGTTGATTTCAATGAGAAGCTGTTGGAAGAATTGCAACAGTAGTTTAAAACAATAATAAATCAAGGTTGTATTTCAATACTATATAGTGTACTGTACTGTGTATGAAGTCCAATTATTTTTAAAAAGCGACTTATTATAAGTAGTATTTCCTTACGTCACTTTAGGATCATCTTTAAGCATATGAGCCCATTTCTGTAATAGTTCTTTCATCTTGTTGCCAACAGCAGCATTGGAATGCTATGAATTATATATAATTGATATCCGTGAATCATAGTTTAGCAATTTAATTGATTGTGTAAGTATATACAATATGATCATCACATTATTTCAGGAGAAATTGGAAAGACTACTTGGGAAATGGTATACAGCAAATGAATTGTCATTGAGCATTGGATTTTTAGAAAGGTGTTCTATGCATTGTAGAAAAAGTAGGATATCATTTTACTTACTTTTTGTATGATATTTCGTATTTCCAATGACAATGGCCTAGTACAAATTTCCAAATGGAATATTTGGCCACAGTTGTTCATACAAGCATCAAGAAGCTAAATAAGCGGAAGAGAATCACATTATGACTTGTCTAGGTACAGGATTTTAATTTTAGGACATGGATTATCCTCCATGGCTATTACAAATGCAGTGATAATCAAGTTGATAGCGAATTAGTACTGTAAACTAGTGTACTCGCATATTACATTTTCGATAGTGCATCTTGTCATGCAAACAATGTCAAAGTGATCTCTGTACGCGTATTTTATATCCATCAAGACTCTAGCACTGATGGTCACAATTATTAAGCAAGCAATTGATCTGTTTCTTTTACCGTTAATGCTTGTATAGCAACGTGAGGAATTTTATGATTAACTCTTTTCATGATCGATTTAAGGCATTCTTTTGGTCTACCAATAAAAACAGGAACGATATCATTGGAAATATTGAACAAAGCTCATACTTGTTATCATCAGAGCAATTTGTACAACAACAATCATAAAAAAAAATCAATTTCTTCTACGTTAACAGCCAGTTATTGCTTTTCATTGATATTGGTTAGCATTAGTCTTACCCATTTGCAGTACGGCCAACACGATCACAAATTTCCATAATCAGAGACCAATCTTCAGAAGTATTGGTTTCATTGGTAACCTTATCTATAAGAAAAGAATATCCAAAGCACAATATTAACATGAACAGGCAAGATTGATTTTCTCTACAATCTACTGGTTACTATTGCAGAATTCCAATCCATTTCTTTTTATTAATACCACTCCATCGACAACTAAAATACACTTATTCTCCTATCTTGACTAACCTACGTCGGCATCGAACGTATTATTGGAAGAAAATAGAGGCATTTTGGCATCAAAAATGGTGGCTGCTTTGTGAAATTTTAACCAACTCGAATCGTTGACTTTGACTGACTGAAGTGGTACCGACAGGGGCGATTGATTACGTCGTTTTTGACGACGACGGTGTCTTGTACCAGGGACGCAATGGCTAGGCTGGTGTAATAGCAATGGGAAGAGTCATGTTTGAGTGATGATGGTCGCACAGTCGATTCTAGAACACTACAGTACATGGTACAGTCACATGTGCAGTACTGTGCACTGTACACTGTACTGTACAGTACAGTATAGTACCATTAAACGCTTACAAGTACACTACTGTACAGTATAGCCTGAGTCATGTTGGCAGGCCAAGACCAAGACTTTGTAAGCAAATGATGTCATCGTTATATTTATATTTATTTATTTACTAGCCTACAGCTCGCTAAAAAGCGAGCGATAGAATTCTTACACCTAAAATAGTGCACAACCAAGTATATATTGTATCCAATTATAATGGTATCAGAGGGTCAGACAGGTTCAATAATACAAACTTTGATCGTATACTGTAAAATTAGACAACCGATATTTTAACATAGATGGATAGGATATTTC
Source organism: Trichoplax adhaerens (assembly GCF_000150275.1). Taxonomy (NCBI): domain Eukaryota; kingdom Metazoa; phylum Placozoa; class Uniplacotomia; order Trichoplacea; family Trichoplacidae; genus Trichoplax; species Trichoplax adhaerens. Next base: position 363,165 of record NW_002060962.1, read on the forward strand.
AAAGTTGTTTTCCACTCATCAAGTCATCATGGATGACATGGATTGTCTCGTTGACATTTTAAATGGCTGAAATTATGAACAGGCTGCAGTTGGTTGATAGCAAACCTAAGCATAAACATTCAATTTTCATTCTTATAATATCCTATCTTACTGTAAGTCATAGACTACAATAACTTTACCTCAAGCTTAGTACAATATAGAGGACTGCAGTGCTGATTTTGCATAACAGTTATTAATCAAGTGCTGCTAATAGCAATATGTAATCAATGAATACATGTATCATGCATCATATTAGGCTTGTTTGCCACTGCAAAGTGTTTATACTGCAACGAGAAACGGCCAACTCAAATAGGAAATGATTATTTCCTAACCCAACTCCTTACGCACGCTATGTTATGCCATAGACTTCCAATTTTGTCAACAATACTACTGAAAGAAAGTGCTCGATTTACAGCTAATGCAGTATGCTACAGTACAGCACAATGGAGAGTGTACTGTCAACAAGGAGGGACGCTTGTCGTCGCCTCACGGACACTACAGCGGACAGACACCACTCCAATCTTACTGTACTGTTCTGTCTTGTATTGTCTGTCCATCAGTCCTACTACTACTGTATCATAGTCAATATGGATGGATACCAAAGATACTGTCGTACAGTATGCACAAAAAAAATTTCATACCAGAATCTCTAAGCATCATTTTCAAGCAGCATTTCACGTCTTGGCAAATAAGGATAGAAATTGATACGTACAGTATAATGTTATTGTATCAATGCACTAGTTACCCTTTTCCCGCTTTTATTATCGTTATTATACCTACACTGATGCACATTATAATAAATAAATGATATTTAAAGGTGAACAGTTTCATAGATTGTTTTTAATTTATTTATCTCCACTAGCTAACAAAGTTTATTACGCTTTGCTTTGGGCAACATGCCCTTATATACTGTATATGTTACAGTGTACAGTAGTCTGTAGTACAATGCATAATTGTCAGTATCTATTTATAAACAAACTAATATACTTGATGTTTTTGATTTCTGGATTACTGTTACTTGAGTGTGTGACATGATATAGCTCTGCACATTGAACACCCGTATAGCAGTTATTAATGATGAATTGATTACAGTATCCTAAAGTAAAAAAAAACTGCAACATACAGTACACCAGTATAGTATAGTACTTGTTCATACAGTACCAGTGACATGTACGCTTATTTAGTACAAGTAATATTGTGTTGAGCATCAAAGGGCTTTAATTAATGAATCGATCTGTTACTGTAAACTGTAGATTACTGCATAACTGCAGCGTGGATGGTCCATGACGTTGGATATCAAGTACCTACATTTAGTACAAAAACGACTTTTTTACCTCCAGTAAAATACTTTTATTGTAATAATAACAGCTTCAAGATGACAGTTAATATGACAAGGCCGCACGATGCAAGTACTCTCTATACAGTACATGGTAGTTTTTCATCTTAAACTCATTCACCAAATTTTACTTGTGTATGACTAGCGATGAAAACAAAATATGTAATTGCGCCGACGAAAATTTTTGTACATATTTACGTACAAGCTTGAGAACAATGTTAATGTCATTGATGATAATCAAAATGTATGTAAAGATAATAAATCGATGATTAATTAGTGTAATCGGTAAGTAATTACTCAGATAGGATCATTTTCAACCATCTAAAGGATATTACGTGATCAATTTTAAGCTTCCACGTTGATTAATTCTTCTGGAACAGCATTCTTCGGATGTTTATTAACAAAGTGTTGTTTGTACGTCTTTGGGTCGGGCATTTGGCACTAAATAGAAGATTGAATACAGATTCGATAATGAATTAGTTTAGCTACATCATTGTCGTTGATTACATTGTACACTTTACAGTATACTGTACGTACTACTACTAGCCGCTGCTATGTTGTACTGTACCTCATTGCTATTGCACTGTTGCAATAAGATGGGTACATTAGAAGGCTAGACAGCAGTAGAAGTTAGATACAGTACTGAATTAATCACTCGGCGAATGAATATGCTATAGTAATGTGATAATAATATTATTCAGTTTGGTAAGTATTACTTACATAGAACTGTAAATTATAAAAATAACCGATATCATCCTCTAATTTCATTAACTGTTCAGGATAACTTTACTTATCTTTGGTAAATCTACATAACTCCATATACGCACATATAGTGTCAAATCAAAAAGTACCAACTGTAAATCATGATCATTAGAAACTGAATAATGGTGGAATTGAAAGCAAACTACTTGTACTGTAGATTAGTAAGAGATTGTAACAGTATACTGTAGTGTAATCCTTAACATCAACAACTGCAGAAAGTTCCGTTTACTGCTGCCAATATAGTACAATTAGTACTACAATATAGTCAACAGCACATGATAGTGTATCAGAAAGCATTTACTAATCTATATCCCATCAAAAGAGATGTGATTAAATTGATGAGATGTACAATTATACAGTACATGCAATGGTAAATAAACTCTTGTTGTCAACTACTACTGCAGTGGGATAGCAACCTACTCGTATTGAATGTTCTATGCAATACAGTGTGCCATACCTTACAAACAGTGCACGTATGAACTAGGGCCTTTTTAGCGGCTGTCTTCTGATCATGTCCATGTGCTTTGGCTATTTTGGCTTTCTTTTCTGCATTTTTTTTCTGTGATTGAATCTTTTGATGTCCACGAGCCATCGCTTTTATGACAACGTAACCGATAAAACAGTGTAGCCAAAATTGGGTGAGCAAATACCAACCTTATAACTTGTCCAAGTGGTTGAACTCCAGACTTTCTGCTTTCGATAGATACTCGTACGGTCGAACTTTTTTTACCTTAGCAATAACAGAGTAAAAACGGTAGCGCTATCGAAGTCATAGTGTATTATGTCAGGTCTACGTACAGTACACCAGGCTCATTGTAAGTCAACCCGAAACCCGATTCGAGGGCGGGATTCGGGTTTAAAAATTGCTATTGTAATACAGCGTTTGCATAGCGATTGCACCATTTCGGGTTAGAAAATCAACAATTTGATCGGGTTTTGATCGGTTTCGGATTTCGTTTTCACTCCACTTGGTTACAGTATAAAGTGCGCTTTGTCTTTGCAGTACTGTACACTGTACACTGTACCGTCAGGGACTGTCCGGGACGGCCGGGCCGAGTGAGTTGTCATTTTTTTCTGAAATCTAGGACACTACTCTATGGTTCATACCAGTGTACGACGTACTGTATCAGTCCTTCTATCATCATACAGTTAACTAGCGAAAATGATGTCGTTAACAAAGCCCTCGTTTTTAGTGTCAGCCTACTACCGATTCTTTACCAAGTATGACATCCTTTTTGCAAGACTGCCAAACCGGACTCAGTGTAGTAGTACGATGCAATACTAGTACAGTATAGTAGGCTTTGATCATAATTATAAATCAGTTATATATACATGTATATACTGTACATTATTATGGGTATCAAAGGTCTCGTCCTTTTATATAAATTTCACCATCAAACGGTCGAAAAAATGATCTACTTCCTGACTTCGTAAAAGATTCTATGACACTTTACTGTACATCATGGAGGTAAATAATAAAAAAAAAAAAAAAACCCTAACCCTTTTACCTCAGTACTGTACTGTACTGTACAGTACGATAGTTACAGTACTGTACTGTATGTTACGGACTGTGAGTGTGACTGAGTAGCATACTGTACTATACTGTCATAACGAGAAGTCCGCACGTCCGCACATCTGTCGTAATAATGAAGCATAGAGCGCATGACAGTATTGCTCATGCTCACTGACAAAGCTGGAGCGAAAGGCTTGATCGTTCTTTCTTGTCGCTACCTGTGGTCCAGCAAGATGGGTATGTAGCCGACTCCTCTCCATGCTTTTATATTGCTCTAATATCACATCCATCGGTTACTTTTTCAGACATTTACATAACTTTTATGCTCGCTGTAGTCACTTTGAATCATCTTTTCTACTTAGTTTAATTTTTCCAACAGTCTTTTTGTAAATTTTTTCCGTTTTATTGATTAGCATTTGGTAAGAGTGTGCTCTTCGTTGCTATACTACCATTTCACTGAAACTATCCTGTACAATTATATGAATCACCCAGGACATGCTTTTTTGTACAATTTGCTATGGCTATGAACAACATGCTCATAGTAATAATCGCGGAAGAGGGATTAGAGATACGTTCAGTTGACTACTCATGATCGTTTTTAGCAAGTAGCTCATTCTCCATCATATTACAGTAAAGTGGCCTTATTCCCGTAATGATTCGTATAGAGTACAGGATTAGTTGGCGATACGACTAGTCGAGATTGGATTAGCTCGCTAGTTCGTAGTATATGGAGACTTGGATGTCTATCTCTCTTGCGGTCGAACTTTGCCACTACAGTACTGCATAATTGACAGTAGTTGCAGTTTCTTTAAACAGGATGCACGTTGATCATATATTTTGATGATAGTAAATGATGGTGTCCGATATGATGGATAAGTTTGACCTTGTGCATGTCTTAGTAATATTGAGTAAAGAGCAAATCTATTTCTGCAGACTTGAGTGTTTTAGCAATCCTTTACACGCCAATTTAATGTCATATTCAAATACTGATGACGATAGGGTTATTAATTTTTATTGTATGATTAACGCAGGTATTTCTCGTGACTCTTGGCATAAAAGGCGAAGTACCAGTGGGCGAAAAGCCCCTCTTCGTAAGAAGAGAAAGTTCGAATTAGGCCGACAGCCTGCTATGACGAAGGTTTGTCGATCTGTTATTTAATTATCAACTCTTGATAAAAGCAAATAATAATCGATAGAACTACTCTGGTATTAAATTATCCTTCGTAGTATTGGGCATAAAATTTCTACTATATACTTAACCGTAACTCCCTACGATTTACGACGCTAGTTGGCTAGAGTATTTTTTAGCATGCCTTGACTATGCTATTTTTTAGCTCCCTGCGGTTGCAGTGTAAAAATATCATGCATATTGGCCTTATTAGCAGAAGCAATCGACGCAGTACTAATTCTGAAATGATAAAATACTGGTATTTTACCTTACAATTTAAATAGTTGAAAATAATAAATGCTACTTAATTTTTACGTGAAGTGAAGTGTTACACCAAATTGTTAGAATCAAGGGTAGGGAATACTGTAGAAAGTAATTTGATTGAGGTATCTATCTCTCGCAAGGCGTAATTTTTAGAGTATTTTCATGCTTCACGGATCACTTGTCGTTATTATAAGTTTCAGTCTTGATTGTGCTTTTTTTTTACAAAGCTATTTCGTCCTTTTTAATTGTCATACTACTTTTATTCTTATTAGATGGGAGCTAAGCGTATTCATACCGTACGAACTCGCGGTGGAAATTACAAATACCGCGCTCTACGTTTAGAAACTGGAAATTATTCATGGGCTTCGGAAGGTAAGTACTTACTAAAAGGACAGTCTTATTTAAATTCCTTGTCTTTTACTGAGCATAGAAAGACCAGTATATCTGACAAGATTGAAATTGTTAATGTAGCCATCAGCCGCAAAAGCCGTATATTAGATGTTGTCTACAATGCTAGCAACAACGAACTTGTTCGTACAAAGACTTTGGTTAAGAATTGCATTGTTCAAATCGACGCTACTCCTTTTAAGCAATGGTATTTATTAATGCTTACTTACGTACTATGTCATATATTTTATCCTAGATAATAAGTAGGCTGTCAATAGAGTGAATTTTAACTCGTCTAAGATAATAATGATGCGCCCTACAAGATAATTTCAAGTACTAACTACCTTTATTCGACTTAACAGGTATGAGAGCCACTACAATATCCCTATCGTACGTAAAAAGTCGAAACAACAGCAGGTATTACTACGATGCTACTTCAATTTGTATACGCGTACATGTAACATTTAAGAACCCGCCATTCATATGCCTATGTAGACTACGGAAGAAACTGAAGAGATAAGACGATCTAAGAGGGTAGAAAAGAAATTGGAAGCCAGAAAACGTTTTGCCAAGATCGCCTCTGCCTTAGAAGAACAATTCGGTACAGGACGTATTTATGGTAAGACATGTAGTACGATCAAATTATGAAATAATGTACACAAGTTAATACTGCCATTACTTGATAACATAACATTAATCCAATACAACCTATTGTAGCATGTGTTGCGTCCAGACCTGGCCAGTGCGGTCGTTGCGATGGTTATATACTGGAAGGAAAAGAATTGGAATTCTATTTAAAGAAAATCAGATCGAAGAAAACAAAGTAAAATGTAGAACGTTTCTGTTCTTTCATTCTGGTAGATCTTTGTGTATATTTTACAAGTGGAATGTTGGAAATAAAATACTATTGAAATAAAGCTGTTATGTTTGATTTCGATCTCCTACATTTGACGATGCGAGAAATCAACCCTGTGATAATTCGCTTTGCTAAGAAATCGCCTATGCAGCTTAGTTCTGCCTCAAGCTTTAGATTTTGCTGGAGCAATGTTATAATACAGAAGCTAGATAAAGTTCCAATTTATTGAGGCTGTACTAATCCTATTAGAATGGTTTTACGCATTCTAAATTGTACAATCGAAATTACTGGTGCATGACACAAAAAACAATTAAATTATGCGCTCTACATTCATAACAGGATAATTAATATACTTCTTAGTTATTATATGAAGTTTAAGATTGCAAGTGCAATCTTTCAGTGTCGTAATCACAAACCTTACTATTAATTGATCATTTAATCTCGAACTATGGCAATCAAGCATCTACTGCACTATGTGCACAGGTTTCATGAGTAACTGCCTTTTCGCTATGACTTTATAGCGAGCCATAATCGATTGTGTGTATTAGCAGTAATCATTTTGCATGGATAATACCAATGTTTACAAGAAATCGTCCTTATTTAGCGACACAAATCGCACAGAATAAGTATAAAATTGAATTTGCAGAGCAATAAGTTCGAGATATGTTAAGGTGTTTCACTAACAATTTCCAATTACTGTAGCAATGTATTAACTGACGATCATCTACCTTATTTTGAATATTATCTATTGGTACGAGCATTTTAGCAGCCTGAAACTGAATTATTTCACTTCGGTAATCGTATTCATGAAAGCATAATTGCCAATTCAGAAATATTAACGTACATGAAAGAGCCTTTCAAACTCTGAATTAATTGCTAGATTCAGAAATGTTACAAGTAACTACTTTATGCCTGCCATATTTTCGCCAGTTAAAAGCATACCGCACAATTGTAAAAATTCCGAAGTAAAGAGAGCGAATATGATTAACTGTTAAAGATCGGATAAGAGCTAACTGCTCTTTAACTGTCAACACTGGAATAGATGTTGAATTTATATTATTTCGAATGTTGGCTATAATGTCGAATAGCAGACCAAGTAATTTTTTTACACGCAACGCTTCTAAAACAAATACAATACCGCGAAAGGAATGGATACCCAAATTCAGTAAATATTTTAGTAATCGCCACAAATTACTTAAAGCGTCGGTTGTCTCTTCATCAATTAGAATCGTAAACAATAACTGCTCAATAAAGTCGTAAATTGAGATCCATGGAAAGGCAGAAGTAAACAATATACACACCGGTTTAAAGCATTTAAGCCAATAGTGGGTAAATCTCAACAGGGTCTGGTCCACGAAGGAAATGAAATAATCAAAGTAATGGCCCATAGCAATAACTAAAGGTTGTAATGAAACTTTAATAAAAGAGACATTCTTATATAATTGCCATGTCGCCCAAACTACCGAGAAAAGTGTATAGAGTACTACAATAAACTGTAGAAATTGACGAAATCTTTTACTGTAGAGAGCAATAGGGATATAGATGATCCAGTGAGGTAAACCTTGTTGAACTATTCCAAGATTAACAACTCTCTTTTCTTGGATGAAGTCAATTTGCGTATTTTGACTATTAAAAATCAGATCACTGGAATAACGATCACTTTTGGCATCAACATCTTTATCTTTGAATAACTTCTGTTTGGATTGTTGATGTTTCTCAGCTCGATAAATATTTTTACCAGGTAGTGAGTGATCGCTTATGCTGTTAACGTCTTCAAAGATATTAGAAAAGCGATGCATACTGTGCAGAGACTCATCATTATTACAACGGCAGATTTGATGGTACTTTTCTTCCCGGAAGCGAATGAACTGACTTAAAGAATCTCGCAACGTACCACAGTATTGAACATCTAACCTAGCAATAATAACGTCGGTCGATAAATAATTCCGGCGAGAGCTACATTGGCCTGCGATAATAGAATTAAAAATAAATGGAGTCGATTTATGAAACTCGGCGATTAATATCAAGTCTAACGAATCCAACATTTTTTCCTTGAAATTGGAATCCAATTTCAAGTCGATAATTACCTACTGTATATTGTAGTGGATTAATAATCGCTAGTCGTATCGACTGCAAGACCAGAACAAGTTTTGCAGGCCGTAGAAATAGGCAAGGAATTAGCTATAGTAACAGATAGGAGAGCGTTGGCTTGAAACGACACTTACTAATAATTTGCTACTGAATCCAGTACTAGTGTTATACGGAAATACTTATATATCTTCAAAGTAGGGTAGTAGGTGTGCAGATAATTAAGAATCATTATTACGATTAGGTTGAGGCATTTATCCACCATTATGCTCATCACAAGAATTTATGTTTTATTTGTCTAATAAAAGAGAGTAGATCGGTATAACATCGACATATTACGATTCAAGAATGCAAAATCATTGCTATCAATATACGACATAATCATCAAGTGAAAGTGTTAGAATTCAAAAGAATATTAAACAGCTTTGAAAATGGAAGGAAACCGTAATGATAACCCTAACTTTTTATTTACATATTATTTTCACTAAAAATTGTAGTACTGTACCAGTTTACAAATAGCTGGACTTTTATCCTAGATTTGCTATAGTAGGTATGTAATCTAAGGCGATAATATACTATCAAACAAGACTAAGGTTCCGGAGGAGGTGGCGGAGGTGGTGGTGGTGCCTGTTGCTATAGAGTAAGTACAGTAAATTCACACATCAGAAGTTTCAACATGTCAGTTTAATGACAAATAATAGTTGTAATAATCTTTTACCCATGGAGCGGTACCAGGAGGTGGAGGAGCAGTGACATTTTTTGAGTCAAATCCAGGCGCTGCAGCACCAGGTTGAAGCCAAGGCGCACCACCTGGATTAGGAACATTGGCTAGAATTAAATTAAAAGAGTAACTTCTAAGTATTTAATTAAAGTTATAATTGTCCAATAACTACGATTTATAGAGGTATGGTATTATTAAATTTAGAAACAGTGATGATAAAATTCAATGCGGTTGTAGCAAAAACTTAAAAAGATTTCATCTAATCTTCATAAATCAGCATCTGAACCTTGTTGCCAAGGAGCTGATGGTACAGCCGATGGATTTGTGTCCGAAGCAGCTAAACCAGGAGGAGGGGGGTTACCGCTTGGTACTGAAGAGAATAATGTACCGTATATTATTTTCATTTGATAAAGACAATAAATAAGTAAACGATTATGTAGCAAATGTTGATCTACCTGATGGACCATGTGGTAGAGGTTGTTGCATTGGTGGATATCCCCAAGGTTGATAACCACCCCACGTAGGTTGAGGCATCATCGGATATCCATACGGAGGGAAAGCACCAAAACCGGGAGGACCAGGGGCCTAAGAAAAAGGTTGTAGTTATGATTATATTAGAGAAAATATTCTTAAAATGGATAATATCGTGTCATATTAATATGTCTATATTATGAGAAAGAATTGTACCATAGGCATATTTGTCATAGGCATCCCTGAAGCTGGAGGCATTGGATGAGGACCACCACTAATAGGTACAGATGTCGGAGCAGGAGCAGGAGCAGGAACAGGAGCAGGAGCAGGAGCAGGAGCTGGAGGTGCAGGAACTGCTGTGGTAGAAGTAGTAGTTGCAATAGTAGCAGTTGTGATTACGGTATTAAGATTAGTAGCAGGAGTAGATGTCGCTGCACTAGTAGTATCTGGTTTCTTAGTAATTTCTTCAGGGGCAGAGCCTTCACCCAGTTCGGCCATCAATGATAGGTACTGTGATAATCAATTACCATCAAGTTACGCCTTTCTTTAGTGGTTAAGTTGGATATCATTGCAAGTAAACTAATAACTACCAAATCGAGAGTATCACTACTTCAACAGATGGCCAATGTAACTATAATAATCGAGTACGTTACTAAACTTAAAGGTACCCATACCTCATTATCCATTTTTTCTCTATCGATAACAGGTTCTACTGGCTCGTTACCACCTTCTTCGTTACTTCTAATTAAACCAGTAAGGAAGTGTAACATATCTAGAATATCGTGTAATATATTCTTTATAGAATAATAAAACATATTTATTTCTTACTTTTGTTTACAATCAGTTGCTACATGGCCAATACCACCGCATATGGTACATGCGATAGTACTTGTAAGATTTCGCTGCTCTGGGCATTCCCAGTAACGATGCCCAGTGGCTCCACAATTTCGACATCTATGTTGAATCATAAATAGAGTCAGGGATAATCAAACAATAAGTTTAGCTTGTAAGAAGTTATGCATACCTATTCAAATCTTCTTCTCTCAGTGTGCCATTTAATTGAGCTAGTTCACGAAGTTGCATACGTTTTAGATCATTTTGTCCTTCCGGAGAATCGATACCGCACTGAATTATTTCATGTATCTGTAGTTAGATAATAAAATTTAGTTACAATGATAGTAGTGATTCTAGTAGTATATCTCCCAATCAGAAGTATGGTCAAAAATTTCGCAGACATATTGACGTAAAATATGTATCACTACTGGTTCATGACTACCTTGTTAACGGCAATCTTAACACCGTCAGCGGTTGAGCCAGTAATCAGTGCATGTAAAGCTTCATCTTCACCAGAATTCGGCTACAACAATAAATAAGTAGCATAAGTACATAATATCTAATTTATTCTCTAACGATTACTGAATCATAATAAAGCCTCTAAAACTTGTTTGTCTTAACCAAGTGCATGTTAAGTCATTGCATCATACTGTAACAGTCTTGATTGCCTTACATATAATTGTGCTTTTCCTTCCTTTGTTGAGCCTTTTCCTCGTATCATTATCTTAGAGTTGCTCTAAAACAAATAAAGAAAATAGAAAACATTAAGCAGAAAGTAAGTCGTATAATTAGGCATATGTGGTGGTAATATTACTTCTTTTTCTATTCTCTTCAAGGTGTTTCCACTATGAAAAAGTAATATTGAATACATGATTAGTCCAAACAATAAAAGATTGACAACCTCAGCAAAGTCATTAATTTAATAGTCTTATTAAAGTTACCGAGGTCCAATAAGTAGTCCGATAAAGTTAATAGTAGGATAGTCATCCTGTGGGATCATCACCTTATCTTGGACCTTAATAGCCGGCGGCCTGAATGAATGATGTGAATCAGTTAATAAAATGAGGTCAAAATTTTGTACTTGAATCATATTGTATTGAAATCAATAAAATGTGTCATTACTAAAATAGATTTATACCGATAATCTACAGGAGGTTTATAATTTGAATTCAAGGCCGATAATTCTTGTATGGCACTATGCCTTTCTTCTTCGAGTTTCTTCCTTACACGAAATTCTCTGGTATTTAATCTTTTACCATCATTACTATAAAGTGGTTCCGGCGACGGGGAACTGTTTATTCAATGAAGATTTTTCAATTGATTATAACAATTGATGCATTTCGTATTTCATAATAAAAAGGGATAAATAAGCGTTTAATTCTATTACCGATCTTCTGGGTTTTCCGGAATACCTAAATCGCCAGTTCTTAACATTTTCGTAACTTCTTCTATCCTATATTGTACTATAAGCATGTCGTAATAAGATAAGTATTTACGTCGTGGGTAAATATCCATGTCTAATCTGAATAAACTGAAGGTATATCCAGCAAGCCATATTCTGATGTGTACTACCTTGTATTGTAGTATTACTTTTCACATTAATACTCGATTACGAAAGCAAAAACTAGCATGCCCTTTATGGAGTAACATTATGTATGCATCTATATGCTACATTCATTGACGTAGAGGAGCAGTAAAACACTTCTAAAGTTCTAGACGTCCTCGATAATATGTATCAAGGCACAATTAAACGAGATATGGGAGTAGGGTAGACATAATGTAGTAAGAATCATTATTACAGATGTCCATTAATACCGTCACCAAAATTTATGAATGAACTTAGAGATCATTCATACGCAAGCTGTATGCGTAAATGTAGGTTAACTTAGATAATGATGACTTTAGAATTAACAATGGTGTCAGACATTCGCAGACATTACACCAGCTGCAAATTCCCTTCAAATAATTTTAATGATAGCCATTATGTAGAAGTCTACCAACATGATCCTAAGTTATAGATGAGTACTAACTAAATAGAATGGTAAAGTTTTCAATCTGGAAATTCATCCATTACAATTTCACTTAGAATGTATTGGAAAGAGTAGTAAAAGAGCGTATGCAATTTCATTTGAACAACTCGAGCACTCTATTCTATCTACTCTTTTAATTTCAACGCTTTATTATGCAGCACGGTATGGCATATCATGGCAGTGAAGTGAATTATTACTAGGATATTTGCTAGAACAACAACTAATCCGTAACTGGTCTTTCTACTTTGAGAGGGCATGAATAGAATGATATCATAACAAAGTAGTTGCACTTGTAGAATGAGGTAGATAGGCCTATCGTATTGTACGGGTTGGAGTAAGTTGTAGAGAAATTTGGACAGATACTCACACAAGTATTGCTTTTTCTGATCCTCTGTAGCATTTGTCGGGATGACTGTGGGCATGCCTGGTAGAATACTTTTCGATTCTTCGGAAGCCCAACGACTTCTACGTTTTCTTTTTCTTTGAGCGTCTCCAGTTCCTAATATTATAATAATAGAAAAGAGATGATTTCAAGATGGGGCCCACTCGTTATAGTACAGTATAGTGTGATCCATCTGAAGCTATAGCATTGTCAATGATCTCAATCAAGTTACTGTACAATTTGGCAAACATTACAACTATTTGTGCCTGCAATGGATTGGAGCATAGATCAACAATTTCAATGAAAGAATCATTTCTTGACTGTGTATCAAGTATCGCCTAGAGTCGATAGCTATACAAGGGACTACAAGACTGGTGTCGTCTCCACTGTACATACCATCATCTGCTGAACGCTTGTATTGGATATCGTCGTTATTATTACCGTTGCTACCTTGGATAACAGCGCTCATTTTCTTAACTTCTTCAATGTGTGTAAGGCGTCTCAATAGAACTCTAGTTCTGCTACTTGCAGGACGATAAATAGAGACAGGAATCGATGTCGATTCTGTCAAGAAATTAAACTACTTGACCAGTGAGAAAGAGAAGGAAACCTTTCTTTCACTTTGCACTTCACTCTTTTGAACACATGAAGTTGGAAGTAGAGTCGCGCGTGCAGTCAGGCGCGCAGTCCGTCACACAGGCCTTTTTCCACTGACGTCCAACTAGACTCACCACGGCCAGTCTGTCATTATACAGTACTATATAGTTGCTACCATGTTGCAGCAGCACCATGGTCGCCACCAGACCTACAGTACTGTACTGTAGGGACCAAAAAGAAAGAACGCAGAGTGCACAGTACGTACTGTACAGTAAAGTGTACAGAATTTCACCTTAAAATGACGAAAACTTGTACTGTACAGTCCAGTACAGTACTGTACACTGACTTCTTGCTACCAGCTGAAACGCTTAACAGTGTATGACATACAGACTGACAGAGGGGACTCTACTTCGACTGACTTCCAAGTAGACTTACCACGGTCACATTGTATTATACTATATAGTTGCGTCAGGTCTAGTTGCTACCATGGTTAGCACCAGCACCATGGTCGCCACCAGACCTAGGGACCAAAAAAGAAAGAACGCACAGTGTACAGTACGTACATGTACTGTAATATACAGTATGACATACTGTACTGTATACAGACTGACGTCGAAGTAGTGTCACCACTGTCAGTCTGTAATTTTATTGTACTATACAGTACAGTATTGTTGCTACCATTTGTGTGCCATGGTAGCTCACCAGGCCTAGGGACCAAAAAGAGAAGAACGCACAGTGCACAGTACGTACAGTACACTGTAGTGTACAGTACTGTACTGTACTGTACAGTACAGAGAAAATTTCACCCCCAAATAATTAAAACGTGTACTGTACTGTACTGTTTACACGGACTTCTTGCTACCACTTGAAACGCATTACAGTGTACTGTTCTGAGTGTATTCGTTCTTTTCTCGAGTTGGAAATCGGAGGGGGAAGGGAGGGAATTTTCTCTTCGAGTACTGTAGTCTCTGGTAATAGGAGGGTTAGGGTTAGGGTCAGTAGAACTTAGTACACAGTAGTCATTAAGCCTACAGTGTACAGTTCGAAACTGAAGTACTGTACGTACTGTACAGTGATATCATTGGCTATGGAGATGACTACAGTGCAAAGTCTTTCTTTACAGTGTACAGTACGCATAGTACTGTAAAATTGGCAGTAACTGGACTGTGTCCACTACTACAGTACAGTACTGTACGGTATGGTCCCTACTGTACACTGTACACTGTACAGTATACCCGTACAGTACTGGACTGCACTGTCACCAACTTGTCACCCAGTTGAGCACAGATTCGTGATACGGTAGTGGAAGTGGGAGAGCAGCGGAAAGAGATTGCAAAATGCCTTTAAAACCGACTGATGATAGTGAAGATCGAAGTTTAAGACATGTTGAAGAAAATGTACTAATTCCTCAGATAATAAGAAAGCGTGCTGCTAAGCTATGCAACGTCCAAGCTCAAAGTACGTAAGTTAGGACGAGCATGATGAAGTCAATGGATGCAAGGGTTGGTTGCACGTCTTTTACTCAGCTTGCAAGATCATGCTTAGTCGTATTCGTTATTATCATATCGCCACTGCCTTGTTATAAACTCTATTTTACAGTTATGATCAACGGATTAATAAGCAAGCGAGACTAAAGGACGTTGCAATACACGCGTATTCGTTATTTCTTATAATAAACAGTTTCGCAGACTTGTATACGAGTAAGCTAGGTAGTCTTCACAACATTGATTGTAATATCCTACATCAAACATTCACTCAGCAATAGACCAATATGTGTCATAGCTACAGATGGGCCCTTATTCTAGCCATCAACTCATATGCTTCTATTATGTTCATGGATATTTTGTAGAATTTTTCGATTGCTGTAAGGGCAGAACTGTTTCAGCAGCATGGGCTTGCCGAGCTGAAGTGAAGATGATGAACGACTGTTTAGCCAAGTAGTAAGTACATTATATTCCACTATCTCCTATTGATGCTACTACTTCTAGGAGATAAAGTTGCTGTTCATTTTCACCTTCCGTCCTAGGAAATCAACATATTACTCTTAGTAATTCATAATCTGATACATTGTACTAAAAAATAGGTCATGGTAATTCTTGGTGTATAAATGATTATTAAGTCATTATTTCACAAACATCTCAAAATGTAGAGATCTTCTTGCTAACATATAAACTGCCACTGTTGTGTAAGCTAATTTAGCTGGTATTTGATCAATTTATGATAGCTACACAGATCCAGCTTTCTTCGAGGAGTGTAAAGAAAGTTATCT
Organism: Trichoplax adhaerens; assembly: GCF_000150275.1. NCBI lineage: Eukaryota > Metazoa > Placozoa > Uniplacotomia > Trichoplacea > Trichoplacidae > Trichoplax > Trichoplax adhaerens. The sequence goes on from NW_002060962.1 coordinate 378,882, forward strand.
AGCAGAAAGAGCGCACTTTCGAAAGACAGGAGTTAATCCAAACAGAGTTAACAGGAGACGTGGTCGGACAAGTAGCTTTGAATCTCCCGAACAAGAAAATACAGAACAGCTTAGTTCTCAATAATATACCTACCAATGCGCAATTTTAGCCTTTGGAACAACGCGTAGTTAATGTATCATATCAGTGTTTGTGCTTCATATGTAATATCAGTTTAACCGTAATGCCTAGCATATCTTAGGAAATTATAAGAATAATTAATGACAGACACCGCTATTTCACATAGCAATACGCGATGTACTAAAATTAAAAAATCATTGGCTAATTTATGGATCGAATACATTTTTCTGACGTACAGCATCAAAGCTTCAGTTTACTTATCAATGAAAATTTCCACCACAAATGACTTCATATTCATGTTGCGTTATGCGCTATCAATTGTGTTATTTCAGGTAATCCTCACTGAATTTATAACTATCAATAGAACATAAAATTGCTTTGACGTATCTGTGTGAGATAAATAATGCTATCGTCTGCAACACTATCGGTATATCTAAAGTATGCGTAATTATAGAAAATTATTCCAACTCCTACAAATCCTGTACTCGCCAGTTGCGAGTACCATGATATTTCAATAAACCACAAATTTCCACAATGTTGAATCTATTGTGTTAGTTTTGAGGCGATGCACCGGTAGCATAGGAAGTTATAACCTATCAATTAGAATTACATTTTGGACTATGTTAGCACTCATAGCAGTTGTATAATTATTTTATTTATAAATCTGTTCCATACGTATCCCAATAAATTTTGCTACCATCGTAATTGCAGAAGAATTGCATATCATAATCACAAGCAGTGATTACGATCATATCAGAATGGATCTAAAATAAGAACATTTGCTGGATAGAATGCCATTTGCAATCTACCTTTTTGAAATGCGATCCGTATTCACAGTGATCAAAAATACTGTAATAATGTGTATGCAAGACATGACAAATATGCCAACTTACTGTGAAAGCCTGATCTGTGATAATAAGTTTTTACTACTACAATATGAAATGCGTGCAACGATCGCTCCTATTTGAGAGGATAGCATTTTACCAACTTATGTTTATTTAGAAAAGTCTTTAGTACTTATACTGAATAATAAAAGTACACTGAGCTTAAAATTAAAATTATAAAGGAATTTTTAGTTCTTTATAATACTAAAATCATAACTAATTATCTTATAAAAATTAATGAAACAAATATTAATTTCATTATATCTATCTGTCTACCGTAATATAGATTTACTATTGGCTTAGTTACGACCCAACTTACGAGCGTTGAATACTACTTGAAATGCTATTTCTTCATATTTTCATAACATAATGTGCTAGAAACATTAATATATGCAGTAACTTAAATGATTAAGATAGTTTACTTCAGCTTTTAATATTTTTAGTTAGCCAAGCTTTCATATTAAGCAGCAATGGCAGTTCATCTACTCAAACCGTTAAGTTTCTTGTAAATTGTAATATACTAAAATTGACGTAATACGTCTGATAGTTAAGAAACTGAAAAATATTACTTAGACAGATATGGACATTATGACCGAACAATAATTATGTCAAATAATTCTTATCGCAAATTAATACTTGACAATATTAAAAGCGTCTGGATATTGAATGTACTTATAAAATTTGCATTTAAAATTTAGTTATGGTCTGACTTTTACGACGAGATAACATAACAGCAAGTATAACTGTTGTCAACATGAAGACACCACACAATACGCTCAATGCAACAGTAGCGATAAATAAACGTTGTGAGATAACTTGAGATAAGGCAGTCTCAGATGAGATCGTATTCTGCTCAGTCGAAATAAATGAAGCAGTAATCGGCCTGTTTGTGGAGTCATTTGTAGGGTAATTTGTAGGTTTACTTGTAGAGCATGGGCGTGAATTTGCTGCAAGAGTAGGCAGGTATTTGTTCCAAAATTCCAATGCAGCTGGTTTGTAATCATTGCCAGCAGTCGTGGAATTGGAAATCATGATGTATCCTTTCTTGATCAAGTCATACTGTGGCCATTGTGGCGAAGTTAATAGATCATTAGGGTTTCTAAATATTTAAAAGAAAAATAAGAAAAAATTTAATAAATCGTACTTAATGAATTCAATTGCTATATCAAACCTAAGGGATTATCGATATAGCTCACCCTGTCTTGATGAAATTTGCCCACATACGCATGACTTTCTTGCTAACAGTTTGATCAATCCCAACAAATTTTTCCGGATACGAACTAGGTGGATTAATAGGATATCCAAACACATAAGAAATTTCTGAAGCGTGAGTAGCACCGTAATATTCTGGAAAGTAGATGGAATTAGCTGGACGTCGATTAAAAACATAAAAATAAGTCGGCAATCCTTGCTTAACATATTGATTTGCGCATCGTATAGTTGGCGCTAAAAATACAGCATCAGTATTAGCTATACCCATCTGTTCTCGGTTAGCTATTGGTGAGGTAATATTATGCCAATCGCTGTATTTATATATAATAGCATTAACTGCATTTTGACCAAAGCTTCCATAAGATGCTTGGGCTAGTTGTTTAAAAGTATTTCGGTCTATGCCATGTGGTAATCCGTTAAAACTATTGAAGGAAAGCGTTCCATCATCTTTAGTTATACCTGTTAAAACTTTTATCTTCTTATTAAACGAGTTATTATTCAATAAGGTAACCGGATTATCTGGCAGTAATACCATATCGACAACTGGTTTAAAGGCAAAAAAGCTCGCTTTTAAGAGTATTAATTGAGCATTGAGTAACTGTTCAGTTGATAATTCCTTAATACATGTAGAACTAAGCTGGGTGGAACTTCGACTACAATTCGTTACTTGCGCTAACAGATTAAACTGTGCTTGAACTTGCAATAGCGTATAGCTTCCAATATCTAATAGTAATGGACCACTTTGTATGATTACTGCACGATAATATGGAAAGCTACTGGGCATGATAGTATGGTAAGCCACAGAGAATGCGCCAGCAGAATTACCAGCAATCGTTACTCTTTTTGGATCGCCACCAAATCGTTGAATATTTTTAGCTACCCATTTTAGAGCTAATTGCTGATCCAAGAGACCATTATTAGCCGCAAATTCTCGTTGCGTTCCACTTTCACCACTTGACATAAATCCAAAAATGCCTAACCTGTAATTTAATGTTACAACAACAATATTCTCCGAAGCGGCTAGAGTTTGGCCTTGCCACCATGCCCCAGAACCTACAATTAATCGACCACCATGAATCCAGACCAGGACAGAGAGATTGCCATCAACACTAGGCTCTGGCGTAAACACATTTAAATATAGGCAGTCTTCATTAATTTGAGATGATGAATCTTGTTGATCTAGCCAAGATATAGGTGTCTTTTGCGGGCAAGATGCTGAATATTGGCTAGCATTTTTAACACCAGTCCAATTCATACGCAATTCGTTTGGTGGTTGAAATCGCCTTTCATTAATAGGGGGCATAGCATAAGGTATGCCCCGATATATATAAATATCTTGTCCATATAAATTTACCATTGTTCCAATAACTTGTCCACGATCGGTGTTAACAACGATATTACTTAAAGTAAAATTCGGCCAAAATAATACCAAAAAGAATGAAAAAATAAAATAATGGATAGCAAAAAGTCTCATATTGGAATCTCTAATAGTAAGAAAGTTAAAGTTTAAAACTCAAATGATATTTATAGACACTTAAAAGATTTTATTAATTAGCTAATAAACTTTATCGAATTGTTTACCAATAAGATTCTTATTTCTACAAAGAAATCCTTATAGATGATGGCGACAAGAGAGCCCTAGATTAGCTAAATGCCTAACATGATATTAAAGGTTGATGCGTTAAGCTACATGAAATGTTACAGTAGTGAGCTACATAGACGTATTGGTAGTTGTATAGTGTCATTAAAGTTCTCAATTTTAGCTTACTTAATTTCAGACTGGTTGATTATTTAAAACAATGACGCAATTAATTTATGATAATTTTTGTTCATTTACGTATTTATACGTTCTAGTGCTTAAAATTAAAACGGATGAAACGTGACATATTGGTAACTTATTGAATCATAAAACAACTTATGTATAATGTCTACAAAACTTAACCATAGTCTAGTGTAGGAAGCTTAGCTTAGGAAAACTATCTTATTGCATGAAACATAAAATTTATTTATGCAGAAGTAACAATGTAATATTGATATGTTGTAAGTCTAAATCTTATTGTTTTTGTCATTTTCTACGCCGGATTTCATTCTCAAGGCTAAATGTTCATAGTCAGTAGAAATATACAGTTTTGTCTGAAACAAATTCGCCAGAACGATGAAGCGCTTTAGCTAGAACCTACTCTGGTCTATTTTTACTTGTCTACTTCCTTAGCTGTTTGAGGCATTCTCAGCAAGCGATCGATTATGAATCATTGATCTCACTTATCTTCATTCCTTTAATCTGAGTTTTATTTGGCATTATTATATTAAAATTTGATCGTATAATTGCAAGCATCAATTATATGATTATTGCTACCAACGATTGATAGAATATGAGAAAATGACTTACAAGCAATCAAATCCTATGGAAATCTTAATTTTCAATTAGAAATGAAAACGATAAGGCTATACATGTCATTTTTTTTTTAAATCTATCTGCATTCGTATACGCATAACTTTGGTATGTCGAGAATAATATTTCTGGGTAACTCAACCAGTTAAATTATATTTACTAGTTTGAATCACGGAAACATATACATTACCACTATTGGCTCTATCGTTATTGCAACTACATTAATCTCTTCCAGCTATACTAATTAATTATTAAGGTAGGTATCTTTAAACAAAAATAATATGGTATCAATTTAGCAAACTCGAAAATTTTATAGTAGCAACATTAATGATTAATTAAAAACACTTCCCGATTATTATGAATTGTTCATCCTGAAAAGTTAATATGGCTATTTAAAATGTACTCTCAATAATATACTTACAATTTTGGAAAATTAGAAAACAACTGATTGCAATAGTAAGAGCGATATACTGTGGCTGGATGATACTATTGTACTATTTTCTAATAGATCGGTAAAAGTTCAAAAATCACGAGATCGCTTTACTAATAATCTCAATCGTCAAATCGTTTCACGCGATTTGTTGATTCTAGCTTCATTAATTGTATAACTACTATTATTGTCTATTATCCAGCTCAATGTAAAATCAATTAAAATTTACGCAGAATTTAATGAATAAAAACAATGAAGGTAGGGGTATTTTTAATTACCGGTAATTTAATACTTATGGGATGACATCGTTAAAGATAGAATAATTATGATAAGAGACAATTAGGTTAGATGTCTAAGACTTATCGAAATAATGTAACTAACGATGATAAATTAAAATACTAAAGGGATACTTGGCGAAGTCGGCAACATGATCAGCTATTGTTCGATCGATTTATGCAAATCAAGGTGAGTAATGGAATGTAAAGTTGAAACATAAAGGTTAGATTAATTAATAGCTCGGTCCTAAAGATAGAAGGTTCACATAAATGATAAGTAAACATGTTATCATTGATATTAGCACCTACCCATACTTGACTGCATCAGACCATAGAGCAAAATTTAATAATTTGTATGTACATCTTACTATATATGTTATATATAATTACACCGTTTGATCCATAATTACAATGTTAAGTTTATGAAAATATTAATTTCGAATGTAACCCATCCTAGTTGGATAGATAACATTATTTAAAACAATATACCGGTAGAAGCAGAGAAGTAGATTTTAGCATTATTACATTTTATCGCGTAGATTAAAATAAATTTTCTAGTTACATATAATTAATTATTTGGATAATTAATATTAATATTAACTTCATAATTAGTGATACATAAAACGTCAAATATTTTGCTTTTCTTAAAAGATCAGCAGAATAATATAAAGCAAAATGAGTTACAAAACTAGAATTTAGAAAATTTTCTAAGCATTCTAACATACTGTACCGGCGGATTAAGTGATCTATAAGGATTATATCATCCTGTTGATAAATTGTTGTATTGCGAATTAGGAATATTATTACACGAGAATGCAATGATATTTGAAGATTCCACATCCTTAATTAACCATATATGCCCTAACTTTTCTCGCCAACTATCAGTTACCTGCACATAAGCTTATCAAGTGTTACATGTAATGACAAATACTAAAATAATAATAGGAAACTTTTAGCGATGTCCCGCTATTTATGCTGTTTGGGTCATCCAGTCCTTAATGTAGACTGCAACTAAAGAGGATATCAATATCAAATTTATTTAGACTACTGATAGAGATAGTGCAATTAAATTAATCAGTTCGAGTTAACTAATCAGCCTAGATTAAGGCATTAATCATAAATATTATTGTGCTATATTAATCTTCTTAAGTTATATAAACTTTACTCATTAATTCTTTCTTCATTCTGTGCTATCATCATTTTTTAATATTTTTGAGTAGGCAATATTATAATAATTGCTATAATTCTAGTACTATAGCAAGAAATTAATAGAATAAATTTCATTACTTAAGATTATTTTCGTTAAGACTTAAATTACTGAGAATATATCGACTGCGAGATTACTGTTATATTTTTACGCTAGTAAATGTAGAGTTTACTAATTTTTTGCGTCAATTACTTGAAATAAATAAGCAAAACTGAGATTTGCATTAAAACTATTATCTCTAATAAAAAGTTTTAGTGTTTATCTGACAAGGATATATTCTGTAATGAATTAAAAGCTGGCTAACAGTAAATTATCATGGTAGCTATTATTTAGTTTACCAATAAAGTATTGATATGCAGGATAAATACAAATATTAAGTATAATTATGACCGGATCTTCCGTGGAGTTTTAATTTGCGTAATGTCAATTGGTAATAATAAATCAAACATCAATTATTGCACACTCAATGGTAAATTAATTCGTTTCTGTTATTAGTCGCTATAAAGCTAATCATCTCAATCATTGCTTTGAATTTAAACCACAAAATATTTCTGATTTCTCTTGAATCAACTGTCCTGCTGGCCCTGAATTGATGGATGCATATAATTCTGATGAAAAGGCCAGAGAATAAGCTGCTTTCATTTTTAACATCAAATTTTAAAGGAAACAATTAAGTTACAGCGATAAAACGTATTAAACTATCTATTTATCTCCTGTTATTCAATAATATCATAATTTTATGTATCGCAGATTTGGCTAGTAGGACATTAAAAGCTGATTAATTCTTAATTAAACAGGATGAGGGTGACTCCTCTTGGAATTATTTATTAGTTATATAACGAGAAGTCAATAGATTGCGCAGGTAGTTTATATGATTCTCTTTTAGCTAATTGATCATGCACGCATTACATATTCCGAGATTATAAATTTGTCATAAATATCAATTTTGGCCTTTAATTAAGTTTAATGTCATGGTAGTTGGAAATACACGTTGATGAAATATCTTAATTAGCTGCAGCACAAATGAAAATATCACATTTGAGTGGCATGGATCTGCGCTACCATTCAGTAATGCTTCTAGTAGAGAAAAGAATTCAAGAAATAGTACATAGATCGGATTATTGCCAATGATATGTTAACGACTGTTGATACCGTATAGAGCTTATAGCTATAAGTACGCGCTGAGTTCTATTATAGAATAATCAAAATTATTAAAATGCAGTTTCCTCGTATCATAATATTGAAGCACTATAGCAGTCATTACGGAAGGATTTAAACTAGTAACGAGATCATTAATAAATCACTCATTCAATTTGCACCACAACATCATAGGACTTCAATGCCCAGATAATTTTCGGTATATAGGTTTATCGATGTCATTAACCTAGCATTGTCCATTCTATAATTGCACTTTTTTTCATACCTACAGATCTACTTTTAGCCGCCTAAACTACTGTTATACTGTAGAATTGGTCTAAGGTATATTTATTGTTAAAAAAATACAATGTTTTGTATCATATCGAATATCATGGAATATAGATCTCCGTTCATCTCTGTGAAACTGCTTTATAAACGGTGCGGTTTCAATTTCATTGCACAATATATAAATCTAAATTTGTAATGAGAAAAAAATTGAACTATTCCAAATACTAACACTACTTCAGGTTTGTTCTTCCCGACATTTACCAACCTACACTACGACAACACCAACAGTCTCTCTTTTAGACAAAGCTGAACCCAAACTTTATTAAAAGTCAGTCAGTTTATAGTAAATCGATATAAACATAAATTATCAGTATTAAAACTTGTAAAACGTGATAGATAAAAAATTAATATTAATAATTATAATTACTAATGCATTGCTAGATAAGACTAGATATTTTATCTTATGGAAACTTCTGGTATGATTCGATAGCTATGTAAAAGTTACTCCTTAATACCATTATTTATGAGAGTTATATAAAATTTTTCATTTTAGACCTGTTAACTCTTCACTGATATCCCAGAGTTTGTTCCCTGCTTCCTCATCGAGAGCGTGATCTTGTAATTTTTTAATCTGACAGTCCACAAAGTACTGTCCAGTAATTCTTTCAACTTCCTCTGAAACAGCAAGGTGTATCGTCGTTTGGGCACCTTCATAACTTGATTTGAAAAATATAAATGCAATGGGGTAAATGACCAGCCTGGCCCAAAAATACTTTAAAATATTTACACCTCGCCATATTTCAGTTCTAACAGCTCCAGGATGTAAAGCGTTTACCGTAACATGGGTGTCCTTTAATTTTTTGGCCAGTGAACGTGTAAATAATATGTTAGCTAATTTGCTTTGAGAATAGACATTAAAATTGTTAAAATTTTTCTCGTTTTGGATATCATCAAAATTGATTGATTTTACAAAAGCATAGACCGAAGAGGCAACATTAACAATCCTACTTGAAGCGCTTTCCTTAATTTTAGGGAGTAAAAGGTTGGTGAGTAGGAAATGACCAAAATGGTTGACACCCATGATCATTTCCAGCCCATCCTCAGTCAATTTTCTATCGCAAGCTAGTCCAGCGTTATTAACCAATATATCAACGCTTTTTTCATTGGTTATAATCTCCTGAGTAAACTTGCGAATGGATTTAAATGAGGCTAGATTAAGATGCATATAGATAACGTTGTTGTTACCAGTAGCGCGGCGAATATCTTCCATGGCAGCTTCACCTCGGGATTGATCTCTGCAGGCTAAAATAACGCGACCACCACGTCGAGCAAAATCTTGAGCAGCTTCTCTCCCAATACCACAATTGGCACCAGTGACAATGACAACTTTGCCTTCCAGGCTGGCTCGGCTACGACATACTCCACCAGCGTAATACCTTTTAACGACATATAAACCCGTAGCAAGTGATACTGCAACAGCAGTCCAAATTTGATGGCCAGACAACGATATCTCCATGATGACTACGTTAACAATTATGATACACAGTTTCTGCTGACGTTCAGTGATTATATAATTAATTGCTTATTGAAAGCCAGTAAGTTGTGTGCAAGCCAGGACGATGTCAACTCAATAAAATGATGATTGTTCCACAATGACTGCAGATACATATAGACAAGACTACACCTGAGTAATAGTTAGTTCATTACCGAATGGATTGTGTTCTAATTTAATAAGTATTGAGAATAAACCTTGAATAAAATGTGATGTAAAAGTTGAGGATGGAAAGCAAGACGTCGATTTCGTTGCCAAAGGCTTTTGCTTTACCAGACACCTTCGCCAATTGAAGATAGGAAAAGGTGTCGAGGATAGCTACTAATACCGAGTTTCCAGTAGTCTCGATAGAAGCGTGATTGTCACTTTCTGCCTAGTAGCTATAGCTGGTATCATAGGGACAGCAGAATGAAAGATGACCATTATACTGTACACTGTAAACTACAATACATACTACTGTACTCTACAACTGGTTGATAGCTGTCGACAGTTGTTTCGCTCAAGCGTAGTGTAGCCGTTACAGTACTGTATACTGTACACGACTATAGTGTAGCCATTATAAGGGCTATACAGTACGATGACTTCACTGAACAACTACACTATGACGATTATACTGTATGCGGTGTGTACAACTACGTTGAAAGCTTTTGACAATTATTCAGCTCAGTCATAGTGCAGCCATTACAAGGGCTTCACCATGACTATAGTGAACAACTATAATTTAGGTCTTTGAATTTAATGCTAAAATTTCACCAATGCAGATTACTACAACTTTAAGTCATTGGCACTTGATATTTTTAAACATTTTACTGCATTATTGAGTTACTTTATTTCTTTTAAGCCCTTGTAATCATAACGGCTACACCATGGCTGAACTGAACAACTAGAATTAGGTCTATGAATTGGAAGGCATTGACTTTGAATGGAGCTAAAATTTCACAAATACAGATTACTACAACTTTGAGTCATTGGCTCTTTTAAGCCCTTATAAGGGCTTAAATATGACTGAACTGATCAACTAGAATTAGGTCTATGAATTGGAAGGCATTGACTTTGAATGGAGCTAAAATTTCACAAATACAGATTACTACAACTTTGAGTCATTGGCTCTTTTAAGCCCTTATAAGGGCTTAAATATGACTGAACTGATCAACTAGAATTAGGTCTATGAATTGGAAGGCATTGACTTTGAATGGAGCTAAAATTTCACAAATACAGATTACTACAACTTTGAGTCATTGGCTCTTTTAAGCCCTTATAATGATAAGGGCTTAAATATATGAAATAATGATGATAAGGGCTTAAATATGACTGAACTGATCAACTAGAATTAGGTCTATGAATTGGAAGGCATTGACTTTGAATGGAGCTAAAATTTCACAAATACAGATTACTACAACTTTGAGTCATTGGCTCTTTTAAGCCCTTATAAGGGCTTAAATATGACTGAACTAATCAACTAGAATTAGGTCTATGAATTGGAAGGCATTGACTTTGAATGGAGCTAAAATTTCACAAATACAGATTACTACAACTTTGAGTCATTGGCTCTTTTAAGCCCTTATAAGGGCTTAAATATGACTGAACTAATCAACTAGAATTAGGTCTATGAATTGGAAGGCATTGACTTTGAATGGAGCTAAAATTTCACAAATACAGATTACTACAACTTTGAGTCATTGGCTCTTTTAAGCCCTTATAAGGGCTTAAATATGACTGAACTAATCAACTAGAATTAGGTCTATGAATTGGAAGGCATTGACTTTGAATGGAGCTAAAATTTCACAAATACAGATTACTACAACTTTGAGTCATTGGCTCTTTTAAGCCCTTATAAGGGCTTAAATATGACTGAACTAATCAACTAGAATTAGGTCTATGAATTGGAAGGCATTGACTTTGAATGGAGCTAAAATTTCACAAATACAGATTACTACAACTTTAAGTCGTTGGCACTTGATACTTTTAAACATTTTTACTGCATTATTGAGTTATTTTATTTCTTTGAGATTTCTAATACAAACCATCAGTCACTGATAGGTGTGCGATCGGTTCTACCAGTATACAAGTCACGCTGAAATACTGTTGTGGCAGGAAATAACGAAATACTGGTGGTAAACAATCCTACACAGGAAAACATCGATAATCATGATTATTTTATATGAAACTCTGTGTCTATTTTCTACGCGACCACTAGCTCTTTCCTGTTGTCAGTCAAAAATTCCATAGCCTACATATAGAGATAGATACACTTTTTCTTATACGTATAATAAATAGAAATGTGGTGGATCTTGAGGTTGACTAGTGATGCTTTTCATAAAATGCAGCTCGCGCTTTGCTACTAGTTGATTAACTTTAATGAAGGTTATACTGTACAGTACATACATTAGCAGAGTCATGGAATGATCGTGTGAAGCAATGCCGAAGAGATCTTAAGACTTTCCTTTTTATAAGATTCTAGCTGTAATAGTAAAGGATCGATTTGTAACTCAGTAGCGGCATACTATACAGATATTGAAGTTGACTCAATTCCTAGACACGACACAGACAAGCATTTGGATAACATACCATGTTGATAATTTGTAATCTATGATTATAATTATTAGAACTTAGCACTTCTCTATCATAATTATAATTATCAGACATGACATTACGCTACGGTTCGGACTTAGTGCTCTAGTGTAACGCTACACATATTTTAATGATTGTTCGCGACAAGAAAAGCACATCACCATGGCTAGACAAGGCATAATTTTATTCCAGCAATTCGTTCCATATCAGTGACGACAGTGCCAGTCTGTCCATTTAATTTAAAAGATAGCATTTCTTCTGAAATTAATCAACAAGACCAGATAGAAAACGCCTATACATTTATTCTGTCACTTATAACGAATCCTTATTTAAGTTTATGCCTTATCATAAGTAAGTAAGATAATGCAGAGATTTTATTGAGATACTGCATGACCGGCATACGAATATGAAGATACGTTAAAAGATAGCCTCATACTACTGCACAATGTACATGCATTCTCTCGCTTATATCAAATCGCTATGGAAGCCTATGCCTTACCGTAAGTAGGTAATGCGCGATACGCATTCGAATACAAAGATGTGAAATACGTTAAAAGCCTAGCATAGTACACGTGAATACAAACGAAAATTGTGAAATGCCAACATTATCTTTAGGTATTGAGCTATGGAGGACTAGTTGTCATATATCTGAATCTTAGCCTTGACTAATGTTAGTACACGAAAATACACAACACTAGTTATTCAATTAGCAATGCAATTCATACAGTTTACTACCGAAATAACGCTTGACAAGGATACGGTATCGTATCTGTTGCAAATCTTATTTCTAGGTAGTATTCCAATTCATTGCAAGTGTACACATTGTTCTGGCAAATTACCATAATAACTAACTAAAATCCTGCAATCTTACTTACTTAGGACTACATTAACATTAAAAATACTCGCATATACTATAAGTTAAGTTATAAACTTAAATTACTGTCCTCAGTCTTTTCCCTAGATAGAGTTACAGAGTTGGCTAAAATTGAAATATCTATAATATATCGATTAATTTTTATGGCTACCACCACCCCGACAATACGTAAAACACAAAATAAAGATAAGGAGAAGCAGAGCAGCACTAACACCAATCATAACAAATGCTACAACTCTAAAGGTAGATTCTTGATTTACAGTTCCATTTGTAGTGAACATCATCGTTGGCTGAAATGTAACTGAAGTGGTGATGTCGAAAGGGGGTCCAAATTGAGGTGTCATATATTGATTGAAAAAGGCGATCTTATTACGTTTATAATTCGTAACAGCTTTCATTGATTGAAGACTAATATTTAAGCAATTGGGATTGCTAGAATTATACTGAGGCCAAGTCACTTTCGATGTGGAAGGATCTCTGACAATAGAGTAATTGTAAGAATATGTTATAGAAACAGTTTATTGTACATCTTTTAAATTCAGTACTCTACACGTAATTTATTCGACAGATTCTAAGTAGGCTATATTGTAAGAGGGCAGTATTATAAGGAAAGAGGGAAGCAGTAATTCTGTATTATGGTGTAAATAAAATGCTAGCAACATATCCTTTTTTCAAATATTCTATTTATGTATACAAGATAGTGGTGGACTACCTTTGGAGACTGCCTTTTATTAAACTGACCGTTGTAGATTTAGGCTGTATCTACGGCATGATCTTGTTTTGGTAGTGTATTTTATTTTGTCGCTGACATTTACTATTATTACTTTAAACCTTAAATTATAATTTACTTTTATTTATTTTATGTCTACCTTATTGTATACTCTTTTAACGCATAAATACAGCTTGATCTTGTTGCATACTGTAGCATTATTCGCATCTAGTCATAATTAGAGTGGGAGTGTTGAAAGTTTCAGACCATTAAAGAAAACTTACCCTGTATGAATAAAATTTCCCCACATCTTCATGGAATCTCTACTTAGTTGCGCTTCAGCAGTAGTAAAATTAGTTAGATAATAAGCAGGTTTTTGGACTGGGTAGCCGTAAAAATATGGTACATCCATACTATGAGTTACACCCATATAAGCTGGCAAATATATATCTTGCTGTGTATGATAAGTCCAAACATAATTATATGTTGGGGCATGTTTAGAATATTTTTGGGCCATGAAATCAGAAGTTGAAAGAAATAGAGCATCATTGGATAGTTCGCCTAACTTCATTCTATTAACGGTTGGCGAGTCGATATTAGTATAATCAGTATATCTATTAATAACGGAAGCTCTAGCCGATGGAGGATATTCCCTAAACCAATTACTGACATAACCCAAGAATACTTGTCTAGTGACTAATGGAGGAATAAAAGAGTAACCGTCTTGTAAAGTTGTTCCGATCAAAAGTCGGCCTTTAAAAAAGCGACCATCCTGGAGTAATTTCCTAGGATTTTCATTAAGAAATCGACCATCGATGACAAGACCAAAATTTGCAGGATTTTCTCTTAACAACGCAAATTGAATTTGTAACAGTATTGTAGAATTGTACTTATTGATGCATTGATAAATTGCACGGAGGTTGGAAGTATTACATTGACCTACTTGGCCAATTCTTAGAAAAGTAGCTCGTGCTTCTGCAACGGATCTACCGTCAAGGATAGTTCCGCTTTCCATGATTGCGTAGCGATATAATCCACTACTACTAGGCGCTACTAGATGTATTCCAACAGCGAATGAACCAGCAGAGAAACCAGCTAAAGTTACAGCATCCTTCTTACCGCCAAATTGCTCGATATTATTTTGTACCCATGCCATTGCTAGTTGCTGATCTAAAAAGCCAAGGTTGGCTTGGATAGAACGGCTATTTGCATTGGCTTCTCCTGAAGTCGTGAAACCGAATATACCCAATCTGTAATTCATGGTAACTACAACAATATCTTCCGTTACTGCTAATGTTTGCGGCTGCCAATTAGCACCACTTCCACCTATGTAGCCACCACCATGAATCCAAACCATGACGGATTTATTGCCAGCTATACTTGGCGCAGTAGTAAAGACATTCAAGTATAAGCAGTTTTCATTAATGATACTTTCTGGAGCTGTAAGTGGCGATCTGAAAACTGGAACAAATTGAATACATGAACTGCTATACTTTGTGGCATTTAATACACCGGGCCATGAGGAATTTAACGGCCGAGATGGCTTAAAACGATTCACGCCGATGGGAGGTTCAGCAAAAGGAATTCCCAAATATTTATGTAAAGTCGTTTGACCAACCAGTTCCGTTGTGCCCCTAACAAGTCCTTTATCGGTGTTAACGATTATTTGACCGATTGAATTCGATGTTAAAATTCCCAAAATAATAAAAATGGAGGCATGAAAACAGTAGTAAGCCATTTTCCTTTTTACTGAGTTAATTACTGGTATAGGGAATAAAACAAGTACTTAAAATTGTAATAAAATTAACAACTTCTTGTCTTAATTAGCTAATAGTTCATCAATAAACAGCCAAAAACAACCTGTTGAAAATTCACTACCACACACCGTAGACGTTTCTTTTATCTTTTTGTTTGTGGTAACTAAAGCTTTGGAAGTTCTATGTATTGACTACTGAATAGCACTTATTATAATTACCATATCTTTTCCAGGCGGTCTACCAATGAGATGTAACGCTGATGTAGTTGCTTTTGTGATACCTTCCTTTCATGGGATATCTAAATTATTCTTACTCTAAGAATAGTTATAGGACATACTATTATATACTTTCCGTTATGATCATCACAGTAAATTACCATCAGCATAAATTCAGTAAACTGGCTGATTAATTAGCAAACTTCACGTGACACCATCATTTTATTGCTTGTAGAAAAATTTTAAGCTATGATATGAATATTCCAAGAGCACAGTATACTATGACACTTATATTATTAATTTTACAATTACTATATATATAGAGATAGTAGTCTTGATTCGAGTCGAGTTGAGAAGACGAGGATTATGTCGGTATTAGGATCGCCAACCTTAATAACATAAGGCTTAGGTTAGGTTATATTATCGAATAGATTTGTGACAGGAATTGGCCTTTGATATACTGTAAAGCTGATAAAGATAATTTCGGGACAATACAGGGTGTGGAAAGGCAGGATATAACAAAATAAGTTTCAGCAAATACAAGCAAGCAACGTACTTATAACCAATCATTAATTTGTTAATTGTTGCTATCTGAAATCGAATTTTTTTGATTATCATATATAATGACTCCGTTATACAGTTTAGAACGTAGAACTTCGTTAAACAAATGAATAACGAGCTCAAATGCTCAATATATACTATACTACGACATGTGTATATTGAATTTTAAATGCTTATTGTCGAGCAAAAATAGAGTTATATAATTTAAAGTTTTTAATACAAAAATTAATTTGATTTATTCGAAGTAGAAATAGCCATATCACGTTATTCGGACTTTCCTACAGTAAAGTACAGGTTACTACTCTTGTTTAATAGCTTATATATACGATAGAATTATATGCGTATCTAGTATTCATTCTTACATCTATGATTTTTTGAGATTATGATTCTACTTATAGACTGATTTAATTTTATAGTTATTTTAATGAGGCTAAAAGTCAGTAAGAACTACAGAAGTTTTTTTCCTAATATCGTATGACTAGATCAGTAAACTACTCTACTAGAGAAACAGCATCAATTTAATTTTCAGGAGTATTTAATACAGGTTGCTGGGAGGTAGATAAAAGCGAGGTATTATTATATTTCGGGAGGATTTTTTAAAGAAACATAAGCTGCCGGAAGTAATTGCCCTACTATCAAAACAATTAACAGCCAATAGTTATATAATTACTAGCATTTTAATGGATGCTAAAATGAATTTATATCATTTTAGTGACTCATATTTCGTTAAGTACCGCCCTTGTATTCTTTTTACAACAGCTATTAGCAATAAAGATTATCTCATATCTTTCACTCTGATGTATAGTATTAATATCCTACTTCCAAACCGATATGAAAGCAACATTAATCTTAGTAGGTTGAGATTGAAATCAATTTACTAATCCTTGCTGGCCTATTTCACAATTTTAATTGCGCTGTTATACCTGCTGTACGCCTTTAAAACTATATTTTATTACTAATGTACAGCGATACTATTCTTTTGTTAATGATTCAAGTAATTAATAGTTTCTTTCCACTCATCTTAGCGATAACGCCATGATATAACATATACTAGCAGTTAAAAAATTTCCTATCGCTGAAACACTATAATCATTTATCATATCAATAATAAAGCATAGTAAGATACCCTAATTTAGAACAATTTATTTGTTCCAGATCTTAGGTTACTAATCCGCTTAATATGCAACAAAGCTGGTAAGAAGTTGCATAAATGAGATTAAGCGCATGTTTCCACCAAAAGTGAAATATTTAATTGAACTGCTACTAATCAAGATTACTTATAAATCAAAAAAGTATTTTCTAATATCAACTAATTTAATAGCCCCAGGACGAACTATACTTTCTTAGTAACTTAGCTTAATTAATATAAGATATTTATTAATTAATAGGTATTCAATATCCGTACAAATTGATCCACAAATTCATTTTACTGTTATAAAGTATACTGTATGATTGTAAAACTTTCTTATTATTAAAAGTCAACTTTTATAAAGCATGATATGGGTATACCGAGAAATTAGGTAAATAACCATACCAAAACATGCATGCAAGATTTTAATGTCATTTATTAGGTCATCTGCGACTAAATCGCATTTTTAAGTGTAGGAAACCTTTACGCAATCTTTCAAGCTAACCACTTTTATTAATGCTACACGATAAATTATAAATTATCTAGAAGTGAAATCTTTACACACAACGTCATGTAGTCTTAATCTTTTCAGTGATTGTAACTTATTTGAGATTGGACCAGAGCTTTAGAACAATCTTATGAAAACTTTAAAAGCAGTTTTTTAATTTCTGCATCATCTTATTATACTTATTAACAGACAATTATGTTAAAAACCCTACAATACCACGCTAAAGCTAATACTCAGCATTTTCCCATTTAACGGTATAATGAATAGTGCATTATGACAATAGTAAAATAGTATCTTAACGAGGTCGATTATATAATTATGAATTCAACTTTAAATTTCTACGCAGCATATTGCTCTTTGCCTTTGTTTAATTTGCAAAGTAGGATAATTACAATAAGCAATAATAATCCAGTAACACCTGCTAAAACATACGTTGAAATCATATAGGTTGATTCCAATGAATTCGATACTGTAGAAGCCATTGTTGATTTGGAAGTTGGAAGTGGAGGTGTATTTGTATTTGTGAGTGTAGCAAGTTGGGGAAGATATTGATTCCAAAAGGCGAATGGCTTACTATAGTAATTCTTTGCAATTGCCAATTTAGGTGCAATCCACATGTAGTCTTTGCTGGTTTCTCTATATCTTGGCCAAGCTGGTGAAGAGCTTAAATCTGACGGATTTCTAAATTATCGTAGTAAAGGGAGTTAACTATTTCGTGGTTGACCTTGTATCATTATATATATCATTATACATTGTATAACAGTCTAGCTAGCTCTAGATATTAATTAATAAACAAAATTTAATTCATGCTTAATAATTTTGTCTGCCTTAGTTATTACCAAGTTGTAATGTAAGACTTATAAATTATTAATTGTCGCAATTCTTAATCTAGTTTACAACCGTATGCGGGTATTTACACATATATAGCAATTGCTGAAAGACTACTTACCCTTGACGAATAAAGTTACCCCAGTATGCCATAACCTGTCGGCATACTTGTCGATCGGTATCATCAAATTTGTCTGGAAAATTTGCAGGTGGATCTAATGGATAGCCAAAAACATATGGGATCTCTATAGTATGCACTGCTTTAGCAAATGAAGGCATCGCGGTTCCTGCAGTGCGATGAGCAAATATGTAGGTATAGGTTGGTACATATCGAGAAAGCGCATCTGCATAATTTTCGTTAGGTACACTAAAGCGATAATCATTGAGCATATCGCCATACTGATCCCTATTAATGCTTGGTGAGCTAACATTGGCCCAGTTAGTATACTGATATTGGATAGAAAGTTTTACACGTTGATTTGCTGCTGGAAAATTACCATTGACATAATTTTTAAACTGATTTTGTGAAAGTCCTTGAGATATATTTGGCATAAGTAATAAGAAAAAATAGCCATCATTCAACATCGTGCCTATCATGATGTCGGCTTTATTAAACTTTCCTGAAATTATAGCTTTGTAAGATGATTCTGGTAGTATATCGCCATCAACAATGGGTGAATATGGATTAGTTCCAAGGAATCTCAATTGAAGTTGTACCAATTGCTGGGCTGGTAGGGTTCTTAGACAATTTACAGTCTCTGTTGTGATGTTTTTGTAACATCTAGCTACCGTGCTATACTGTACAAAGAAATTTTTAGCATCAGATAGTGTGAACTCGGTCGTCAATTTAGCTTTCTGATAAGATGGGAAATCTCCAAAAATACCACTTTGTATGATAGCGCGGCTAAATAATCCTTTGCTAGATGGCATAACCAGGTGATTGGAAACAGCAACCGCTCCAGCTGAGTTACCTGCTATTGTAATTTGATCTTTATTACCTCCGAAATTTTCGATATTCTCTCTAACCCATTTCAAGGCCAAATTTTGATCTTGTAAAGCTAGATTTGCTGGAATAGTCCTTTGATTGGCATCCTTTTCACCTGACGTCATGAAACCAAAGATTCCAAGTCGATAATTTATTGTAACAACAACGATATTTTCGTTAGCAGATAAGATTTGTCCTTGCCACCATGCGCCAGTTCCATAAAGGAATCCACCACCATGTATCCATACGAGTACTGACATATTCCCGGCTTTGCTAGGGTTAGGCGTAAAAATATTAAGGTAAAGGCAATCTTCACTGACTTGTATTTTATGCGAATTTTGACTTAAAGGGCCTACGAGATTCGGTTGAGAACAATCTTTTTGATATTCAGTAGCATTTAGAACACTAGACCATTGCTCTTTGGGTACTGGCGGCTTAAATCGTAGCTGACCTACGGGAGGCTGAGCGTAAGGAATGCCGAGATAGGCAAACTGATCAGTACCATTAGTATTTACTATCTTACCACTAACTGAACCAGCTGTAGTAGAAACGATTAGTTGAGCTTTAGAATAAGGTAATAATGCAATAGTTAATATTACAATACAGCTTGCGGTAAATCTTTCCAAAGTCATAGTATTGCTTTAGATTAATCTTCCTTAATAAGTTCGGTATTCTTCTTAATAGTGAAAGAAGTTGAAAGAAACGTTGAAAAGGATTTAGCTTAAATGTACAGAATTAAAGGTTTTCCACCAACGATACGAGTACAACCTAAACTTCTTGAGGTGTTACAGCGCTAGCGTTTATATATATAATCTGGATCGAATAAAGCTGTCCTAAAGAGCTCTAGTAAAAAATATTTTAAATAACTTAATTTCATAAAATTATGAAAAGGTCACCCATCCTATGTAAATAAGAATATTAGTATTATTTAGGTGTGACTTACATGACCAGTAACCGTACGGTCTATTGAAGGGACTACTGCACTAAAAAAGAAAAAGAGGGACCTTATAAGCATGCAGCTAAGTTGGTTTTGCTCAGTATGATATACGATTTTATTGGTATCGTATAATAGAATGACCGGGAAAATGGTAGGCCTCCACATTATTTTGCATATCACCTCCCTTTTTCTTTTCTACGACGAGAACAATAATTACTGTCTTATTTCCATGACATAAGGTGTTATTAATATATCACCATGGTATCCATGTATTATATTTACCGTTAGTAATTGAACACTTGTTTGATGTTAACAATTACAATTTATACCGGTTCAAACTTTAAGAAAGTTATGTGCATTATAGTTGTTGACAATGGCATCTTTTGAAGAGATTTGCATGCTTAATAATACCCTAATATGGCTAAAAACCTGATTACAGTACTGTAATGAATCTTATTTTCTCCGCATTTAGTCTGAATGGACCATGAATGGACGGACCATCTTTATTATTGATCCAGCGAAAGCTCTTAAAATCGGTGTAAATCAGAGTCCTGCAAAGCTACAATTACGCTTGACTGTCTTAAGTAATCGAAGTGAACACTGCGCATTACTATTACTGTACTACAGTATCCTTAAATGGAGTAAAAACGCAACCTGAACCCGATCAAATTGTAAGCCGAAAATGAGTGCAATCGCTATGCTAACTCTGTATTGCCACAGAAATTCTTAACCGGAATCCCGTCCTCGAGTCGGGTTTCGGGGTTAACTTTTAAAGGACACTGCTTGAGCCTTTCCATATTGGTGAATGATTAATGTAATAAATCTCATGTTATCCATATATGGTCAAAGGAACAATTTGCATCATTAACTGATTGATAAATACAGTACACTTGATTATCTTGAGGCATCGTCAATTGTCATAGAAGTAACAGAAAAAATAAAAATAAAAATTTGGTGTACGGTCAGTAAACACTAAGTAATAATAATCTATACGGCGAAGCGTGCTGAGCAAAAGCTGGATTCGACAGTACCCGTTTTACAACGGGTATTACCAAACTAGTATATTATAAATCTTCTTATTGTGCAGCCGCTTATCGATTTTGCAATTAGCACGGTTGCAATCCTTGATCCAGACCAAGAAAATTGACTATTAAATGACTTCAACTCGAACAAATGCATATTACAAGCAAAAATAAAATATGATTGCTCTATAGCTTGTTTTCTGTATCCTATTATATCGTCAAATTTCGAAAATAAATTAGCATCACACAAACCTACGAGTATATTATGATACACTAAATTCTTACACGTTTAAACTAATCTAGACGTCGTTCTTCTCAGTCTCTCTGTTCACGTAAAGAAATTAATTATCACTGGGGTTAGAACTACTTTCTTCTCATAATTATCAATGAATAAGCATAGAGGTCAGTCATTAAATAAATAAATTATAATTATTACCACACATCACATGTCAATGCTGTACGCAGGGCATAATAGCTAGCAGTCGATGTTTAATAGTGTAGCATTAGCTACAGGTGTTGGATAGCTAACAGGTCAAAATGGTGATCAATATTTTCCCAACCAATTGCTCTAATAATTAATCGTCTAAAAGTAGATTGAGTTCTGCTTTAAAGCTATACAAGATATATAATTTCAACCTGATTGATCAGGGTAATTATTTGTCCATACATCTGCATGATGAAATCAAATTCTTACGGTAAAGTGGTAGAAAGGTTATACATATTTATTTTAATTTTGCAAATACAATCGAGATTTAAATCGTTCGTTTGAAATTTTCAACGATTAATTAAACTGTAGTAATTAGTCTTAGAATTCATCTGAGGTAAGATAAGGGTGGTTAGTGCCAGCGTTGATTGCAACAGTTATAGAATAAGTTACACAGCATATAGTAGCAATGTAGAAATGTGCTAAAGCTTGATTTTAGGCTTTTCTTGCATATGTCCATTAGTTCAGGTTATATATCTACTATACAAGATCTCATTTAAATCTTTTTTACTATACAACATGTTTTAGTATCTATTAACTACCGTCTAACTGTCCAAGCTAATCATCACCTAGATAGACGAAAATATATCGAAATGTAGAAAAGAAATGGTCTACTTAAGACCAAAAACATCTCACGTTTGGATGTGAATATCTCACTTGAGTATAATACGTAACTGAATATTTTAGTCTCCAAATTCTGATTCAACGTAGCCTGCAATGGAATACGCGTAGGCGCACAATTGCACAGCAAATTGAAATTTGGAGACCCTACGCGTGCTTTATCTTCCTGCGGCAAAACAAGAATTAAAAGATATCTGCAATAAAATAAATCTTTACAAGTATGCAATATGTTCGCAATGAACTTTTATTTTATACTTATTACTATTTAAAATTTTAGTTTGGATACTATAATGTTGTTGACCATCGGGCTTATGAACTCTAGTAGGTGCCTTCGTGGATGGAAGCTTTGGTTAAGGATCCGTTATAGATGTTTAGGTACGGACGATCAAATAACAATATGGGAGGGGAATAGAAGTACTTTGTTAAGAAGGGAAAGAGTAATAACAGATTCCTATGAACTTCGCACGTCTCGGGTTATAACTTATAATCATCTGCGAGAGCTAGCAACAATTGAGACTTAATAGAAAGATAGGAAGTGAAGTAAAGTATGCAGCGCAAAGTAACAAATCCGGAAGCTGGATTCTACTAGGATAAAGAATAGCCATGTAATAGTATACCGTAATATATGCTCTACAGTGTACAGCTAAAGAAGTAGCGAGAATAAATATTTTATTTAATACTACGAAGAGGGCTTAAGTAAGGCAAGTAACCTGCAAGTATACTTTCAGCAGTACAAATCTCAAAATGATACGATATTGTTATAATTATATTAATTAACAATTAACTTCAAATTCCGTATACTTGCTGATGAAGTTAGACCAACACTTCTTTACCTCGTCGACAGCGCATAGCAAGTAAGATAACCACAATGATAAATAAAGCTGCACTCACTCCAATCAAGGCGTAAGTAGCAACCTTGAAAGTCGAACTCTGTGTAACAGAGCCAGAGGGAGTAGTTACGGATTGAGTCGGAGGTTGAGTGCTAGCGGTAGGATTATTAGCTAACGTAAATTTTACATTTAACAAATTATTAAAGAAAGCAATTTGATTACGCTTGTAATTGGTTACAGGATTATAGCCTTTGGCTGTAATAGTCAAGTAGTAAGTATTGGTATTTGTGTATTCTGGCCAAGAAATCCTTGTAGTGGATGGATCCCTTAAGATTTAAGTAAAACAGTCGAAGTAACTCTTAGTTAGATATCTCAAGGTTCTAATACTGATGTAACTCTACTTGGACGATTTAATTTCTATTCATCGAGTTTTAAATAATCTGAACTGTATACTAGTATAGTTATATTTTATGTACAGCATCACTGAAGTCGATCAACTACTGAGTTTTTCTTTTAAACACTACAAGATATTAATCATTCTAGCTGTAAGGTAGCAGGATTACATTGTCTAGTTCTTACCCAGTGCGTATAAAACTTCCCCACATAGCCATCATATCTTTACTCAAATCAATTTCTGCTGAAGTAAAATTTGATAAAAAGCCGGAAGGTTTATTAACTGGATAGCCAAAGACGTAGGGTAATTCTGCACCATGACTCACACCAGTGTTAGGCATTAAATAAGCTGATTGATTTGTTCGATGAGAGAAAACATAGGTATAGGTAGGAGAATAAATAGAATGATATCCAGCAACGAAATCCGCTGGTGCAACGAAGAGTGAATCGGTAGATAATTCTCTTAGCATATGCAAATTACTTGTTAGAGAGTTGATGTCATTATAGTTTGTATATCTGCTAATAATAACATCTTGACCTAAATCATTATATATTCTATTAAACCAGTATTTTATAAAGCCTAAATAAGCTGGCCTAGTTACTTGAGGAGGTACGTTTACGTAGCCATCTTGAGCTGCAATTCCCATTAGTAGGTTGCCTTTCTTAAATCGACCTGCTGCCCAAGCTTTTCTAGGATTCTCTACAATTAATTTACCGTCTACCGTAACACTAAAGAATCCGAAATCTTGAAGCAACATTGAAGAGGATGCTTTTAAAATTATTGCCACACTTAAACTACGTACACACTGAGTCACAGTAGCAACAGTAGTGCCATTACATCCTGCTTGTTTACCAAACTTCAGGAAAGCTTGACGAGCTTCTGCCATGGATTTGTAGGTATGACTATCGAATACGGCTCCACTATGCATAATAGCATAACGAAATAATCCGTAACTGCTAGGTGCTAATACGTGAATACCTACAGAGTACGCACCAGCTGAGAATCCAGCAATAGTAACTGCTTCTTTATTACCACCAAAGTTTTCAATATTATCTTGTACCCACTTTAAAGCCATTTGTTGATCGAGTATTCCTAAGTTAGGTTGAATAGCATTATTACCGGGATTATCTTCACCAGAAGTTAGGAAACCAAACGCACCCAATCTGTAGTTCATGGAAACGACAACGATACCTTCTTTAGCTGCTAGTGTTTGCATCTTCCAACCAGCTCCAGTACCAACAATAAAACCGCCACCATGAATCCATACTAGAACGGACATGTTAGCAACAGCGACTGGTTTTGTAGTAAAAACGTTAATATATAAGCAATCTTCATTGATTTGATGTTCTGGTGTATTAGGTTGTGTTCCACCAACAGGTGTAAATTGAGGGCAAGAATTTTTATATTGGCTTCCGTTTAAAACGCCAGACCAGGCCGATGTTAACGCTTTCGGTGGCATAAAGCGTAGTGAACCGATTGGAGGTTGAACGTAAGGAATGCCCAAATAAGAATGCACTGTTGTTCCATCAATAATATCTGACTTTCCACTGATGAGGCCATTATCTGTTCTAACAGTGATTTGGCCGGAATTATTAGGCACGAATAATGTTAAAACTAATGCTAAAAGAATCCATGAAAGATGTACTGCCATCCTCGTTCTATCTCAAGCTTTATCTACTAAGAATCATCTGCGACTATTTTAGATATTTATTTGAGGAATAAAATTGATGTCAGTTTATTTATTTTATTTGATTGAAATTTGTTGTTGATGCCAACGCCTAATTTGGATGTCTCTATTATAGTCTCATCTCGACTCTTTCGAAAACCACACAAGTATTCATGTTATCGTTGATGCCAGTATGGCTTATGCTACTATACTGTACTGTACTGAAAAGGAAGCAGTGGCTAAGATAGAGGAGTTTCTTGATCCTTTAGGTCCTTATAGGAAATGAGACTATCTCTCTAGTATTCTCATGAGAAATAGTATGCTAAAAGGATAAGGCAATTAGGGCATTGATAGTATTACGTGTAAGAATAGGAAAGGAAATGTATTTATGGCCCGAACCGCGAACCCAGACAGTGATATTAACAAGTCGGGATTAGCGGTCAGCAAACTAGTAGAGAAGCTCGAGTGGAATATATAGTACTAATATTCATTTTTAGGTGATAAAGTTGTTTTTAAACGTTCTTTCAAGTCCCTTTCACTGTAAGTCAGAATGAGCTAGTACATTTGATTACTTCTATGCTGGTGATTGGGTAAAAAGGTGGTATGACAAGAGTACAAGGTCAGCTAACTAGTAGAGAAGCTCGAGAGTAACATATAGTACTACTATTCTTTTTAAATAATAAAGTTGCTTTTAAACGTTCTTTCAAGTCCCTTTCACTGTAAATCAGAATAAGCTAGTACGCTTAATCACTGTATTTATTACAGTCCTGTTCATACTATTTTTGTTTATATTTTACTTCATTTGCTTCTATGCAAGGGTAGTAACTTTCAGTACGGTCGGTGCCAGGTATGGGTCAAGAAGTCCTGCTGACTAGAGGTAAAGGAAAAAGAGTTCCGTTGATCGATGATGTCATCGACGCCACTTGAACATGACGTAATTCCCTCTGCATTTTGCAAATCACCAGCGGGCTGCGGTGAACCCGCGTGCTATTCTGGTATACTCTACAGTACTGTATAACGCAATATCGGTGAGAATATCCCGGGGCATAGACCACTAGAAGTATACCTGGACTGGAACTCTCCTCGGGTGGATGGACTTTTCATACTACAGGCCGCCGAAAATGTCGAAAAATAGTTACTGAGTATGGATCTTCCCGCGTCTGTTTTCTAAATCACTCGTATCAATTGGAAATAACATTCATGATCTAAATTGACTGCTTCCAAGCAGAGCTTCTCAGATATTTCAATAAAAGTATTAATGAAATTGATTGCTATCTATAGAACCATTTTTATCATACAGTTAACTATACATACAGTATACTGTCCATACAGTTAACTGAAAGATTACTTCAAAAATCTGCTTATATGCTAGATATCGGTAAAGTATCAATAAATTGATATCTTACCTATACAAGCATTTTAATACATACAGTTAACTGAAAGATTACTCCAAAAATCTGCTCATATGCTAGATATCGGTAAAGTATCAATAAATTGATATAAGTTGATACTTTACCTATCCATTTTTATACATACAGTTAACTGAAAGATTATTCAAAAAATCTGCTCATACAGCATGCTAGGGGTCGGTATAAAATACAGTACAGTATTTGCTTGTTAGTTTTAGTTACATTTTCTCCCTTTTAAAGCGTCTAAAACGAAATAAAAGACGCGGTATACCAGATCACAGGTTCTATCTTCAGAGACCATGACAGACTTTATAATGCAATTTACAACAGTATTTTCGTATTGAGTAAAGTGTTACTCCCAGCCAGGCAACAATATTCCGCGAGCATCAGTAAAGACATTTAGTAGTAATAAAAATATTATTAAAACAGGTCATCCATGAGACGTTTTTGATACTACCATATGCTATTGAAGTAAGCAAAACGATTCCTCTTTATGAGTAGCAAATATACAAATTATCTAGTGTATCACCAGTGAGAGTACTCCGTGTAGTGTATTCGGCAATGAGCCAGCCGAGGATCCAAGAGGTTGAAGTACGCAATGAAGAACTCAGTGCGAGAGAAATAGTCTTACTTATTTTAAGGAGTACTCGCGAGCATAAGAGTAGTGCAAAAACTGTTTGATTAATTAGATATAACTACGGGATACCTTTAGCTTACTGTATACAGTAAGAAGTATGTGGTAGCGTTACAACACAGAGCGATTACCTTGGTAATAGTCTTACTTATTTTAAGGAGTACTCGCGATCATAAGAGCAGTGCAAAAACTGATGGATTAATTATATATAACCACGGGGTAATTTTAGCTTACTTAGTAACAAGTATGTGGTAACGGTCAATACAGAGCGATTACCATGGTGTTCGTCTATTCAAACACAACACTAGGGTTATTTTCAAGGGAAGACAGTGGTACTATCGCTCGTTATCCTTCGTGTACTTAGTTATTGGCGTACATTACATTACTTGTATTTTTTTTATACTTTACTGTACAACATTATAAGTACTGTTGGTTATTGACAAGATAACCAAAAATAGAAGGTATTTTTATAGTGTGAACTATTGCATCTTTAGATAAGATGATCGGCTTGTGCCACTAGTACGATGAGCAAATATATAGTTACATGTCGGCACATGTCAATAGAGAGGAGGTCACGATTACGGTTTAATATTGATATTGAAAAAATTTATTTATTTTGTAAACCTTATAGAAGGTATCAAAAATAATTTTCTAACGCTAAAATAAGGAAAAAGACAAGTTCCTTCATGCATATTTAACTATGCAATATATATTGTCTTTTTGTAAACGGTTAAAAAAGGTATCATTAATATATTTCTAACGCTACAAAAAGGAAAAAAGGCAAATTCCCTTTAGGACATTTAACTATACAACTCTTAAAATAGCATTATCTTTGCAAATGTTTAAAAAAAGGTATCAAAAATAAATTTCTAACACTACAAAAAGGAAAAAGACAAGTTTCTTCAGTGACGTTTAATTATGTAGCTCTTAAAATTAAAATAGCACCATCTCTTATTAAACATTCGATCTTGCTCCGAATGAGTGATTTGGTATTTAGGATAGTCTATGTACCCGCTAAGGTTGATCTATGTGTTGATAGTTAGCACAGACGTGTATGCATCGTATAATGGTTCTATGTCGTTACTGACTAAGAATGCGATCCATGGAGTAAAACTTAACAAAATGATTTTTCTGGCTATAATTGTTAGTCCTATAATGATAATAAAATCGCAACTATGACTACAGTATTATTATATGTTTATTCGGTGCATTTTTCTACTTATCTGTGAAATCAGCTGAGCAAGAAATTCACCCTCTAGACCAATACTTCTTTACTACGCCGACAACGCATTGCAAGTAAGATAACCACAATGATAAATAAACCTGCACTCACTCCAATCAAGGCGTAAGTAGCAACCTTGAAAGTCGAACTCTGTATAACAGAGCCGGAGGGAGTAGTTACGGATTGAGTCGGAGATTGAGTTGGAGATTGAGTGCTAGCGGTAGGATTATTAACTAACGTAAATTTTTGTTTAACAAATTATTAAAGAAAGCAATTTGATTACGCTTGTAATTGGTTACAGGATTATAGCCTTTGGCTGTAATAGTCAAGTAGTAAGTACTGGTACTTGTGTATTCTGGCCAAGAAATCCTTGTAGTGGATGGATCCCTTAAGATTTAAGTAAAACAGTCGAAGTAACTATTAGTTATATAACATATAAGTTGTAAAATTGATATAACTGCATTTTGGACGATTTAATTTCTATTCATCGAGTTTTAAATAATCTGAATTGTATACTAATGTACTGCAGTAATTTCTTTACAGTATAACTGAAGTCGATCAACTACTGAGTTTTTCTTTTAAACACTACAAGATATTAATCATTCTAGTTATAAGATGGAAAATTACATGATCCAGTACTTACCCAGTGCGTATAAAATTTCCCCACATAGCCATCATATCTTTACTCAAATCAATTTCTGCAGAACTAAAATTTGATAAAAAGCCGAAAGGCTTATTGACTGGATAGCCAAAGATGTAGGGTAGTTCTACGCCATGAGTCGCACCATTCTTAGGTTTAAAATAGGCTGATTGATTTGTTCGATGAGAGAAAACATAGGTATAAGTAGGTGAATAAGCAGAATGATGTCCGGCAACGAAATCAGCGGGTGCAAGGAAGAGTGAATCAGTAGTTAATTCCGCTAACATGAGCCAATTACTTGTTAGAGAATTGATGTTTTCTTTGTAATTTGTGTATCGGTTGATAGTAACATCTTGTCCTAAATCATTATATACTCCAGTAAGCGAGGCTTTTATAAGGCCTACAAACACTGGTCTATTTACATAAGAAGGTATGAGTGAGTAGCCATCTTGAGCTGAAGTTCCTATTAGTAGATTGGCTTTCTTAAATCGACCTGCTGCCCAAGCTTTTCTAGGATTCTCTGCAATTAATTTACCGTCTACGGTAATACCAAAAAATCCGCCATTCGTTAACAATAATGAAGCGGATGCTTTTAAAATTGCTGCCACACTTAAACTACGTACACACTGAGTCACAGCAGCAATAGTAGTGCCATTACATCCTGCTTGTTTGCCAAACTTCAGGAAAGCTTGACGAGCTTCTGCCATGGAATTATAGATAAAGCCATCGAGCATGGCTCCACTTTGCATAATAGTATAACGATATAGATCGTAGCTACTAGGCATTATTGAGTGAATTCCTACGGAGAATGAACCAGCTGAGAACCCAGCAACAGTAACCGCTTCTTTATTACCGCCAAAGTTTTCAATATTGTCTTGTACCCACCTTAAAGCCATTTGTTGGTCGAGTATTCCTAAATTAGGTTGAATAGCATCATTACCGGGATTATCTTCACCAGATGTCAGGAAACCCAAGGCACCCAATCTGTAGTTCATGGAGACAATAACGATACCTTCTTTAGCTGCTAGTGTTTGCATCTTCCAAAAAGATCCACTACCACTAATGAAACCGCCTCCATGAATCCATACCAGAACGGACATATTAGCAGTAACGACTGGTCTTGTAGTGAAAACGTTAACATGTAAGCAATCTTCATTCAAATTAACACTTAGGCGTTGAGGGCAAGAACTTTTATATCGGCTTGCGTTTAAAACGCCAGACCAAGCGGATGTTAAAGCTTTCGGTGGCATAAAGCGTAATGGGCCGATTGGAGGTTGAACGTAAGGAATGCCCAAATAGGAATGAACTGT
This sequence comes from Trichoplax adhaerens, assembly GCF_000150275.1. Taxonomy (NCBI): domain Eukaryota; kingdom Metazoa; phylum Placozoa; class Uniplacotomia; order Trichoplacea; family Trichoplacidae; genus Trichoplax; species Trichoplax adhaerens. The sequence goes on from NW_002060962.1 coordinate 409,683, forward strand.
TGTTCCATCAATTATCTCTGAGTTTCCTCTAATGAGACCTTTATCTGTTCTAACAATGATTTGGCCGGAACTATTAGGCACAAATAATATTAAAACTAGTGCTGAAAGAATCCATGAAAGGTGTACTGCCATCCTCGTTTTTATTTGAAATGTCGAACAATCGTTTCCAACTATTCTAAATGCTTATATAAGGGTAAGGGAGGACCTGGTGTTAATTTACTCGATCAACAATGAAAAATACACTTAGTTAGTGAGCACTTTGGAGCAATAAGCCTAGGAAAGTAGCGGTACTAATGGCATACCATAAATAGGGCTACTAAAAATGACTATCAGAAATACCTCCAGTACACAGCCAACAGTCAGTTTAATTAACTAACAACAAACGACAAGCAAGGGATTGCAAAGTTGGTTTTGTGCAGTATGGTATACCGCTTCATTAGTACCGTATAGTAGAATGAACAAGAAAATGACAAGCCTCCACTTTAATTAAGGCAGAAAGTAAGTTTCCCGTTCCTCCCTTAAATTTCTAATAGCCACTGCTATAGTAATGATGATGACGTAAAGACTATTTAGCTCTACAATATATGATGTCAGGTGATCAAGAACAACAATTTCTAATAATGGAGGAACAGCAAGTCATCCTGACCTCGGTAGAAACTTAGTTTGACCTCTATTATGCCTCCATATTGGAAGGACTGGCTATATACCATGAGCGAGGTATAAAAGGATGTTGCGATATAGATCGAAAATAGAAACGGCATAATGTCATCTACTGTATATTATGACAAAAGTAAACAAATTATGCAATCGAATTGGGTGATAGTATAGAACATTCCTATGATAGCTCTACCATACCTCTACATTGGATGGACTGACTGCATGTCACGAAGAGCTATAAGAAAAAAAAGCGTTGGGATTTACATTAAAAATCAAAAGGGGTGCAAAGCAATCAATATTATGACAACATAAACAAATTTATGTAATTGAATTCAATGATATTATAGAATATTTCTATGATAGCAATTTGGCACGGAAGTGTATTCCATTAAATTGATGAAAATTTAGGAGACGAGATAGTGAACTCGATGAGCTGTTTACGACCAGTTTTGCGATCACATGGTCACAATGCAATTCTATTCACACCTACCATTCAAGGAAATCTGATGATGTCATTTTAGGATATAAATCAATTCATGGCTTTTCTTTTTACTTTACTCCATCTCTATCGCATGGAACATCTATGGACTGCCTGTCAGGAATGATACACTACCATAGTTAATTACATCTACAGGTTATTATGCTAATAACGTTGCTGCTGCATGTTTACAAAGTCAGCAAGATGGTACGTTTCTTTGCGTTGCGCTCAATGGATTTTGAATTAACATGAAATAGTTTGACTTAGTTATAGATCATCGTGGATACCGACAATTGGCTATTTTAAGCTTGGTAAAATCTTGATATCGATTATAACAGGCCTCATTCGTGCAATGGACAACAAAATTTTTATTAACGGAAGTTTTATTTCTAGGCCTTAATGTTCAGCAAGCATCAGTTACTAGAACAAAGAAGCAATATAATATGAACACAGATCATAGAATGAGGTTTTACTGATGTTGCAATGTTATCATTGCCAACGCACAAGAAGAAGAGCCAAGTTCTAGTTGTATCTAATTAAATTAAAAATCATTTCTTCACACCCAATAATAATACAGTTACTAGAATAAAGAAGGAATATAATATGAACACAGATCATAGAATGAGGTTTTACTGATGTTGCAATGTTATCATTACCAACGCACAAGAAGAAGAGCCAAGTTCTAGTTGTATCTAATTAAATTAAAAATCATTTCTTCACACCCAATAATAATACGTATGTTACGTATTATTGATAGGCTCAAATTTTCATCTCCAGTAAACAATGTCAAAGTAAAGGTAGATTGTCAACCCACTTTTAATATATTAATTTACTCTTAGCACTTTTGACAGAAGCTACTTTATCATCTGTAATACTGTATTAGCACTAATAATTGTCAATAGTTAAAAGATTCCACTTCAAATTAAACTTCTAACTTGCACTAATAAACTTATACTAGTTTAGCTCTATGCATTTTGCAAAACAAAACGGCAACTATTATTAATAATACTCCAGATATTCCAGCCAGAACAAATGTGGCAATCATGTATGTAGATTCCGAGGAATGGGATTCTTGCAGAGTAGTGATATTAGTTGGAGTCATTGTAGAATGAGTAGCTTGAATAGAAAGTTGAGGAAGGTACTGATTCCAAAAGGCTGCTTGTGTTGCAAAAAAATTATTTTTAACTTGGAAATTAGGAGCAATCCATAAGTACTTTTTTGTGTCTTGTGTATACTCCGGCCATGTGATGGGAGAACTTAAATCTGTTGGATTTCTATGGAAAAGAATAATAAACCAGAGAAATAAGTTAAACATTAATAAGAATAGAGTGTTAAAACTGACTTTCGCCAATTTATATTCCTTGTTGGCCATACTAGCAAACTGAACATTTCCCATATATAAATGCTTAATATATTTGCAGCTAATACACATTCTGTAAATGACAAAATTACGCTATAAATAACTATAATTTATCTATTACTGATATTGCCTTTGTTAGTGATAGTATAATTACAGTAGTTTAAACTATCTTTACTTACCCATTCCGGACAAAATTACCCCAATACGACATCATATGTCTGCTTAATTCTTGTTCTTCGGCGTTAAATGTTGTCGGAAATCCGGCTGGATTATCGACAGGATAACCGAAAACATAAGGTACTTCCATAGTATGAGTTATCTTTAGATAAGCTGGTCGGTACGTCCCACTAGTACGATGAGCAAATATATAGTTAAAAGTCGGTACATATCGAGAAAATTGATCTGCATAATACTCGTTAGGTATAGCAAAGACGAAATCGTTAAATAATTCTCCATATTGATCTCGATTCGATATCGGCGAATTAAAATTAGACCAATTTGTATACTGATATTGTATCGATAATTTTACACGTTGACTTGCAAACGGAAAGGCGTTGTTAGTAATAGCTATGAAACCTTGACGTGGTATTCCTTGTGCAATACTTCCGGGATTAGGTAAACCAAGAAGACCGAAATAGCCATCATTTAATGTAGTACCCATCATAATACTAACTTTATGAAATCTTCCCGCTGGTATAGCTGTATGTAAGGCTTCTCGTATAGTACTGGCATCAGCAACGGGAAAGCTAAGAGCAATATTATTTGATCGTTGAACAATTTGGAGACTTATTAACTGCTGTACAGTTAATGCTTGTAGACATTTGACGATTAGTGATGTTGTATTTCTTGTACAGTTAGCTGACGAAACAAATCGTTGATAAGATGTCTTGGCTACAGCAAGTGAAATTGGAAACGCGATACGTGATTGAATGAATGGTAGTGTAGCTCCGTAAGGTGCACTTTGAGATATTACACCTCTAAATAATCCCTTACTAGAAGGCATAACTACGTGGTATATAGCAGATCCGCCGCCTGCTGAATTTCCAGCTAACGTAATAAAATCTGGGTTACCTCCAAAATTTTCAATATTATCTTTAACCCATTGTAATGCTAAACTTTGATCTTTTAAACCATTATTAGCTAGTATAGCTCTTTTAGCAATGTCTTCTTCGCCGGATGTCATAAAACCTAGAATACCTATTCGATAGTTAATAGTAACTACGACGATACCTTCATTGGCAGCTAAGATTTGACCAGACCATCGCGCCCCTGAACCGCTATCGTATCCACCGCCATGGATATACACCAATACAGACATATTGCCAGCACTAGAAGGATTGGAAGTAAATATATTTAGGTATAAACAGTCTTCGCTAGTTTTACTGGCTAGTGAGTTGGGTTCAATATAAAAGTTTATCGGAAGTCTTTGCGGACAACTGTATTGATATTGAGTAGTATTTAAGACGCCATTCCAAGATTTGACTGGTACAGGCGGTTTAAATCGTAATTCATTAATAGGTGGTTGAGCGTATGGAATACCGCGATAGGTGAATTGAGTTCGACCGTTCGTTATAATCGTTTTCCCACTAACTAAACCGTTTTTCGTAGGAATAATAAGTTGTGCATTCGAAAATGGCATTACAATTGCCAACACTATAATAAAGCATGCTAAGATTTGAAATATATGATGTTTTAGAGCCATGACGAAAGCGTCGTTACTCGGACGATTTGATTACGCTTGTGTAGTTCAATTTGACTGAACTCTAGCTAGAATCCTTCTACTTATAATATTAATTAATTTAATTCGATTTATTACGACAGGTAGTACCTTATATCAATAATTTGTGAACTTTGCTACTTCAACAAATAGTAGTTGTTATAGTGGGTGTGGTCAGCAATATGGTTTCCCTTTAAACAATAAGCATTTAAATCGCGCAGCCGCTATCGCAGTTGTTCTTGGACTTATTGTTGCCGTATGGAAACAATAGAGTTTATACCAGAAGCATTTAAGTCAAGAATTATATACTAGTACGCAGAATCGCCTAGATGGGGCGTTGTCAATCGATTGTAGTTACTTCCTGTTATATGAGTACAGTATATTCGAGAATAGCGTTTATGATAATGATTGACAAGCTAAATTATTTTCCTGATCGCTAAAATTGATATATACAGATTCATAGTAGCCAATAAATACAGTAAACGATACTGTATCTGTGTCTGTAAAGTTAACGAATATAAGGAACACTATAATTTCGAGTGTTAGCTACAAATAGGATATTACGAGTATGACCTAAAATCTTGAAATGCCGTACATTAAAATTGATACATACGACATTTGCAATCGTAATAATCAAGACATATAACAAGAAATATCTTAAGCGCATAAAAATTATGAAACACAAGCAGCCGTATGAATTCTAAACAGAAGCTAAAACCTGAGATATGAAGGCCTATCAGTAACTCTTAAAATATGTAGACCGAGATACCAGTAATATCAGCTGCAATTAAGATACAGCATAATATTATAAAACAAATAGCACTGTTTAAAAATATTCCAGTGCTTATTGATACCTTGAGATTAATAATGAAGGACAATATGGTAGTGAATGTAGCAAGTTAACGACAAGTTACTACATATCTCAGTTAGCCATTTGCAAATTTAAATATCAAAACAGATCCCCTTTCTAGCATTATCACTGCTAGTCGAGTACCCGTTCAAATGAACGGGAACGTATACTGCACAACACGTTATACCGAACAAAATTCAGAGCTAGGTTATTAGACCATGTATGAATCCTTCTTAGTGCGAGATAGCTAGCTTACAAATAAACCTGAGTCGAGGGCGGGATGCGGGTTAAGAATTCTTATAATGATACAGTGTTTGTATATCAATTACACTCATTCCGGGTTAGAAAATCAACAATTTGATCAAGTTTTATCCGGTTCGCGTTGCATTTTCACTCCATTTAAGGACTCTACTGTTAATAAAGGTATCCAATTTTTGTTCTTTATTCTAAGTTATTAGAAGGAACTTAAACATCATACGATTCTTTGTATCAGCCTAATACACGAAAAACTTCGCTATCGATTTACTACCCTCATACTAAAATGTATTAGTAAGAGAAAAGCCCATAAAATGATATACGATCGTATATTTAGCGTTTATTGGATGGACAAAATGAGATACGTAACAGGAGTAACATTTCTTTTCATAATTTAAAAAAACAGAATGTTCGTATATGTTGTATCGATAACCTATAGCACGTTTAATCTGAATCTTTCGTGTTATTGCAAGAATAAATTAACGGTAGACTATGAATTTTAGTTCAAGATTAGTCTTTGCAAACTCAACATTGAATACTTAAGCATAGTTATAGTAATTTAATTTCAGTCTAACCAGATGCAGTATAAAATTCGCAATACCTGAGTATAATATGTACTTTGTCCTTGATTCATGTAAAAGTTTACTTATAACATATCGCATACAATTAAACTGAGATAAGTTAATAAGTTGTATCGATAACACCTTTAATTGTTATCTCGTAGTAATTAATTGTACGTATACGCGATGAATTAAAATTTAGGTCAAGCTTCTCAGTATAAATATTGTTTAAGTCCATTATACTACGCTAACACTAGCTAATATAACATTAATTTACTTGATTTGATTTCACTATTTTATTTATAGATTCATTATTATACTTGATGTTACTTAACTAAACTTGCCTAATCTAAATTAATTTAGATTACCCTAGATAAGTAACAATGACTGAGAAATGCACTTTCAGAATCTTCTAACTATATCTTTATTCTCGAAAATGCAAGTCTAATTTAATATTCAAAATCAATCATTTAAATAGTTATTCTAGCCATAAAACCGGTTTACGATGTGTGATATATTTCGACCAATAAGACTTCGAGAATACATTAAATTATTCCTAGTCTAAAGAGTATTGCTCGTTATCGCAGATAGATGCGTGTGTTTTTCCTTAACACGGTAAAATTTATAACTATTTCCAACGTTTAGATCGGAAATAAAGTAGCTATTAATGTCGTATTGCTCTCAATACATATGTATGCGTATTCCTTAGCAATTCCATACATGTATTATAAGATCATAGATTCCTAAAATTCCTAAAATTACTGTCTGCAAAAGTTTAGGTGTCTATCATATGGCACATTATTGTAGTATAGTAATTCATACCCCTGCTCTACCTCTACGATCATAAATACGAATGTCAATGACTACGCTGGCAGATATACGTAATACCTCGCAGTACCTGGCACAAAGCAAATAATGATCCAATAAGATTTTAATGTACGTGTAGTGATGTACTCATATTTGATTATACGGATAGCTATGTTTGATATAGTTAGGTTACTTTGAATAGATATTATCGTGAAGCTAATATTAAATGATTGCTAACTACTATACTAGAAATTGCTGATGACTAATAGTAGCCACTTGACTAATTATGGTACAAGATTTATGTAGCTAGAAATACTGTAGCTGTTAAGATGCCCTTCGGAGAAAGGGGCTAGACGTTAATAGAAGAGTAGTGACATCTTAAGTAGAATGATTTAGATTTTAGAAAATAATGATGTACTATTTGAGAAAAGGATTTAGTTTGATGACTCATATCTGATTGTAGATTTATCAAATTGTCATAAATGGATTTAACTAAATGTATATAAGAACTGCAGAGATGAACTCACGAGGCAAAGAGATTTCACTTCGCTTTGAGCTCGGAATACCTTAGATTTTAGACTAGATTCTTGTAGTAATTAATTATCTCTCTACTATTCCTAAAATATTGTAATAAAAGCCTTTTAGAAAATACCATTTGACTAAGATAGTTATTGTGAGACGCATTTATTATGTTGCGCTATATAAGATCTCTGTAATTCAATATTCTGCGGAGTTAAGATCGCAATACTGGTAGCGTGAGCTAAGAAAAACAATAAGGTTATCTAATATGCAATACGCGTATACCGATAATTAATATTCAAGATACTATAAGTTAAGCATTCGTTACGGCTAGGACATAATTTGGATTAAATTTATCGACAAAATTGAATTTTTAGTTCATATAAAAACATCATACTAAATACCGGCTACGACACTATCAATAGAACAAATGGTTGTAAGTAGTAGCAAAGAGCTGTTAATACTAAAATTGTTAAATGTGACAATCTATATTGTGTGTAGCATGAAAGATTATAACTAGTGCATATTTATTTAAAAACAAACTAAATCATAATCTTAATACACTGCAATATCTCTAACTTCCTAACTTAAAATGAAGCTAAAGATTATTGTAATATCTCTTATAAATCCATATACCGCAAATATCGAATCGTCGTCAATTATTTTCATAGCCTTTAGTAGTGTAATTATCATAAGTATTGTTTTCATTTTATGAAACAGTATTTACCATAAATTTTTTGGTAAGGGATCACTTTTGTTTAATCTACTGTTCAAGAAGTAATATTAAAGAATTACATGAGGCAAATGATTGATAAAGTTTTTGCTACTAAGATTAGCTGGAGAACTTATTTATTTTATATAGTAACGTGATAGATAATTATATTTAAACGATTTCATTATTTCGTATAGGACCACCATCCTCCATATCAACTATAGGATATGCAAGTGTTTACTTGCGATATGCCAATCTAAACAGTATTTTCATATTCTATTTACGATCAAGAAAGCCGACATGTTTAACTATTTAAATTAAGAATGTATCATTATTTACTTATAGATCTATTTTACTTACAAATTTCGCTTCATCGAACTATAAATTTTGGATACGTAATTTAAATTTTATTATTAATCTCGCGAATTTATTACGAACGTTATATCGTGTTCATTAACACTATCGATGATATGAATTAATTATAATAACGTAAAAATCAACATGAATGATACATCCATCTTGCTAAAAGTTACTAGGTATGAGTGTGTAAGCAAGGATAGGCATCAATTTTGGCTCATGTTAGTAATAACAAACGAAATACCTTTAATCGATACAATTAGTCGAGAAGTTCTATTAAATATTGTATAAATAGAATTCGTAAACATTAAATAATCTGTGACGTTGCATTTTGGTGCAATCAGCTACCGAACTAAATCGTTGAAAAACAATCTTAGCTCTAGCTAATGTCTGTGATAAATACGTTCTCGATTTAATGTATGGTAGAAGTATTCCATAAGGTCCACTTTGAGAGATTACGCTTCTAAATAATCCTTTACTGGAAGGCATCACTAGATAACAGATAGCAGATGAACCTCCTGCGGAATTTCCAGCTATCGTAATAAAGTTTGGGTTACCTCCAAAACTTTCGATATTTTCCTTTACCCATTGTTATGCTAAACTATGATTTTGTAGACTAAGATTCGCTGGAATATTTCTTTGATTACTACCTTCTTCGCCGGATGACATAAAACTTAAAACATTTATTCGATAATTAATAGTAACTACGACGATACCTTAATTAGCAGCTAATATTTGACCAGGCCATTATGCTCCTGAACGATTGCATATCCGCCACCGAGGATGAAGACTAACACGGACATATTCCTAGCTATAGAAGGATTCGAGATAAAGATATTTAGAGATAGACAATCTTCATTAATTCGACTCCTAAGTGATTTTGGATCAGTAAAAAGGACTGGAAGTTACTAGAGGCAACTGTATTGATATTCTGTAGCGTTTAAGACGCCTCTCCAAGATTCTACTGGCACTGGTGGTTTAAATCGTAATTGATTAATGGGTAGTTGGGCGCAAGGAATACCAAGATAAGTGAATTGAGTTAAATCACTAGTTAGAACTGTTTCCTCGCAATATAGCCGTTCTTTGTAGGAATGATAAGATGAGCATTAGAAATAGGGCATACTAAACCCACAATTGCAATAAAAGATGCCAGCAATGGAGATATTTTAGGGCCATAACGAAAATCAATACTAAATACGACACGAATTTAGTAAGCGTATGCTACTGCAGATGTGGTAGAGATATTGACTACGTGGAATTCTCTTAGCACTATCATTAGTGAACTTAATTTAGAATCATTACGTAAATACATCAACAAATTTTGAGCTACATGCTACTTCAGTGAACGATAAGGAACGTTGCTTATGACACAGTTAGCAGAATAGCTTTGTCTAGAAGTATGTTTGTTGCTACCAAGATTATCGGTTAAGGAGGACGTTGGACTCATTATATTTATTTAGTTTTCAGATGAAAGTAATGTCAATTTTCAACGTACTTGTCCATCAATTGAATGACTACAGTCTCATTATTTAATTATTAAATCTTGCAAATATGCAATCACAATAATAGACAATAGAGTATAAGCTTGAATGATAATTGTGTAATCAATTTTCATTATTATTAAGTAAATTATCGTTGAGAAATCAATAATAGATATTTATATGAAAGAGCATGAAGCCAAACAGATTTATCTTAAAAGATAAATGCAGGTGGCTACGATGTAATCTAAGCAACAGAAGTTATAAGATTTTAATATGTATGCGTATCATAAATTTTCATTAATGCTAAAAAATTTATTAGAGATCAAGGGGAAAATTTAGTAGGCTATATAACTGATAATACATCTATTGTATCTATTACGTATGTGGATTTAGTAATAGGTTTAAATCTTAGCTCAAGTTAGTAATATCACACCGAACTAAAAATAACAATCTCTATTAAATGTGAAGATATAATTTATTACGATCTGGTACTTAACTTTAGTAATTTGGAGTGTATAAATAAATCTTAATGAATAGCATAGCGCAATAAAACTGTCATTACTGTTGAAGGTTGATTATAAATAGAATTTTTATATTGTATTACTTAACATATATACATTTTGCTCTATTAACTTTACAAAATAAAATCATAGCTATTATTAATAGAATTCCAGATATTCCTGATAGAGCAAATGTAGCAATCATGTATGCAGATTCCGAAGAATGCGGCTTCTCTACTGTGGAAGCATTTGTCGGAGCTATTGTAGAATAAATAGTTTGTGAAGCGAGTTGAGGAAGATACTGATTCCAAAAGGCTGAATTTGCGGCAAGATAATTACTTTTAATTTGGAAATTGGGAGCAATCCACAAGTACTGCCTTGTATCTTGTGTATATTTAGGCCACATGATAGGAGAACGTAGGTCTGTCGGATTTCTGTAGAAAATAATGTAAGAAGTTAATAGAATTTCTCTAATGTAATTTTAGTTAACGGTGCTGTATTGGAAGATGATAATTTGCATAAATTTATAGGCTATGCTGGTTATACTCAAAGAATAAATGTTTTAGGAATAGAACGTTATATAAACTAACAATTTCTTTCAATTTTAAAAGCAATGCCTAAAGGCTTAGCTGAATTATTTATATTTTATTACACAGAAGCAAGCAACTAACTCCATAACAACGCAGCTCCAGCTGTAAGTTACTCACCCTTCTCGGATAAAACTACCCCAATACGAAAGAACATGTCTGCATAAGGTTACTTCTTCAGCATTAAATGTTGATGGATATTCGGATGGCTTATCAAGAGGATAACCTAACATATATGGTATTTCCATGGTATGTGCTACTTTTACGTAAGATGGCTGCCATGTACCACTAGTACGATGAGCAAATATATATTTATATGTAGGTACAAATCGAGACAACTGATCGGCATAATATATATTAGGAATAGCAAAGACGAAGTCGTTGAATAATTCTCCATATTGATCTCGATTTGATATCGGTGAATTGGCATTACTCCAATTAGTATATCGATACTGTATAGATAATTTTACGCGTTGGCTTGCAAAGGGAAAAGAATTATTAGTAGTAGATATAAAATTTTGGCGCGGTATTCCAGTTACAGCATTAGGCATAGAAGGAAGCCTGAAATAGCCATCATTTAACGTTGTACCCAACATAATATTAACTTTATGAAATCTTCCTGCTGGTATAGCTGTATGTAAAGCTTCTTGTACATTGTTACCATCAGCAACAGGAGATGTTAAAATACGATTTCTTGGTCGTAAAGTACTTTGAATATTTAATAACTGTTGTACAGATAAAGTCTTTAAGCACTCGACGATCTTTGATGTTGTATTTTTCGTACAGTTCGCTAATGAACTAAATTGCTGAAAAGATATCTTAGCTCTGGCCAAAGTATCCGGCATTGATGTACCCGATTTAATGTATGATGGTATGGTTCCATAAGGTCCACTTTGAAGGATTGCACCTCTGAATAATCCTTTACTAGAAGGCATCACTAGATGATACATAGCGGATAAGCCACCTGCTGAATTTCCAGCTATGGTAATAAAATCTGGGTTACCTCCGAAATTTTCAATATTATCTTTTACCCACTGCAATGCTAAACTTTGATCTAGCAGGCCAAGATTAGCTTGAATAGCTCTTCGAGCACTATCTTCTTCACCTGATGTCATGAAACCTAGTACACCTACTCGATAATTAATAGTAACTACAACGATATTTTCATGAGCAGCTAAAATTTGACCTTGCCATTGTGATCCTGAACCAAGCACATATCCACCGCCATGGATGTAAACTAACACTGACATATTTGCAACATTAGAAGGATTAGAGGTAAATATATTTAGATATAGACAGTCTTCATTAATTTGACTACTTGGTGATTTGGAATCAGTAAAACGTATTGGGAGTCGTTGAGGGCAACTAGACTGATATTGTGTAACATTTAAGACGCCTTTCCAAGACTTTACCGGTACAGGTGGTTCAAATCGTAATTGATTAATAGGAGGTTGAGCATAAGGAATACCAAGGTAGGCGAATTGAGTTAAGCTATTCGTTTTAATGGTTGTTCCCGTAACAAAACCGTAATTAGTAGGAATAATAAGTTGAGCATTAGAAATGGGAGACACTATGGCTATTATTATGGCGAAGGATATCAAAATATTAGATACAAAAAATTGTACAGCCATGATGAAAAAATAATATCATATACGAATTTGATACAGCACACGTACGCTGCTAAATACTGCGTGACCAAACTGGTTTATATGCGCAGTAGAATTTTACTAATAATAGCAATTGGAAAGTGTCATTGAATGTTATGTTTAAAAGTATGTATATCCATAAACCATGCGCGTTATGCTGGCTTGGTAAATGATAATTATTAATGTTGTCGTGGGTGTACTTGGCAATACGGTTAAGTACGAGAGCGTGGTTAATATAATCAATATTTCCATTTTAGCAATGACATTGACAATTCGTTGCATTTTTTTAGCATGATTACAATAAAAAATAATGGTGGCTTTTCATAATGGCGGCAAATTAAATGATTATTGCCGTTTTTTAATAAATAAGGAAATCTATTTTATGATCAATCTTTATAATTAGAAATTGTGCAAAGAATGTATAAATTAGCTATGTCGGAAATACTCCATGAAGTCATGACCTCGCGAAATATGTTGGTAAAAATGATAGCTAACGTCATTTATGCGATTTACAGGGCATAAAACTTATAATTCTAAACTGAACTCCCGAGTAGAATATATGAATATTACAATCTTTGCCTATTAATAGTTAGTATGATATCGGAGCTACTGTACATTAATTATTGTGGCCTTGTTAATAAATAAGGAAATCTAACTTATGATCAATCTTAAGAATTAAAAATTCCCCCAAAATGCATAAACTAGGAATGCCGGAAATATTTCCTTGCAGCCATATCTTCGCGAAATTTGTTGTTTAAGTGATTTACAGGCATAAAGCTTACAGTTTTAAACTGAGCTACTAACTAGAATATTATAATCGTTATTGTTAATGGTTAGAATTTTGTCGGAGCCACTGTTCATAAAAATGTTGTAATTTATGCTGGCTTTATTCTACTGATAAAGGTAGTATCATGGAAAGATAATTGCCGTAGGCATTTTTATTTCATTGATTTGTCTCGCCATTCCTGCTCAAATATTCTACTTTCTAATTTAAGAGCATTAAATTGAATAGATACCGATTTTAAAGTGATATAGGATTTAATCATAATATTAATTTTAGCCAGTGATGGCAACAGCGTTTATGGGCCGGTATAGAATTAATAAAAATATTTTATGTTTTACTTATTCATCGGTAATTTTCCACGTTGCCCGCACGATGTGTTAGAGTATTTACTACGATTGATGTGCTTTATTATTTCGAATACATTACTTTAAAATGGAACTAATGTAGATCTACCATTTAGCTTCTAAATAAAACTAGCCTTGCTTGATTTCTCCTGCCAGTAGCTAAATAGTTGCAATCACTTGTACTCATATATGATACAAAAGTATAGACCCTTAAATTTAGCAGTCTGCTAGAGAACTGAGGATACCGGGCAAGGATATATTTACTAATTCAATTTATAACTATTACCAATTCCTATGCAAGCTAACGAGCGGATGAAAATTGAACGATCCTAGATCATAAAAACCTAAACTATCGACATCTTTTTGTTGTTAACTTCTTTAGTCATCTTATTTATTCGCTATGAAACTAATAATTGTAGCTTAGCTTAAAGCAAATTTCCCAAAAAAAGTCTTACTTTTGCTTTTCTGTAGGTTACATACTGCATAAATGGGAATTCTCTCATTAAATAATGTAATTCGCCAAGAGCTGTAATGAAACGATTACAGTGTCTTTGATCTTCTAATGTATTTTAGTTAGTGACACAAAGCAAATCCATGAAATGTTCTATTGCAAACCATATTTTTAAACTTGAGATAAAGATTTTATTTCCTTATTATCAATAAGCGCTAACTTCAATGCTACACTTTACAGTAGTTATCCAAAATGATATGCAAAAAAACCATAAAACGCTCCATCGTGCTATAACAATCTATACAATAATTATAATATAGACGAATAGATTAATACATTTGTAGAAAATTGATTGCATAGGTAATGCAAACGAATAATATCTTGCACTGATTGCTATCATTTTAGCGGATTTTAATTGTACGATATTGTGCAGTGCATCAAGACCTAGTCAGATTTAGCCACAAGTCTTGTATGATCAATATGATACATTATAGATTGCATGATTTCCAATGTTCCTGGCAAATTTTGCCAGCCTTAACTCTAAATTTTAAAATTACCGATACTCAATATATGAAAGAGAAAGTTTAAATCATGTTCATTTTTGATTGTGTAATAATCCATTTGTGCAGCATTCTCAGAATTAAAATGAATTCAATGTTGAACTAGATACTTCATAGACTTTATAAGATAAAATTTGGAGCAATAATATTTAGTAAATATATCCAAAACTTTCAACATCCAAAATGGAACAATTTTAAAAATAACTGAAGTAAAATAAAATAAACTGGCTTGACTGTGTTATCGTCTGTTGCCTTCAAGTAAAATTTAACTTCATTGCTTGCGTATTACCAGATTTACAAGATACGAATGATTTTAAGGTATTAATTTTAGATAGAGATTTGTAAAGTTAAGCTAAGGACAATTCTAGGCTTGATAGATAGTATTGTTTCAATATTAAAATTGAAAGATTTGAAATTTTCAAATTAAGACGATCTTTAACTCTAGAGAATATCTTATTCACAGGATCCATATGGCTATTATATATTTCAGAAAATGTGATGATTTAATATATCGTATATTACTATAGAATCTGTACGATCTTTGTAAGCGCCTTTTATAGGACAAGTAATTATAGTTATGAAGTAATTAAAGAATAGTGCGATCAATTAAAGATAACTGTAGTTGTTCTTCGCCTGATCTTTCGAGCAAAGATAAGCAATCCAACCGTTGTTATAACTGCAACACAGCTTAAGGCAATAATGATGATACTGTAGAAGGACAGTTGGCCTTGATTATTCTGATCCATATCATCAGTTTTTATTGGTACTTGACTCGGAACTGAAGCTCGTGAATGTTCATAATCAATTTGTTTCTCCAAATAGCCGTTCCAAAAATTGTTACCATTAGCATTATGTAATGTGATTATTCTCGATGGGGAATTGACACAATAATATTGCTTGGTTGATTTTTTATATCGTGGCCAAATGAGATGGTTGCCCATTTCAGCGTTAGGCGATCTAGTTCAAGAATAAATGCAAACTTTTAAAACGATACATGATACTGTAATTTAATAGCTAAAAACTGTTTCATAGCATTTTATAACTATAGCTATTAATTGATGATTAGAATACTGCAACAATCTTATCTTATCTCACTGTAGTAACTTGTGATCAAGTAGATTTATAGTTATCGTATTTAATACCTTAGATCTTTCAAATGCTATTTAAATTTAAAGCTAATACCGCCAAATTTGATTTATTAACAACATAATTCGTAACAGTTTAAATTTTAAATAATGACTGTCTTATGACAAATCTATTATTTCTACCGCAATGATTCTAACTCGAAGTTGGTTTGTAATCTTTATATTTTTTTATAGTTTTTACTTTATATAGTAGATTTACATTCGAGTGATTCTCCCGGAATTTAATGTAGATCGATTTACTTTATAGGCGTATGGGTTTTAAGTGGTCATTTTACATTCATTGCTTCATTAAGTATTCGTAACCGTCTGTTTTAAATGTTCTCTATGTACTACTAGTATAAATTTTGTAAATAGTTTTCCTTTTAAACTATTTTATTGTACTATTGAAGAGCAACGCCTAGTTTCTACTCGTAAATCTTAAATTACAGTATTTGTTTTATAAATTGTTTATAAATGTGAAGAGTAGAATTTTTAGCAGATTTTCCATTTCAAATCTTTCTTTTCGTCATTTGAGAGCAAAATTAAACTTGCTAAAGTATAATAACTGACTGAGGATGGATGTTGCAACTGGTTGTAGAGATCGATGAGACTTTAGACTTAAAAAATTAGAGGTAGACGCTTGATAATGTAAATTATATTTAACTCACTCATCAGCGAATCTATAGGCTACTATATCTTTTAGCTGTTTAACTATCGAGCATATATATATCGAATATGAATGCGTACAAAATTTTGCGCTCGTTACTCTCACGTGATTAATCCTTTATTAATTTTCAATAGAAAATGTGAACCTTCATCGTCTATAAATCCTAATTACTACCGAAGAATATTAAGATCGCGTATACATGTCATCCAAAAAAATATGCTCGATAGACTTGTTGGTTGATTTCTAGAATTGTTTCAGAATAGATCTTGCGTGCATCAATTCGTTATGTAGCTGAAAGAGGATCATCCATCTCCTTTATTTACAGCCCTTAAGCTAATTATTCGTTTATAAAAGAGCATCTAGCTGCGAAATGATATCATTGTACTCAATATTCTAGTATCCTAAGAACTCCTCTTTGATATTGATGATGAACGTTAAAACGAAATATAAGATCAATTTACTTTGGATAGATTGAAAAGCACCTAAGAGAAGTTCATTCAGCAATTAAGGTTACATTACCATTGCACTACTCTATGAAAAATCAATATACTACCTACCCATGATGGATAAAATTGCCCCATAATGACATTACTTCAAGGCTAACTTGACGATCAGTCATAGTATAGGCGGTAGCATAGTAATTGGGTTTGGCGACGGGATAACCGAAAACATATGGTATCTCCATTGTATTACTAACGCCTAACTGTGAAGGATAATATGGATCGGGATTGCTGCCACGATAGGAATATAAGTAGACGAAAGTACTGGTAGATGAATCTCTAGAATAAATGTTGGCGATATACTCTGTTGGTGCGGCGTATAAGCTATCGGTTATTAATTTGTCAGCTTGTCGTAAATTGAATATTGGCGATGAAACATTTTGCCAGTTAGTATATTCATGAATGATTGCTCGTCGTATTGCGTGATTGAATTCATCAAATAAAGTATCGATTAAGAGTAGGAAGATATCACGATGTATGCCTTGATTTTGATGTGGTAATTGTTGTATCAATTTAGCGCTATCATTTAAGTTATAACCAACGATTAAATTGACTTTCTTAAAATTGCCTTGATCAAGTAGAATTCTTGGGTGATCTCGTATCAGTACACCATCGACTACATATTTAAAAAATCGCCAATATTGTTGGGTTAAAACTTTTTGACCTTGGAAAAGTTTCCGAGTGCTTAAGCGTTGTAAGCAATTTACTTGTTGAGTAACGGTATGATTTTGACCCAGACATCCAACTTCTGCAACAAATAGACGAAAGATAGATCGAGCTTTATGGATATTAGACTCAATAGTATGTACCATACGTACATTGCCACTCTGTAGAATTAAATTATGGATATAATTATAACTTGATGGGATAAGGGTATGCAATTGAGCAGCAGTAGCACCTAAGCCATCGCCACCGACTGTTACTGCTCTAGGATTGCCACCAAAGTGATCAATATTGTCTTGTACCCAGCGTAGAGCAACTTGTTGATCAAGTAGAGCAATATTAGCTGGAATTTGACGACCATGACTTTTTAATTCAGCTGTTGTTAGAAAACCGAAAACTCCTAAACGATAATTGAAGGTAACAACGACTACATTAGCTTGACTTGCTAACGTTGTGGCCATCCATCGACTACCACTTCCTTCTGTCGACGATGTTCCGTCAATCCAAACAAAAACAGGCAATTTATCTGTCTTATTTAATGATGGTGTAAAAACATTTAAATACAGGCAGTCTTCATGGATATTAGCTTGAGCTGTAGTTGGATTAGTCCACGGAATTGGTGTTGGTTGAATACAGGATGGCTTATATAAACGGGCATCGTAGCGTCGAATTCTTCCACTACTTTGAGGAATAGGTTGTGGTGCTTGAAAGCGGTATTTCCCTAATGGAGGTATAGCATAAGGTAAACCAAGAAAGAATGATACCTGCTTACCATTGATTATTCCACTTCTACCGATAACATCGCCATAATTTGTCGTGACTATAACGCTAGAAAATGATTGTGTTATTAACGAGTTAATAACGATGGAGAAGAGGATAAAAAAACTCGTTAGTTTCATAATTTGTCCACTTTTTAACGATGCCTACATGTTATAATAATTTCATTTGTTATCATTATTTTATCTCGTAAGTAGCTAGTTATCGATGAATATGGTGGCCATTACAGTATAAAAAAAATATGGAATGCTTCTGGCCCTAACAGAATGCGGTAATCTGTTTTATACTGAATTATTGATGATCCTCATAATGTAAATAGAGGTGATATATTTGTATGACATAGAAATTGCTGATATTTATGATTCACAATCTCCATTTATAATTAAATAAGAATAATAGCTTCAGACAATTGAATAATATCAAACATATTGGTTCAATTTTAGCCAATCAATTTATTTTACAATCTAAATTGAATCAATAATATTAAATTTTTATTACAATAAAGTAAGATTATTGTTTAACTTTCATACGTTTACATCAGTTATAGTCATGCTAAAAACAGATTCAGATAAAGTGATATACAGATAGAAAAGGATGTACCTCTATTATCATACTTGTTAGCTAAACGAGATACTTATAATAACTGATTACATTATCAACAGATTGCATTCGCTTTATTGTTTTTACCTCAGATACATGGTGCGACCTTGAGCGTTTACGTATAAGCTGAGTCTCGGTTAATAGTTTCATATGTGATGAAATATTCTGTTGTGTTACCATTATTTACTAAAATCTCTATTCTGTATGTATCTGTAAATGACACCAGAGCATTTCATACATTGTCATACTAGATTATTCGCCATTAATAATAATTTCTGTTGGAAAGGACATCGTCCATGGATAATTAAGACCAAGATACTTTTCAAGGTAATCGCAACTTCCGTTATGATTGAATTCAATGATATATTTCATAAATTAATTATTCGTTTAATTAGTTATAATTGCATCTATTCAACTCTATCTTGAATTTAAATAACACTGATATACTTGTATAAATAAGGTTGGCTATGGATCAATCAACACAACTGACAACAAGTTTGAAAAGGGTTATAGTCATCGCAATTGTGCAGCTTTAATCCTTGGTTAAATTGTCATCTAATACCCTTGAAGTCTAATAATTCTTTTAAGTTATTATTCTGACTATAAATTGTCCTTACATGGAGTTCTTGGCCTATGAATTGCAATAAGACTTATTAATAATACTACAACTATCTCAGAAAGAGACCATAGCTCTAATCATAGATCACCATGGGTCCGCCTCTGTACACAATCTGATATTTTTATTATAAATAACTATCCAATATCATGTTCAATGCACTGGCTTATCATAAGATAGGAAATAATAAAATGGTAGCTCATAAGGGATTTTATGAAAAATGATATTCATGATTTATTTAGATGAGTTGTTTCTAAATAATAAAAAACTCTTGTGGTTAAAGCTTAATAGGATAGTCGATTTTATGCATGATTTAAAAAGATTATGTATAGAGATAGCAGATGGTAAAGTGATAAGTAAAATTTAACGTAGCATACTTGTCAATGTATTAAATCTTACTGATCATGCTTACCTTGTTCTATTTGAGTTGACTTTTAATACAGTTTCTATCTGTGTATTTCGTATATTTGTAAAGCAAAGTAGTGAAATTATGATATAGTATAAGATTTAGGGCCGTAACTTGTGTAAATGAAAGATTTGTGTAGCAGCTAAAATAGGCTTATTAATATTTTTCAATTTTGCAGACCTTGTTAATCTTGTATTTCTTATTTATATATACTGACTTTGCTACGCCTTAGATTAATAACAATATAATGAAATGATGAAATTGATATAAAATAAGATTTAAAATCGATGAAACGATGACGTGTAAACAATACGTGATGAAGTAGTAAAAATAGCTAATCCGAGCAGTACCTATTCAATAAAGTGAGTCTTGTTAATCAACTACGTTATATTTATGCTGATTTTTGTGCTACATATGACTAAAGCCATATATATATATATATATATATATATGTGCATCTTGCAAAATAAAGCGGAAAGTAGGAAATGAGAAATTTGAGGTATTTCATAAATTTAAAGAGCAATAACACCAGTAAGTGGTGAATGATTAAATAATAAAGTTAAAAACTCCCATACCTTTAATGAATATTATAGACCATGCCAACTATACACACTATCATCTATTTATGCCAATTTAAGGCGTATGTAAATTATGCGATATTCTATATTGTAAAATAACATTTGACATTACATAAAGAAATAAGGACGATAATAATTGTAAATAGATGATAAAGCTGATAATAAAGTTAAGCATTCTTCCAATCCTGTGTAACAGATTTCAATAAGCAGGTACCGTATGTCTTATGTTATGGTGTTTTTGCCAACTAAAATGTAGTTTACACTGTACAATATACATACTGCATGTATATTCTAGGTTATAACGTAAATTATAGTACTGTGCAGGATCTAAGAATGATAATATGTGTGAATAGTAAATGATAAAGTAGTGCATAAATCCAAACGCGGTTCTTGAATGCTTTAAATCTTTTTATGATATTCATATACGTACATGTATTTCATTTACGTGAATTTTTAAAGTTTATAGATTCTATGTTTACGAGTATAAGGCCTCATTACGACATTAATCGTATTATATATGTCAAGTTAAACTAATGAATACTAAGGTAAGGTGGATTGACTAGTATTTATTACCCTATGAGATACCAGTATATTCCTATATACTGAATTCTGCAAGAGTAATCGAAGATAGATTTTATTTATATTTATATTGTACATTAGCATAAAATCATGTTATGTTATATTTAATACGGATTAATACACCTTTGCTATATTCATTTCAAGTATTAACCCACTATTTCGAAATGAGAGGAATAAACTATGGACATAGTATCAATTACAGTTCGGTGCTTTTTATTATAAGGCATGACATATTTTTAGATCTTTATAGAGTAACTATCATTATATTATCATAGACATGAAGTTCACCCACATTATCGATTCGAAAAAGGAATGGAAACATTGCTGATTAGCGCAATTCATGAATAAAGGAGGTGATGAATACACTAATGGTATAATAATTACTTGCACTGTGATGTAATGAGCAAGGAGCTATATTATAGCCATCAACTAAAAATAGAGGAGAAACTAGAGATTGTTTATTTATATGACGTCAGTTGAATAAAATATTCCTAACGCAGCCTTCTTAAACGATTACTGCATACCATGAGTAAATATCAAGCTCCAATTTTTTGTCCAAGCACTACATGATACGATTGTAATGAACATATTAGGAATGTAGCAAAAAGCTCCAAGACTAATTCTGTTCTCGCTTCAGATACTTTCTATATAACTTAATGAAATATATTGCTTCCCAAAGGCATTTAAGTCATTCTATTATTGGTACTACACTGCTAAAAATTCAAAATCGTTTAATTGGACATGTTTTGATCCCGCAACAAAGCTCATGTGACATTTCCAAGATAATGGCAGATATAAATAGATTTGAGAATCGCAAATAATGTAGCATATAGTAGTTAATCAACATAATTATGATGCTTATTTGATACGTAGCTGCTAAAGCTATGAAGATGTTATCATAAAAAAGTTCTTGCTAAGAAAATGTCTAAGTTAGAAAAGGTTCAGCATAAGATATCCTAGTTATGATATTCCTATAATTTTTGACTTTAAAATTGAGTAGATATGGTCGTGAAAGTATCTTTATAAAACTCGTAAATACTAGACATGGAGATGATCCAGCATGCAATAATTAATTAAACATAATCTAGTAATTATAAAATATTCAGCACCCGAAAACTAGCTGGTATAACTGCAGTTATACAGAAGCTGTTATTTAGTGGATCCTAAAATCGCAGAGAATCTGATATATAGTAATTAATTAAACCATAGTTATGACACTTACTAAAGATTTGGTATTAAAACTGTACAACCATAGCTACAGCTAGCTCAATATTAGCTAGCTGTAATCATAGAGAACTCTTGACATTATTAATAAATTTGTATGATAGCTGATTTAATCTGGTTTTAAACCCTTTAGGCTCAAGGCTATATAACTGTACTACGCAAAAGCTCTTGTTGATGTTTATGATGGTTGATTGGATGCAATTTTCATACGCCTTAAGTATGCCAGTATACTAATGTATTGAAACTACACTTGAACTATCATTTGATCATTTGCAGATATAAAAACAAAGAGAAGCTCCTACTAAGGGAAACTACTATATGTTATTATATTCGATCATTGTGAATTAATTGATAGTAAGCTAATTTAATTTAATTTTAAAGTATGGAATATAACCCAAAAGTAAAAGTATATCCTATCTTTACTCATTTTGTGTATGTTGGAAAATGATAGAACAGAATCGAATAATTAACAGGTAGATCTAGATTTTATTCAAGTTCAGTCCATTGTTACGGTTCAATCCATTAGAACAACTAGATCTTTCATACTTTAATTGTTAATTGAGAATGTATCATTGCAGTGTTTAATAATTTTGTCAAGTCGATTAATTTAGAACCTATTTATTCCTTGTTGTAGCTTGATCAATTTGATGATAAGAAATCATTATATTTGACTGATTTCTTTACAGGCATAGTCATAGCATAATGATTAATAAATGCGTGATGAATTATTTCTACTGGTGATATCAGCCTACTATCAATTGCACGTATAAAAAGTATTCGCATGATGAAAACTCTGTCGTGATAGTGCATAATTTATATGAAATAATAGACTCTATCTTGTTTACTTAAGTATTACTGAAAGCTTGTTATTGCTTAAAAGATTCACACGTATCCATAAATTCATACATATTGCTTGAATGATTATTATGTACAAACACAATTCATCCTTTTTGGTGTATGGTATCATTGCACTCTCTGCATTTGCATTCAATTTATCGGAGATGCTAGATAATTGATAACGTATAATATCTTAGATATGCTACAATACATATAATTTGACTGTCTTTCAAGCAACAGCTGTTTTAGATTTTTTTAATTTGATGATTAGAATAATGATAATTATAATTAACACTCCAATTATGCCAGCTAGTGCAAATGTACAAATCATAAAGATTGTTTTCATCATTTGAATATCACTACATGACTGTGCTTGAGTGGGATAGCTTGTATCGTGAGTGGTAGTTTGAGTTCGAGTTGGTATATCAGAAGTAGAAAGTGATGATTCGCTAAAATCTATTGGAAAAGGTGACATACTTCCGCTCCCAGTCACATCATCGTCGAAAGTAGAAGTGCTGTTTTCTATGAGGATTATAGGGGAAGAAAGATTACTTGATTGCGTTGTGGTAAAATTAGGGCTGTTCGTTGACAGATTACTTGGCTGAGTTACAGTGGAACAAGGACTAGATGTTCCGATCTGAAGTGGAATGTTAATTTGCGGAATCAATGTATTCCAAAATTCCACTCTATCAGCAATGTAGAAACTGCGTATTTCAGAGTTCACAGTATTAATATAGCAATATAAACGGGTATCTGCTACATAGGGCCGCCAGTTGATAGTTGAAACTCTTGATATTGGAGATCTGTAATTACAATCATTGGTCTTAGATATTTATCGAGCATTGCCAAATGGTAAAAATTAATATTAACACAGTGATTATTTAGGTAAAAATTTTCTGTGCTAGCTCAGACATCTAAAATCCACTATTAATTCTAAAGAAACATTAAATTGTCGTTATGGTAATTAGCCATCAGAATTTCTGATGACCTAGGTGAGACTACGAAGCTGTAACTTAAACTTATAGCGATAAAAACTATCAGTCAAGTAATACAATCATCCGACAAGATTCTACTAAATATACCGTTCGTCTATGTTATGAAATTTTAAATCAGAATTACTTTTTCCATCTACGAGACTGTTTTGTGTTCCTTGAGAAAAAATAGACAGAACTACTGGAGTGTTACATCAAGTTTGATCTATTTTTAGTAATTATATTTATACAAAAAATGTATCCGAATAAGGACTACCGTGGAAAAATATTAAATCAAGTCAGATCGGACAAATATGGTAGACTAGAGAAAAAACCTATGTCCTAATAGTATTTCAGAAGCTAGGCGCAGACTTTCTTGTTAAGTATACCTAACTAATGGAACTTTGATTTTTAGCATGCTAATCTATGATTTGGGCCGTTTTTCCTATTTAAACGTTGTCCTCGATAGTTTGATACGATTAAAATAATCATTGATAAGTATTACTAAATGGAACTAGATTACTTGATATATGAAGTAGATTGCAATTCAGTAACTGATTTGAGTAAAAAGTCATAGCAAATCATGATGTGCTTAATATTAATTCGAGAACTCTTTTTTGCTGCAATCATAGCATGTCAAAAATTTTGTATATATTCAGGTCGGTACATGAAGTATTGTACAGCTATACTGCTAATATCCTTAAAATTAACTTCAGGATAGGCTTTGTGGAATAAATGCCATTATAGAATTAAAGTTATGTCAGCTCTAGTTGTCGAACAGTATTCCATTACCTTCTTTTCTTCTGGAGTTTATGTAGCTATAAGAAATAGGTAGGGAAATTATGACGTGGTCTTTTCGACTATACAGCAAAGGTATGCCTAATTTTAATAGGGCGGGACGCATATTAACGAAATATAACAAAACTGGCTGATTTGGAAGTTACGTTACTGTATATGTTCTATGATTTTAGCTGCCTGATTACACGTACGATTGGCATGAATTGTATGTACTTATACCTATAAATTTAAATAGTTGTAAAGTACACTATTATAAAACTCGAATTAATTTTTTCGAATATAGCAGCAGCAAAAATATTCAAAATTGTTTTTATATCATGGACTTTAAGTCACATTTACGTTCGTTACGAGGTCGCTATATTTGTATCTGATGTCATCATTAAGTGATATACGATAGCTACAAACATAATTTTAAACTGGTCATGATTGTACCGTAAATTTTGCATGCTGCATGGATAGTTTAAAGAAATGTAATGATATATTTCTAGTATCTGATCTGTAAAAGGATATTTAAGGATGATTTTGGCAGTCATTTAAACTAGTAGTTAGAGAAGTTGTGCCCTTAAAGAAGGTCTGTGGTATGAATGCAGCAAAGCGCCATAATTTAATTTGGATATTTGCTTACTGAAGTTTATTTGCAGTATTTATCGTAACCAACATCATCAATTCATCAGATTATGTTTAAAGTTATTGTTATGGTGACTTGTAACTTTTCAACACATAAATTTAATCGGATAAACTAAAATGATCAATAAGAAGCTTTAAAACTTTAAATACAAATGGAATTTACGATACCAAATCTGCCTGTAAAGACCACTTTATAGTTTAAACTGTACATTGAATCCGGTAATGTTATAGCAAATAGGCAGTATGCGTTTCTTTATTAGAAATTATGACTAGCCCAATTGCATACAAATGAAGTTATTGAATAGCCTTATTACATTAATGACTTACCTATCATAGATAAAACTTCCCCAAAGTGACATTAAATGCTTACTAATTCTTTCTTCATGTTCAGTATAATTTAATTTTAAGTTATTGGGTTTAAGTAATGGATAACCGAATACATAGGGAATTTCCATAGAATGAGCCACGCCATAATAGCTTGGAAAATAAGTATCACTTTCAGTTCGGTAAGCAAAAACGTACATATAAGTAGTAACATAACTAGAATAAAGATTCGCTGTTTCAACAATGGGTTCAGCATAGTAATAATCATTGTATAATTTCTCATATTCAGCACGATTACTAAATAA
Organism: Trichoplax adhaerens; assembly: GCF_000150275.1. Classification (NCBI taxonomy): domain Eukaryota; kingdom Metazoa; phylum Placozoa; class Uniplacotomia; order Trichoplacea; family Trichoplacidae; genus Trichoplax; species Trichoplax adhaerens. The sequence continues at coordinate 435,904 of NW_002060962.1, forward strand.
TGACGTTTTATTTGTCCAGTCTGTGTATTTATAGATCATGGCTGATAAAGTGACGTTATTGAAATTGGAAAATTGTGCGACTATATTAGTTTTAAAAGCAGCTCTTGATAGCCCCTTGGTGATATTGGGTAAGGGGGCTAAATACTTGGAACCATCGTTCATATTGCTACCCAGCATAATTTGAACCTTGTTAAATTGGCCTGAAGAAAGGAGTACCTTAGGATCGTCAGGGATAAATTGGCCGTCAATAACAGGCGTAAAAGCTTGAGGAAATTGAGATAAAATAGCTTCTTGCTGTTGTGATATTGTACTGATTGATAGAGATTGTAAACATTCAATCGTTAAATTTAATGTATTACGGCTGCAATTAGTAGCGCTTGTAAATTGTTGAAAAATAATTTGAGCTTGATTTTTAGTCTTGATAGCGTGGGGTGAGAGTGGTGTACCACTTTGTAGAATGGCAGATGTAAATAATGATCCACTGCTTGGAATAACGGTGTGTAAACCTACTGAAATTGCTCCAGCTGAACTGCCAACAATCCCAATATCATTACTTCTACCACCAAATCGAACAATATTGTCCTTGATCCATGTTAAAGCTAATTGTTGATCACGTAAGGCGAGATTAGCTGGAATTTCACTATCAGTATTGCTATCTTGTCCTGAAGTTAAGAAGCCTAAAGCTCCTAACCTATAATTAACAGTAACAATCACCATCTCTTCTGTACTTGCTAAAGCAGAAGGATCCCACAGTGATCCACTACCGCAATTAAAATCGCCGTTATGAAACCATACCAAGACAGATTTATTGCCAGCTACATTAGGGATAGGAGTATAAATATTCAAGTACAAGCAGTCTTCACTGATAGGTTGGCTATTGAGGAGTTCCTTATTATAGTCTAGACAGTTCCATTTTGAGGAATATTGCGGGCACGATGATTTATAATATGTCGCATTGTATATGCCTTGCCAATTCTGTGTCCACGGCAAGGCTGGTTTAAATCTCAAATTATTGGTTGGTGGTTGAGCATAGCGAATGCCAAGGAATGAATGAATATCGCCATTTAAGATATGGCTGACTTTGCCTTGTACTAGGCCATGATTTGTAACGACAAAAGAAGTCGTACTAGCAAGATTTGATTTATTCAAGACTAGTATCAAGAATAGGGTTAAGGCTAAATTGTATCTATTCATCATTGAGGAGAACTTTAAAATTTAAAAATCTATGGAAACAAATGTAGTTACTGTCTGCGAATATTGGCGACTGTGCTTTAAGATTTTTAAGATTTAAGTTTTTCTTGAACGGGCAAAAGGTTAAAAATTATAACTTGAAAATATTTTTGTTCAGTCCGATATTTTTTCTTGGATATGTCCTACCAATCGCGATAACAGAATAAACAGAAGGCAAGACTTGTACAGTATAATAGAGATCAATCCCGATCATAAGGCCATCGAAATTAATAAAAATCAGTAATGTAAATGGATTACAATTGGTTGTAGATTTTTACTGAGGGTAATTTATTCTGACTAGGGAAAAAGAAAATGATTTTTTGGGGGGGAATCTCAAAAAATGAATAGATCAGAACATAAATTACCTTGTAGCTTCTGGCTTGACCTCTATATCAATTCTGAATAGCTAAATATCAGCGTTTCGAGTAAGGTATTAATAACAGAGGATTACAACTGGACTAGTCATATAAGATTGGTCCCAAATAAATCATCGATCTTATAACCTGAAATTAATGATGAGACTAAAGGCAATATTTCCAACTTTATGCCCGGTTGCGTCAATTTTGTTGGTCAGCGCCTGCTATTTAGAATGGACAATAAATGTTTGTAGGCCGAAAGTACTGAAATTGAATTATTGGCAGTTATATATAGTCTTCTACAGTTTAATGCTATTTGAAAGTCATCTACAGTTAAGCTTTTAGTAGAATAGAGAGACAAGGAGATGATAGCACCACTTTCAATTGGTTCCATGGTAAATAATACGCGTATACAAAAGGTTTTTAAAGTTTTATCAATCTGCACTAAAATGATGGATGCCTTTTTTAAGAAAAGTTTTATTCCTTTGTTCTTTTATTACTTATACTCTAACTCTTTTAGATCTAAAACAAAAATAACCAGTTTCTAAAGGAAATTTAGTTGTCAATCTGATCTCTCAATAACATTCAATTCTTAGACGTTATTGAAAGAAGACGTTTCTCTATTCAATTTTATATCATGAATGTTATGATTACTTACTGTAGAAGAAGGCATGTTTCCTATTCACTTGCCTTAAGAAATCATATCAAGTAACATCAAATTACGTATAAACGACTTTAGAATTATTTTACAAAGAATCAATCAATAAATTAATAAGATTAACGTCGTCATCCTTAACGAATAGCCTAATAATATTCTTAATGGAAGAAGTAAATGTTTACTTACTTTCTTATGCTTTGAATACCAAAAATACCTACAAAATATTGACATAGATAAATAACAGACTATCAGCCACAATGATAGCGATATCTTTCTACTTTGAACTTGTCCGTAGGTATAGTTATCTTTAATAGAAGTTTAAGATATCATCGATGTATAATTTATGATCACCAATGTTGGCTATAACTAAGTTTAAGGTTAATAACATGTGCTAAATGATTAACAGTCTATAAGCCACAATGATAGCGATATCTTTCTACTTTTGAGCTTGTCGGTAGGTATAGCTATCTTTAATGGAGGTTTCAGATATCCTTTATGTATAATTGATGATTACTAATGGTGGTTACAACTAAGTTTAAAGTTAATGACACGTGCTAAATGTTGGATATAATTTTTAAATTTGATCATGGTGATGTGTCATGCTATCTATATTATTCTGCATTGGAAAATTTCTTCAGAATGATCTGGTTATAAGTTCAATGTCCAAAATATTGATATACGAGTCATGTAAAAATTATCAATGTTAAAGCTAGCTATACTCTGATATTAGATAATGTATAAGAGTATATGCTGGATGCCCGTATACATCCTTAGTTGCATTGTATACTCTAATTCACATCTTGCATGGAGAATATTTTACTTTATGACATAATCTTTAATTCATCCATCCGCAGAATTTTCTTGACTGTTAACGTAAGTGAAGTACGTCTTCATCTTTATCTACTTATATAATATGTGGAAATATAATTTTTTATAAAAATTTCGAAACTATTTAATCATGATATTCTCTACTGAATATCTTTGATACGATCGTGGGCCAGAGAGTAAAATGTAGTCATAATTTCCAATATTATCATTACTTTGAATATACTGTATAATTATTTATTTGCATCTATTTCGTAATAGCAGAGCTTTTTGTATGCTATAACAAATAAATTAATTGAAGAATGATTGGTAACTAGTTAGCAATATCTATATTCTGCATACATAAACTCGCTGAGAAGCGTAGAAAAGTGAAGAAGTATTTTGAACTGGTACGATTACCTTGATATTAAATGAATTCCATTCTCTTTCAGTTATGAAATAATACTATGGAGAGATTGAATTAGAATGATCCATTTTTGCTTCAGTGGAGGAAAAACATCATGAAGGAAATATGAATCATCAACGAATCGATCGGCTATCATTATTGACGTTATATTATACGCGTATGGCGAGATTTTAATAGTGAGAAAGCTGTGCAGTTGAAAAACTGCACAACCACTGGAAATACGACGTTCAGTAATAATGAATTTCTACTCAGTTTCTCGACTGATTTATATACAGTAAATCTTATAGATATTATTGATATCGCAATTAACGCTTGAGTCAGAGTTTAGCCAACATTTTACAGCATCTTTAGCAGGCTTTGCTTGAGTAAAAGTCCATTTTCTTGCGTTAGTGCATGAACTACTAGAAAGAAACTTTGTAGTAGTCCCGGGATTAGAGTTTAGGCAACATTTTATCAGGACGGCTACCATGGGCTACTCAACTAAGAATTCTCTCTCAAAAAGCCGCACTATCAACATTTCACTTCTATACACAATTCATCCCACCAAATCCTTGTGTATTTTTAGTATCATTAGTAGTGGGTAAAATTTTAAACTCAAGTTAAAACTGAAGTTTAAAATTTTACCTCTACTACTGCTTGGAAGTGAAAATCTTTCGAGCACCATTTGCATTTTGAGGGAGAATTCTTAGTAGAGTAGTGATTGTACAACGCATACGTCTAGTAGAGCACAGGATATAGACTACACTAGTTCTCGACAGTACAGTAGTACTGTGAGCGAGGATCGCGTTCGATCGTCGTCGGACAGGACGAGACACTGGACGGTGGGTAGGCGACTACCTGACGGGTGGACGGAAGAGTGGACGCGTACATCAATTCATCAACCAACTCCAGGAGAGAGCGATTGGGAAGCCATCAACTGCCTTCGTCTAGCTTGATAGCAGTGGAGACATTCGATGCATTCATCATGATATCGGTTAAATACCTTTTAATTACTGCTGGGTTGATTATGCTACTGAGATCATACTCTTCCTGGTTTAATTATGGCGTTACGCAGATCAATGGCAAAACTTCCAGTCAGGTCTGTTCTGAAGATCGTCTCGATAGGATGTAGGATGTAGTACATGCTTTGGTGGATTAGCTAATGGAGGATAGTAACACCGACCGATTATAATTAGTATAAATTGAAATCGGAGTCGATACCGTTAAGCTAGCCATCGTTAATTACTACACTATATGCATTAATACTAGTATCTATCATTAGCAAATGAGTAAATCGATTTATCAATCAATCAATCGCTGCTAACGTAATCGAGATCTAGCCATAATTGTGCATGATCCTATGTCTTAAATGCAGTTAATCGTATCCATTATAACTAAATATTAACACTGGATACTCCTTGCTTGAATGATTCTCAGGGTGTGACCAATAAAAACGTCTTGGATCGAAAACTTGTCACCACCAAGACAAAATCTCAAGATATCATAAGAGAACATGGCCAATATCATGGTGATACACAAAAGAAATCCAATTCTGATCTTTTCATCTTGGGCTATGTTACTCCTGTAAGTTCACTGTTTACAATGTCTTAAAGTAGATCAGATTGCTGGAGATTATACTGTCATGATTTCAGCAATCACAGTAGTTTGCGTGTATCAAGGATAGCAATACTTTACAGTAAAACTGTGTGATGTAGGAATAGTCGATTTAATCTAATGAAGGAATTGTCGATTGTGTTAGTGTAAGGAAACGGCACACTTGTGCTATTCGTACTATGTGCCTGAATTTTGAGTTGCTCCATAGCAAACTTAAGAGCTAATACCTATCTATGCATATGTAGTATTATATAATAACAATGCATAAATAAAATTAATAAATTAATGAGTACAAGTCAATAATGAATCAGTCTACTTGCATTAATATACGCGTATGCTATAAAAGTAACTCTTTTATAATAACATATCTAATCCATTCTTATACTCGTACATATATTAATAATATATATATGCTTATATGCTAATAGTGGAATAACCATGGCTACGATGTGGCTAAATTATTCAATGGCAAGATCGCTGTTATATCACCCGTTTGGTTACAGATCAAGCGCAAGTAAGTAAAATTCATTTTGTAGCTTGGCACAATAGTCGGTTTACTTGCACTCAGTTAATGCTTTCTATCTATTACTTCATATTATGCACGTGGGTGCACATTTGGTTAATGTCACTAAATTATTTCAACTGTTAATTACATATATTGTAAAATACGTACCTATCTACCTATATTAAAAGGAAAAGTTATATTTGCATAGACATGTTGAAAGCGCACCTTAAGAAATAAGTGTACCAGTGTCTCGTTAGACATCAGCAACTAAATAGCCACAGTATGCATACTGCAATATACTGTATAAACACTAGATACGTATATATTTAGGGTTAACTAAAGAAGATATATGTACTATTGATAAACGACAATAAAGTACACTACCTATCAACTATAGACAAATAATTAACGGTCCGATGTAGCTACCACGGAAAGTAAGACGTAATTTGAATACAACTTTATTCGTTGTGTGCAATTACATCACCGTTGTTAATAGCATAGGCTGCACGTATGTATAATTCTAGTATTATTGATTAGTCTTAAACTTATGACATTCTCATAAAATTTGCTACTTTTTTTAATTGAAAGAGGAAATGGTGCGTTCTATATGACCGGTGATCATGACATTGATAAAGGATGGATAGCAGATGTCACACAAAATTCAACGACACAGATATGTAAGTAAAATTGGCTGGTAGTCAAATTACTATAACATAGTGCCCATATTTATAGTACTGGCGAAACAGGCAAAAATATATTGCCGTCATTACTGTGGTGGACTAGGGTACATTCATAGGGCTTAAGTGGGTAGTAGTCCATTTTAAAGTAGACATGTTAGCAATTATTAGCAGCATAGCTAATTTCTTTTAGGTGCTGTATCCATTTAAAGATTCGTAAATATTGTGTTTGCTAGTTCCTAGGATTCTTTTTGATGGGTGGACTGTACAACAATATTCTAACCTCTTTAAAGACGAAAAAGCAATGAAAAAACTTGGAAAATATATGGCAACGTTTTTAAAGGTAACTTTTAGAATTAGTTGGAGTACCAACACCGAACGTATAGTGTTGTACACCTTGTCGTATTAGTTTTGCGATGGTACTGATGGTAGTATACAGCGTGTTTACCAAGTCTCTACATACTTTACTGAAAATATATGTATATATTATTGCTATGTGTTGCAGCAGTTTTTGCACGCTGATATAAAGCACTGTATTTGTACGTCAGTTTAAGTCACATTTATTTCATTTTTATTTATATAAAGACAGTTGTAATACACTGTACTATCACTTATTTAAATTTTTATACAGAAAAATCAATTCTCCGGAGGCGTTATTGAAATATGGAGTCAACTCGGTGGTTACTTTAAAAAGTAAAATTTGAAATTATTATCCATTCTAGTTCATCAAGAATTATATTCATATCCTTGTAACAACTATACCTAATGTGAATCTATGGTGTTCAATTTAGCGATTTACTAGATTTGACGATACATCTAGCAAATACTTTCCATGCTGAAAATTTAAAAATCGTTTTGGTTATTCCTCCGCCTATCTATAAAAAGTTTGCTGTAGATAAATGGAATTATGACTAAAAATTTAATAAAATTTTTCATGGAATAATATTAACCATCATTATCTTATGTACCAATTCAAGTGATCTTGATGGCACTTTTCGGAAAAGTGATTTTGAAGTATTAGCACCGTATGTCGATTATTTTAGTCTGATGACGTACGATTATTCTTCTCCTCAAAGGTAGGATAACGTTTATTACTGTATCTATAGAGGAATGCTTCATGAAAATATTGAAGGATTGTTTTACTTTAGATCAGTAATAAACCGGAACCCAATGATTTCAACTGTTCTTAAGCTTTCTATCAACTTCTATTTCAATTAGTCCCGGACCAAATTCACCAATTGCTTGGGTAAGAAAATGTATCAAACTATTGGTGCCAGATGAGGGGCCATCTAGATCGAAAATATTAACTGGACTAAACTTTTATGGCAATGATTATTCTACAACTGGAGGTGGACGTAAGTATTTGATACTATAAGTTGTTTGCATTATTTCCTTAAGCTTACCATGTGTACGATTTCTAAAGCCATCATAATGTATACGTTAATATTTCGCTCATATTTAATCAAATTTCCTCTTGCGATATATTTCCATAGCCATCATAGGTCCAGGGTAAGTTAAACTGAAATCAACGACGACCCTGTTGTCATCACTCGTATATACGTATGTACTGTAATATTGAACTACATGATGCTACTATCATCCTATGGTAGGTATATTGACATTTTAACTAAGAATAAGCCTAAAATAAAATGGAATTCAAAAATTGCTGAACATATAATAGAGTACAAGAAGCAGTAAGTAAATATATTTAACCAAGAAATAATATATAGCTGTTAAGTTGGGCTAGGAAATAACGAGTTAACTTATTTTTCATGTTGTAGCGGTGTCTCTCATTCCGTCTATTACCCATCGCTAAAGGTCGGTTTTTGCAATACCATAAATTGAGTTATACAAGAATTAAATAGCGAATAAACTATCTCACTTTACACTTTTAGTCAATACAAGCTCGCGTGGATCTTGCTAAGAAATTAGGAACTGGTATTTCAATTTGGGAATTGGGCCAAGGATTAGATTTTTTCTACGATTTGTTGTAAGGATTTAAGACATTATTATGATCAATCTCGCTCTTCTACTGTTGTTGCATTAGCAATGCCAATTACCCTAAAATCCAGAAACATTTTAAAAAATTCTTCACTGTTTATTATCAAGAGTTTTTGAAATAATATTAGTTAGATATTGTATTTAAGAAAAATACACCAAAGTTGAAAAGTAAACAACACGGTTTCAGCCACATCTGATAAATGTATTGACTGTTGTATAATATTAGCTAACGAATTTCTTAAATTCTGGAAAGCATTTTCAGACACTTACATTATAACATTCACATATTTTTATTGTAGTACTATAGCACTTTAAACTTTAAGTTAGTAAGATACTTTGAATTCGTAATAAATGAGCTATTAAGTGAAATATGAAAGCTTTTCAATCTGTATAAACTCCTGCCATATTGAGAAAGATAAATTAGCATATTTAAGATGGAATAATAATCTTCATAAAGTATACGATTACCATAAAGCCTTTATAATACCATTAAAAGCAATCACATTTAAAAGATAGTAAATTAAAATCAAGAAGAATTCAACTATAACTCATCTGATGGCCTAGGCGTATCTACTCGTGTGGTTTCTTTAATTTTTTTCGGCTTTGGTAGTATTACTTTCGTTTCTTTGGAATCTTTACTAGTTGGCGGGTATTCATAAAACTCTTCAATAAATTCTTCCTCGAAGACTGTTGGTTCTTGGAGTGCTTCCGTTAGTATTGGTATCATACTATTCCAGAATGCAACGTTATTCGCTCGCCTTCGTTGTCGCAATTCTACGTTTTCACCAATATAGTAATAGAATTGTGTCTTGTTATCGTACGGTAGCCATTCATTTTCAAGCGAGGGAAAAGCCGGTTTTCTACAAACAGAGAATTTAACTCATAAACTTTAATCAAATTTTATCCTTTAGTAGATGAGCACTAACTATATATGATACGTAGTAACATGCAATTTTATTAATTAGATCATAGTTCAAACTGCTAGGGCAGATCGCTATAGTCTTCAAGAATAAAAATTAATGTCATCCCTAACAAGCTATTTTGTAGGGTTCACACTGCTACTATCGAGTCCGTAAATATTCGCATTCAACTTACCCCGCTTTAATAAAATTACCCCATAAATTCATCTTTAATTTACTGACAATTTTATCTTTGAAAGAATATTTATCTCGAATGTGAAATGGCTGCTCGAATGGGTAACCAAATAAATACGTTAATTCCATAGTTTTAGCAACACCTTGCTCAGGTTTAAAATAATCTGACTCTTTGGTACGAAAATCAAAGTGGTATTGATACGTAGTTACTCCAAACTTCGAAAATTGATTAGCAGCATATGCAGCCGGGGCAATAGCATAAGCATCAGATAGACAAGCAAACAAGCTTTCCCGATATTGAGTACGATTATAAGGATGGTAATGATCTTTATACTGGAACTTAATTGCCTCTCTTATTGGATCTGCATATTGACTAAAGATGATATCAATGGATTTCTGGTAAACTTTCTCATCGATACCGCCATCACTAATAAACTTATTAATTTCTTGCAAATAGTATAGACCTTCATCGGAAACCGTACCGATCATGACCTCATCCAAATGGAATTCTCCTGCTTCCATTTCCATCTTAGTATCATTTTCGAACATATTTTTATGATTTACTAAATTGAAAGGCATAAAATGCTTCAGTAAAAGTGTGCTTTGGGCTGCCATGATACGGTCAGTAGATTTCGACATTAAACATTCTAATATGACTGATTTGGTGCTATTAGGACAATTTAATTCAGTCAGCATCGTATTTAATATTTGTGTAGAACGATTTAGGTCTAAATGAGCACCGCCAGTGGTAAGTGCAGTGCCACTCATTAAGATTGCTCTAGAGAAATAGCGTTTATAATCTGGGTTATATTTTCTCATCAAGATATGATAGCCAACAGCCATAGCACCAGCAGAGTTACCGCCTAATGTTATTTGATTGGGATCACCACCATAATCGTCGATATTATTATATACCCACTTCAAGGCGACCATTTGGTCTAGGAAACCTAAGTTAGGCTCAATAACGATCTCACGATTTTTGTCATCGAAACCTGTTAAAAATCCAAACGCTCCTAATCGAAAATTGAAAGTTATCACAACTATATTCTGATGCTGAGAAAGAACCTGACCTTGCCAATTAGCTCCGCTACTAAATTCGAGGGCTCCCTCGTGAACAAATAGAAAGACTGGTAATTTTCGATCGGTTTGAATGTTCGGCGTGTAAATATTTAAATATAAGCAGTCTTCACTTTGTTGTGCTTCATCACTTCTTGGATCAACACGATGACTAAATGGGTAGTGATTGAAAATCTGAGGACAAGAAGGTTTAAATCGTGCTAAAACCATTTCCTTTTTCCATGCTACTATCGGCTTCGGTGGTTGAAAGCGTAAATCGCCAACAGGTGGTAAGGCATAAGGTACACCTAAAAATCGATAATGCGGCTTACCAAGGACTTCTGTTTTTATGCCCTTGATAGGGCCAAGCTTAGTTTCTAATGATACAGCTGAAACCCAAGCATTATCAATGATTGATAGTAATATTAGTACTATCACGAAATTTAGATTTAACGATTTTAAAGATATCATATCCGATCAACAATAATCAACATGGATAATAATTTTTATGATTACTCAATATTTTGTGAAAACGCTCGTTTTATACGATTCTTTTAAATTACATTATACATTACCAAAATGACTCAATGTCTCAACTTGACAATAGGGAAAAGCAAAATAGAATATGATTACGTTAAGAATAAATATGTTAATGATGAGGAGTTCAGACACCATTGATATTATAATAACGTGACCGAAGTAACAATTCGTAGACTGCAAAAAATTGAGTCGCCATAGTGATTGGTGGGGCAATGAATGCATCGTAAGAAGATGAAAGGTTAACACCGACTGCTACACTGAATTTGATGAGTTAGATGTTGTTATTGCTGGTATAAACGTTTTTGAAAATGTTGATTCTATTATACAAGCTGTGAGCTTATGTTTATAAAGTGTATAATCAATACTTGGGCTGAAATTTCACTTATAAAACAGGAGAGGTTATATTATGATTAAAGTTGGTCACTTTCTAGTCACTCCAGTGGAGCCAATTATTACTTATTGCAAACTAAATTGTTATCAAATATCAGTAATAACAGCAATTAAATACTATAGCTTTGTAGAGTAGCGGCAACGATTCTAATGACCACATCATACTAATGGAGCTTTAGGAAGGTTATAATTGGCGATCGTTGCATTTATGGAAAACATCGAATAAGACCTGGCTATAATGGACTTACTGATGTTAATGGAACTTGCAGTTACATTAGAATGTGCAGTTATTTACCAGGGTTAAGTTAATACATTGACAGTATTTTGATAATACCTAAGTAATTAAATCAGGAGGTATTTTCTGAATGTGAAAGCATCAGTACTAGCGTTGAGCTTTGCAATGATTACACATAAATGATTCAAACAACATTCATTTTTATTTTAGTGAAATTAAAGTATCGTTAGCGAATATAACTTGAATAAATAAAGCCATATTAAAATAGGATAATTAAATATGCACAAATAAGTTTGCGTTTTATTTGACTTAGCTATCATAGGGTTTCGATAAGAATGCAACATTATATGTAAGTTGTAGTTGGAATTATGAAATGTGTAATAAATTATTTTCCTGCGAGATTACAAGCTATGCAGTTTAAATTACGAATCATGTAAATTAGTAGTGCCTATACTTTTAGCTAAAGCTTTGATTTTAATACAATAATAGTTGGTTATTCTTAATGTCTCTTTGGTTTACCCGATGATATAATATTAAATACAAGATAGATTACACAACCAAGAAGGGCAATCGTCGATATCTTGTAAATGTTAAAGCCGGATGGATTAGATTGATTAGTAGAAGAATCGCCTTGTGAATCTTGCACTAATGCTTTAATTTTGGATTCCATGGCTGGTACAATTTCATTCCAGAAGACTACATCACCATGTCGATAGTGCTGATCTACTTGTGGATCTTTGGTGATGTTTAAATAGTAGCGATTATTGACCTCATATCTCGGCCAATTCTTGCTACCAGTGGGCTTGCTGCAACAAAAATAGAAGGAATAGGAGCGTTAATATTATTTTAACATGATGAAAAGTTGATTCAATAGTTCAACTAATTATAATTGATTACAGGGCATTAGATCAGTTCACTAAGCTATCAAAGGAATATTAGCGTAGTCGTGTTACTTACTTTCCTCGTGTAAATGAGCCCCACATTGCCATAATATTTTTACTAACATTAACATCATTCTCATCGTATTCATCCTTAAAATAACTCGGTTTGCGTATTGGATATCCAAAGATATAAGGTACTTCCATTTGATGGCTAGCTCCAGCATGGTCAGGATAATAAAACGAATCAGCCACTCGTTGACTAAATATATACATGTATGTCGGTAAGCCATGTTCTGCAAATTTCTCGCCGCAATAAACAGCTGGTGACAGAAAATAGAAATCAGTCCACAATAAATTGGAGTAATGTCTGATAAGGATTGGATTATTAGCATCGATAGGATCACTGTAACGATGAAGGATAGTTTCAAAAACTGGCTTAGAAACATAATCGATCGAGTTTTGTGCTACAGCATCGAATACTGGTCTGGATATTCCCTTATTAATATTAGGGATTAGCAAATTAAATAGCGTTCCATCGTCCTTTGTCAGACCAAAGATCACATTGGCTTTGTTAATTTTACCTTTATCAAGTAAAATTTTTGGATCAGCAGGAATTGTTTTACCATCCACGATAGGTTTAAAGGGGCCCATTTTTCTTTTAATTGCAGCCCATTGAGCTTCAATAATTTGATCGACGGATAATTTTTGCAAACAAGTGGTAATTTGGTGAGATTTTTGGGATTGGTTGCATGCAGTATGATCTAGAAATCGCTGAAAGATCTCATTCGCTTCGGTATAGTCTTGATGATAGCATAAGTGCAATAACGGAGTACCACTTTGCAAAACAGCACTACGGAATAAGCCTTGACTGGATGGTGATAATAGGTGAAATCCTATCGAAACAGCACCAGCTGAATTGCCAGCAATGGTTACTTTAGTTTTATCGCCACCAAAGTGACGAATATTACGTTGTATCCATTTTAAGGCTATGTTTTGATCAAGTTGGCCATTATTAGCTGGCAAGATATCACTATTTTTCTCATTTCGAGCTGTCATAAAACCTAAAGCGCCAAGGCGATAATTGATTGTCACTACTACAATATCTTCACGTGTTGATAATGTCTCGCCATGCCAATTCGCACCAGTTCCCATAACGTAGCCACCGCCATGGATCCATACTAGGACAGGCAATAAGGGACTTTTAGAATCGACTTTAGGTGTATAGATATTTAAATAAAGGCAATCTTCGTTTTCTTTGCTTTCTGGTAATGATTTATCAAGACGATCATATATTTGTGGCACAACATAGGTCTGTGGGCAGGATGGGCTAAATTGGAGAGCATCACGAGTTGATCTCCATGATTTCTTCAATGGTATTGAATTCATAAATCTTAAGGAGCCGACTGGTGGCTCAGCATAAGGCACTCCGAGAAAGACATGGCATTGCTTATCATCAACATTGTAAGTTTTACCCCGTACAGCTCCTTTATCCGTTTGTGCTACAACATAGCTGTCAGCACCATATGCAATATTGAGCTGATAGAAGATCAATAATATTGTAGTAGAAGACAGTAGCCATTTCATCTTGATCACTTCTATCTCTGATTTTAAAAGAATGCCTAAATAAAATCATAGTTAAGAAACAAGCGATTCAAATTGCCTATTTGTAAAAAAACGATCTCTGTTTCTAACCCAAAATCTTAATTAATAGTATTATTTGAGTACGTTATAAATACTGTAAGATTGTGTAATTAAAAAGAATAGAAGCTCACTAACATACCGTATTATCGATTTAGTTGAGCTTAGTGCTTGCTAATTCCTAATCGAAACGACCCTTATGTGCCATACGTTTGCAAGACGAAAAGATTACAGGATAAAAATACCTTAATAGATTAGAATGTAAAACTATACTCTTACTATACTATATGTATATGTAGCTTGTATGATGGTATTAATTATAACCCTGTCTTCAGAGCAAACTATATACTACACGTTTACTTCTATAACATGTTACAATAAAGCAGTAAAAGTACTCAGGTGAGGGCGCATGGCAGAATTTTATATATGATATCAGAAATCGAATGAGAGCTTATGTTATTTGAAGTGGGATAGTTTAAATTGAAATTTAATTTTGGAAGCTAATAGACGCCGCTTTGTCATGTAAATCAAATATCAATCAGCCAAATTGATTTATGTTGACAATTGTTTACAGATGAACAGAATCTTCATATTAATTACATAATAGATGATAATAGCTCAGATGAGAGATTAACATTTGTGAATATACTATGCCTATCGACTCGTAATTTTAAACTTTACGTCAATATTATGCTAGGAGACCTTTCTATTATTCTGAATCCATCACCTCTTATTAAAAGTATTTCTATACTAGAAGATTCCCAACAACCACGATATGGCTAGATTTAGATGTAGCACTCACTATCAACCCGGGCGCACTGATCTATAACTCTTCATAATTATCAATCGAGTTAGCTGCATAAAAGCCACAGGTATAATTAGCTAGTTAAGCATAAGACTCGTTATTTCATCATGTATGTATTGCCTACACAAAACTACTGTAATTAGCTGAAATTACTACACGTCAGTACTATCAGGATTGGTCAGAAAGGAGGAGCTCTTCTTCAAATTTAAATAAAGAAAGACCTGAAGGATTCTGTACCATATGGAAACATTGTGATTCATGCTTAATAAGATTAATTTATTAATTATAACCAATGAAACTCCTGCTTTGATCAGTTATCTATAAAGGGTTGCCGAGATGAATACTACTGGTACTAACTAATGATAGGATTTTCTTGATTCTACATTAATTTAATATAGAATGCTATCGTTTAAAGTTATTTTTTTACCTGTAATGATCAATCGTTTATTCATATAATTAATCTAGATAGGGTGCAAGTTACATCCTGCATGTTCAGTCCTCTTTTAAAGCACTGTAGAATCGGTAGAAACTTAATAATCAAGGTGAGATGCCAAAACAAGCAGCTACTGCACTTAATTCTACTGCGGTATATTACATGAAATTAAATTGTACGGTATTTTCTGCATCGAATTGATTCATTTATTTTAATGTATTAATAGAACGTTACAATTGTTTAATTAGAGATATTTGAAATTAGACAGAATTTGCTTTCGTAAATTATAAGGAACGAAATAATTTAATCAGTGAAGTAGGGAAAGTAGATAACCCTATCAGACACTAAATTCCGTTTACAAAAGTGTAAAAGCAAACTTCAGTACTATCAAGGGATAATTTTTGATAGACTTTACTCTGAGTAGCAAAATAAGTAGCTTATGGTTAGCCAAAAAATTATCGTTTACATTACGATACAGTATGCTTAATCCAATGTAAAGTATACAAGGTTATTCATCAAACAGGTTATGGATAGATTAGTAATGTACTCTATCATGTTGGTATTCGATACTTGCGGTATACTTATGCTATTGGTTCAATTTTATTTCTATAGTGTATCTTATTTCTCTTTTACCTCTAATATTGCAAATTGTTCGTAATTGTACTTCCAGTATCACATTAGCGCAACCAACTGTCAACGCTCAATTTTCGCCAATAGATATTTGCTATGCGAGTATACGTTCGATTCATTCTCTTCCTAACGCTATTCTAATATTTCACTTCCATTTAATAGTATATCTTTTATAAATAAAGTTCTAGCACAATTAAAACTTAAATATTTCTCCATGCTGAACTATTGCCTTTAGATAATGGCTTTAAAAGTTTTGCTAAGCTCTCTTTTTCAGGCTATTTGGTTATTTTTCTGCCGTAGCATAGCCTAAATTTATTTAACCATGCTTGCAGTATCACATGGAATTGATCATTGGTCAGTTAGTCGCACTTTTATTTGACATAATATTTCATGTTTTAAGTTCTTAGAAGTCGTAATATTTAAGATTACTTTATAGAGTTGCATTGGAATAAGACTAGCCTTAGTTGGTACTATCTTTATACTTTATTTCAGATACACTGGAATAAATTCATCTAATTTTGGACCAAAAGCTGCTTCTAAAATTGGATCTTTTAACTTGCCATTAGTACATTTACGTATTCCTTGCACAGCATTAGAATGTTCATTAGTGATTAACGCTACGATATTTTTCGTTAAACAAATTCGAATTTTAGCTATGAATATTACTAAGAATAAGAACAAGTAAGGAATGAAAATTGAAATCGGGCCAGCTACAGTAGATGTAGAGATATCCATTGAATAACCTTATTGAATTTACTTTTTCAATTTCAAGTTATTCTGTCATTCCTTTTAAAAGTTATAGTAAAAATTTTAATATTAATGACTTCTTTCTCTAAATGATGATAGTAAATTATTAAGATTTCATTGGACGATTGCGAATTTTAGCCACCATAATTCCTAAAATTAAGCTTAAAATTGCTAGGAAACAGGCTGCACCAAGTGTAATCCATAATGCCAGACGATATGTATGCAATTCTTGGAGGAGTGGCGATAATTGAGTTGTTAATGGCAACTTAGTAGTAGGACTACTAGTTGTTGATATGGTAGCAACTGAAAGAGGTTGAGTAGCATTCAATTTTGGAATTAAATGATTCCAAAATCGCATGTTATTTGATCTTAAATGATCTCGAACGGCTGGGCTAGCAGTAAATACGTAATACTGAGAAGAGTTACCATAAAATCGTGGCCAAGCTATACCATCTAAATTGGGAGTATTAGGATCTCCGCTCCTCATGATATTCCCAAAGCGGGTCATCATATCTAGGGATACTTGGCGATCATCCAAGGTAAATTCATCTCTATCATAAGGTGGTTTCGAATATGGATAGCCAAAAACATAAGGTATCTCCATGCTGTGTGTAACACCAGTTGCTGGTTGGAAATAACCCGATTTAACTGTCCTTTGTGAAAATTCAAAGACATATGTAGGAATACCATGGCGTGCATATTGGGTAGCACAGTAGATATTAGGAGCTAGAAATAAGAAATCGGTGTACATTTCAATAGCTAATTTATAATTCCACGTAGGTGATGTCATATTTGCCCAATGGGTATATTGGAAGACAACAGCATCTTTTGCTTTTGGAGCAAAGTTACTAAACAAAAAATTGACCGCTCCGTCGAAATATTGTCGAGTAACTTTAAAATCGAATCCTGGTTGCAACATTAGGTATAAAGTTCCGTCATCTTTCGATGATCCAAAGGCTGTCGTAACGTTTAAAATTTTACCTTGATCGATTAGTTCTTTGGGATCACCAGGGATTAAGCCAAAATTGCCAGTTGGTTTAAAAGCACCCGTTGTCTCATATAAAATCCAATTTTGCTGTAATAAAATGGTAGCGTAAGGTAAACCTCTTAAACAATTCAAACTATCCTCCATGGATGTACGATTACACTTTGTCTTGTACGCTAATCGAGTAAAAATAGAAGTTGCTTCATCTATATCAGGATAATAACCATTGGGCAATGTAACAGTGCCACTTTGTAAAATAACACTTTGAAATAATCCTTTATTGGATGGCATTAGCATTTGAAAATTGCAACTTACGCTTCCTGCTGAATCACCAGCAAGAGTTACCTTCGTCTTATCACCGCCAAAATTAGCAATATTATCTTGAACCCATTGCATTGCTAATCTTTGGTCGTGAAAACCTAGATTGGGCTCAACAACAGTAGTTCTAGTTTTGGGATCTATTGCCCCTAAGAAACCTAACGCTCCTAAACGATAATTAAAGGTAACAACAACAACATTTTCTATTGCAGCCAAGGCATTTCCTTCCCAGAAACCACCTGCACCAAAGTAAAATCCTCCTTCATGAATCCATAGAAAAACTGGTAATTTTGCATTCGTGTTTGTCGTTGGAGTATAAATATTCATAAAAAGACAATCTTCTGATTGTTGAGCGCCAGGGTGATCTCTCTCTAATCGGCTAAAATTACGTACAAAGATAGTTTGAGGGCAAGATGGACCAAAATTTGTTGCATTGAGAGGATTTGTCCAATGAGTTTTCATTAATGTCGTTGGGGCGAAACGTCTACCTCCAATAGGTGGTTCTGCGTAAGGAATACCACGAAAAACATGCACCGCGGTACCATTATATTCAGTTTGGATGCCTTCGACTGGACCAGTTGCTGTTTGAGCAATAGTTTGACCGACATTCCCCTGAATGAAATTAAGATAAATAAAAAAAAACAAACCGAGCAATTTCTTCATGATAGAGGCAAGCCGTTAACGAAGCAATGAAATAGCAAAAAATTTTTTCCCTTTGAAAAGCATTCACCAAGATTACCCTTCTATCCGTGTAATTGTATTCCAAGTACAGAACCGTGAAAAGCAATAGGTAATTCCCCTAGTATGTAATTAGGCGTAGGCTTATAAGTAAGTTCGGTAGCTCATGATCTATTCAAGTCGGCGATGATACATTAGCTTAATATTCCAACTTTGTATTCATAGCCCATTATGGGAGGAGTCCTGCAATTATCTTTAAATGTCAATAAATTTAAATCAATTCATTGGAAATGCCAATTTTCCATATAACAGACATCGTCATCATAGGACAAAAGTGATGTCCAGTTTATTAAAATCGCTCAAGCTTCATGTTTAACAAGCACAATGATGATTCCGGATATCTGATTACTATCGTTTATTACAATAAAATGAATTAGAGCATAAGGTGCTATCTTGAACTAGAAAGGTGGAAATAAGAATGTTGTATATAGTCTTCAATCAATTCTACAAGAGAAAGAAAGAATACTGGCTATTGTGAAATCAATTTATAGACGTTATAACAAAGTATCAATGCTAGCGGCTATAGTTTGATGTCTAGAGATATATCTCTATGGGTTAAATACAAGCAGCATGCATGTTATATTGACTAGAAAGAATGGTGGACTAAATTACAATTACTCAATTTAGATAGCTCCATCTATTCACTATAATCGTTTATTCGTTAGCTCTTAGCCTAAAGTGGGTCAAATTGTTGAATTTGATTTTAGAGACAGTACCAATGGCAAGATAGACAAGATAGCTTAGCATCAGGATATCTACATTATGTTACAGTTTGTTTTTTCTTGATTTTTTTGAGTTAACTTTGTGATTGTTTACTTACGAGATCCCCAGAAAATAGAATTTGTTCTCATTTTGATGATTCCATTAGTTATTTCATAAAGGCACTGACCTAGAGGTCGCAGCTTATTAAGATGGACGTGAGCAACGATAATAAATATTCACCGAACCTTTCTCAGGTCTAACAGCAACGTATATATTTTGCCATACCGATCCACTTACTCTTCAAGTTATTCAGAATACATCAGGTAGATGCAGTAGCTAGAGTTATAAATGAATCGAAACAATAATTGAACTATTTCCATACTGTATGGCTGCCGACTGTGGAATGAGAATAATTAATCGCTGCCGTTACTTCGATAGCATAGCAATGCGTTAATTAAAGTAAATAGTGACTCTATAGCATTTGATATTCATAATGGCTTATTTACTTGCATACTATTCTTGAGAAACCATACCATGGGAGCTATTAGCTTCTGATATTGTTTTCGTAACGTATACTATGGGCTGTTATCAAACAGAAAAACATACCTGTTAAAATATGGTGCATTTCTAGATTTGACGATCTTATTTGATTAGATTCTTCTCAAATATCTCTAATAACTTCATGAACAGATATGCAATAGCAGCTAAAGTCTTGCATTGCTGCTCATGAATTAATTTCAGCAAGGGCCTTCAAGTCTGTTCGTATATTACAGGTATAATTTGTCGTGCTAAATGGATTTATCCCGGCTTTATTTGATTATGGAGGTGGTTATAAAATTGCAGCTAAAAATGCAGTATGTCGCAGTTCATTAAGATAAAATACGAAATAGCAGTCCCTGACTAAGCTAGCGAACTAGAAACTGATTAAAACATTCTTGTAGGGTTAGGAATCTATATTTATTACTGTATATGCAAATTTTAAAATGCAATTAAAAGAACAGTTTAAGAGCAGTTAATTTCTTCGACAAGAATAATTAGAATATTGCTTCCTATTTAATCTGTTCAGACATTGATAAAAGGTCAACTTTTAAGATAATATCGTTGATATCTGTAGAGCATGATATTATGACTGTACTTATTTTTCAAAGTTTGTCATTAGCTAAATAGAGAATAAGCTAGCTGTAACCGACATATGGGAATAAAATGATATTTAAATGTTACACAGATGGACTGAACTGTGTTATGTATTGATCTATACGCATTCGTTGGATCAAGTCTTTATAGTCCCTTATATCATTACCTTAAGCTCGTCTATATCGTCGTCTTCCATTGCATGTTTTTCATCTTTGATGTACTTAAATTTGTGAACTATACATAAACTTTTTGTGGAGAGCAAAAGGTAGTCGTAGCTTTGTATTGTATGTTAAATGCATAATTGATATAGTTTATTTGTCACTGATTTCTCTTTATGCGATGCATCTAGCTGTTCGATAAATAAATTGCGTAATTGATTTGATTTTAAGACAGGAAATAGTGATTAAGTTAAGACGCTGTAAAGGTTAGGATCGTATTAAACTCGTATTAAACTTTATTTAATCCAACGAGAACCAACACGAATGAAGCATGTATGAAAGTGATTTGATGGAGATTTAATATTTTAGAAATACAATAGATCATATCATGCTGTGAGGGATCAGTAAGAAGAAGTAAAATATTTCTGATTATATAAACAGGCTTTATAATGTGCTTAATATCGAATAGGTAAATCCTAGGGTGGATTTTCTTCTTATAAAAATAAAAATAGCACAACATGGCTTACCAAGACGTCTTATTTATGACGAGATCAACGTCTCTAATGTTGATCATTGACACACTGTGATAGATTAAGTAAAAGAATGATTGCTATTAAACAAATGATTGATAACATTTCCAGCATTAATTGATACAAACTAACTACTCAAGTTTTAAATCGAAGGATTAGAATCCCTACCAATAAAAGACTAATTAGGGTATAGTGGCGGATATAAGGTCGTTCGATAAGCACCGCAAGAATGCTAATGGCAACAAAACATAAGTAGAGATCGTTATAATAGATTAAGAATTAATAATATCCATATGACATGCAAGCATAAGTTAAACTGTACAGTGCACACATACGTAATATTATTTTGTAACATTTGCAACAACAATTCTTATAGTATAATATTTTAACACGGAGTTTTAGCTGTTAAATCTTAGTAACTTTGTCTAACGATAGATCAATATTGATCAAATCTGACATGCCAATACTACCATATACGCGAAGTTGATCATAAATGTTAGGGAACTTGCCTATAAGCTATCATATGGGTACTTAATCCTCATTATAAATTGATTCAAAGTTTATGATAAACTCAATTTAGAAGATCGACAAAGAAAATACGGATCTGGTCTTAAAATACATGTAGCCATCTTTCGCATAGAGTTGAGGTTAATCGATGCGTGAACACTGTTGTTGGTCTCGGTCACAATGAGATTTTGTTGATGCTGTCAAAGCAAGGCTATCGCATTTTTTAGCATAATCCTCGAGTTCTGGGATATATTTGTTCCAAAATGCGACTCGATTACCTAGGTAATGTTGACCTATAGTCAGTTTATCGTCAAGCTTTGCATAAGTCTGATATTGTTTGTCATAACGCGGCCATTGTATTGGTGATGCATCTGTAGTAGGCGTCCTAAGTATAGGATTATAACCATACATTTAACAAAATTAACTGTAATGCATTCAATATACTAAAGAATGACACGGTATTCTACTGATTGATTATAAAAAAAGTAATCTTATATTTTTACTCAATTATATCTATTTATATATCATTAAAAATAAGAACATAATTTGATCATGCTAAATGATTGTATCCTACTTTACAATTGTATCTTGTCTCGACATACCCATATTTGATAAAGTTTCCCCAAGTCTCCATCATTCTTCGCGATACTTTGACATCTTCATCCGTGAAATTGGCTAGAAAACTGGCCGGCTTATCAATTGGGTAGCCTACTACTTGTGGCATCTCCATAGTGTGAGTAACACCCAGGTATGAAGGGAAAATAAATGACAATTTGGTAGGAAAGGCAAATTCGAAATAATAAGTAGGGACACCATCAGATGCATACTGTTGAGCGCATTTATCAGCAGGTGCTGCAAAAAAGTAATCATTAAAGAGTTTGGTCGCCTCGTCTCGAACAGCTAAAGGATCGTTTTCTTTGATCCAATTAGTATAACGAAATTTAATAGCAGATCTAGTTTGTTTACTGAATGCTTTAAAAAAAACATCTATTGAAGCGAAAAAATTCTCTGTTGATAGCCCTTTTTCGATATCTGGATAGCCACCCATTCTTACAAAAACCGAGCCATCATCTGATGTTGTCCCAATCATCGTAGGTACCTTTTCGTACTGTCCATTTTTAAGTAAAGTTTCAGGATTATCTGGCAAAAATTGATCATCAACAGCGACAGAAAAGCCAAATGGATAGACACCCATGGTTTTAAATTGAGCACCTAATAATTCTTGCATAGGTAGATCTTGAAGGCAAGCTACTGTTTCAGCTGTATTAGCTCGTGCACAATTAGAGTGTTTGACAGCTTCTTCAAATACTTTTCGTGGAGTGGTGAAGTCTGGATGGAAGAATTCCGGAAATTGTGGAGTACCACTATCCAAAATAGCTCTATGAATTAATCCTTTACTTCCAGGTGACATGGTATGTAATCCAACTGACATAGCGCCAACTGAATTACCCGAAGCTGTAATTTTATTAGGATCGCCTCCAAATTGAGCGATATTCTCGCGAACCCATTGAAGAGCCAATCGTTGATCATACAACCCCAGATTGGGTTCAATAACGTGTTTACCGTCGACTTTTTCACCTGGTGTCATAAACCCAAAAGCACCCAAGCGATAATTCATAGTTACAACAATAATATTTTGATTGCTTGCAAGTACTTTACCTTGCCATCGTGATCCACTACCATAGAAATAAGCTCCACCATGGATAAAAACAAAAACAGGCAATTTTGATGTACTACTTGCACTAGGGGTCCAAACATTAATATAGAGACAATCTTCTCTAATTTGTCCATGTTTAGTGTCTTGACTGAGATCGGGAATTGGTAGACCTTGTGGACAAGCATAAGGGAGAGATGTGGCATCAAATGGTTGTTTCCATACGGTTTCTATCGGTTGTGGAGGCTGAAATCTTAAAGAGCCAACAGGCGGTTGGGCAAAAGGAATGCCAAGATAGCCATAAACCGTTTTTCCTTCAACATTAAAATCGATACCGGCAACAGGGCCTTTATTAGTATGGACCATTTCAGCTGCTGATGCAATCGCTGAGGCTTGACACAGCAATAAAGATGTTACAAGAATGGCGATATTAACCATGACCACTTCTGCGAGCTAGAAAGTAAATGATGTCTAAAACGTGGAGGTAATGGGGATTTGATCGTCAATGATGCTGTAAATCAATAATATTGTTATATATATGATATATATATTATAATTAGCGAATAGATTAATTAACGGATGATTTTGCTAATACTATGCTCTAGTAAATCTACTGCTGTTAGAGGCATCGATATTAATGTTGTCGTTTGCCTTTGATGTGGACCGAAGGCTGTTATGGACGCCAATAGTTTGTTTGTTTCGATTCTTTGTATAATTTACTATAACCATCCACACCATATCCGTTGCTAGACATTTCCACTATTAGGAAACTTCATATGTGTAAAGAGTTTGTCGTCTCCTTTGATTGTATCTGAGTGTATCCTATTGAAGAAATGATGATCAGGCGTGACAATCTATTTTGCACACTAATAGCTTGATGATCAATATTAAATAAATAAATAATATCCCAGTCACTTTTCCCTAGTAATTATATTCATACAGTTAAACAGTTGTAGTGCAGCCCCAAATATGGCTTAGATTACGATCTAAGATTGTACGAGAAAAGTTTAAACCGTACACTAGATGGTAAAGGTTAGACGAATCTAACTTATGTAATAAAGTGAAACTGGCAAGAAACTGTAATTCTTAATTTATTGTTAAAGATCACTTTATCACAACAGTATAATAATTAATTATGTTATGCTATTAGATATCATGATTAGCAAATGTTCATTTTGCACATTGACGGATAAAATCTTGAGGAATAGCATCCCGATCATTTTTCTCTAGTGATTATGATGGGCTAATTTATGTAATCGGCGATTTTATGTAACGTAGCCGTATAAATTTGACCGGCAAGGGATCCCGACTAGTTTATATGTTCACCGGCTATGTTATATAGTCACCGATCGAGCGGCGACTATATAAAATTAGCAGCGGTTATATAAAATCACCGATTGCATAAATTAGCCCCATCATTATGATTAGCAAATGTCCATTTTGCCCGCGGATGGATAAAAACTTGATGAAGAATAGTATCTCAATCATATTCTCTACATTATACAGCATAATAATTATCGTATAGATAGATAGAGTGGACTATTTTAAATACTTTACACAATAAATAGTTGAAATTAATCAGATGAAATTAAACAGCCATACTTCAGATGTTGTGGAACCAACGTATCGAGTCGAAAATAGGCCTTATACATACATTGAAACAGATTATAACCATTCTTTGGCGCATAAGTCAATATCAATATGGAACAATTCGAATCAGTCATAAGTTGGCTTATTCTTTCATGTACAATAACAGCCACTAGGGCCATGATGTCGACTAATTTTAATGCCATATCGAATATCTCACCGGTGCTGGTGGCTTTACAGTAAACCCAACTTTACTTACGTAATGATTATCTCAATAGCTTAATGGTATAGCCCAGATTTAATTATGCAATAAACAGAATAAATCTCCCGCGAGATAGATCTCTTTTTATTTTCACAGATAGCAAAGTAGGTCAAGTTACTGTATACTTTTATGGCAGTTATTCGATTGTAGATTAAGATATAGTACCGTATTCATCCTGAAATATTCAATTTTTTTATCCAATAGCGTGATCAGATTACAAATGCTCTATAGCAACAGACATTATTTAACGAAAGCTCAGTTGAGCAATTAAAATTATAAAATCATGATGAAAATATCTAGCTCAATAGCCGTGGCATCTTTAGGCGCTAACTTCTGTGCTGGTGTGATTATAGATAATTTATATATTACGAGTCATACAGATTATATTCGAATTAAAATTAACTACATCTAGGACGTATACCTTCCTGTACTTCAGTCTATATTATTACATGTTAAAATGACAAGAAAGGATAAATTCAGAAAGGCAAGATACTTGGAAAAAGACTACTAAAAGTTGGTATGACAAGTATACAGAAGCTAAAGGTATCTCAATTCTTAGATTTGAGCTAGAATTTATGACTATTGGATATACTGGTGCCTTTGATACGATTATTGTTGGCTTGATGCAGCTTAAACAAAACTATGATTAAAGTGGTTATAAAAATTGCTGCAATAGCTGCTAAAACGTATGTAGCTATCATATACTCTCTGCGAACCATGCCGGACATTGCAGGATTGTTGGTGGTCATCATTGTCGTAGAAGGCGTAGTCATTCCTTTAGTCGGTGTCGGTGTCGGCTTTGTCGTTGGTGTGGGAACGGTAGTGCTGGGTACTCCCAGCTTTGGTAATAGCTTGTTCCAGAATGCAACACGATCAGAAAGATAATCCTTTCTAATTTCTGATTGATTGCTAATTTTAAAGTAGGATGCATTATTTGCATTATACATAGGCCACTGCGCAGCCGATGATGCCATTGTCGGTGTACTAAAATCGGTAAGTAAATCGTTGCAAAAAAATTGTAAAAAGTTATACAGTATATGAGTTGGTATCATTTAATATAAACACGTATACAACATATAGATTTAAATAATTTATGACAAATAATTAATTAATAATAAAGCCGTAGTAACATTATTCTTGAGAGTAAATCAATTGCGGTGATTACTATAGCTACAAGTAGGGATATTCAATGACTTACCCATGCTTAATAAAACTGCCCCAAATTTGCATGATATCACGAGATACCGCAACATCTTCAGATGTGAAATTAGCTGAAAAACTGCTTGGCCTATTAATAGGATAACCCATTACATAAGGCACTTCCATTGTATGTGTAACACCCATATATGGAGGAAATGCAGTAGATAATTGAGTTCGAAATGCAAATTCGTAATAGTAAGTGGATACACCGTCAGCTGAATATTTTCTTGCGCACTTGTCAGCTGGTGCCACAAAAAAAAAGTCATTGAATAACTTATTAATTTCGTCTCTGTTAGCAATTGGATCATTTTCTTTTGCATATTTTGTATATTGATATTCGATAGCAGACCTTGATTGTTGGCTATATGCGGCAAAATAGCCGGCGATTGTACCCAGAAAGACAGCTCGTGGTAAACCTTGACCAATATTTTGATACCGATTAACTTGTAAGAATATAGAGCCATCATCAGTGGTTGTGCCCAACATTGTATTCACTTTTTCATATTGTCCATTTTTTAACAGTGTCTCCGGGCTGTCAGGTAAAAATTGGCCTCCTGCAACAACTACAAATCCTAATGGATAAGTTGCCATCGTTGTTAATTGAGCTGTGAGTAACTCTTTCATAGTAAGTGCTCGAAGACATGTTACAATTTGAGCTGCTGTCGAACGACTACAATTTGAAAGCTGGGCAACTTTTTGGAATACTATGTTTGGTATTTTAAAATCAACGTAATAGAATTGTGGCATAATAGGGGCACCACTCTCCATAATGATGCGATGAAATAAGCCTTTACTACCTTGGGACATTGTATGCAATCCTACAGATACAGCACCAACAGAATTGCCTGCAATAGTTACATTTTGTGGATTACCGCCAAATTTGGCAATATTGTTACGAATCCACTTCAAAGCTAATTGTTGATCGAGTAAGCCAAGATTTGGTTCAATAGGGTAATTGTCATTGACTTTAGATGTTGTCATAAAGCCGAAAGCACCTAATCGATAATTCATGGTAACTGTGACGATATTTTGATTAGCAGATAGTACTTTGCCTTGCCATCTCGATCCACTACCGTAGTAATAAGCTCCGCCATGGATAAATACAAATACAGCAAGATTGGAGGCATTATTGGTTGTTGGTGTCCACACGTTCATATACAGACAGTCTTCGTTAACTTGACCTTGTTTCGTTTGTGAACTAAGATCAGGAATTGGTAACGCTTGGGGACAAGCATACGGCAATGTCGTTGTATTCTTAGTTTGTGTCCATGGTGTTTGAATCGGCTGAGGAGATTGAAATCTTAAATTACCTACTGGTGGTTGCGCGAAAGGGATACCGAGATATCCATAAACAGCTTTACCTTCAATATTATAATTTTTACTTTGAACTGGACCTTTATCGGTTTGTACGATATTAGCCCAAGAAAATATCGACAAAATTAAGACTGTTAGAAAGCAAAGATAAATTTTCTCCGCACCCATCTTGTACGCGATGGAAACTTCTAAAGAATAAACCCTTCACGGTTACATAGATGGTTAAATAAACTCTTCTCATCAATAACATGATAAATAGTTTTCATTCAATAGATGTCCTATCGAATGTTGGTAGCATTGTTAGATTATTTCATGACATCATAATATATTGTTTCTAACTGTGAAATGTCAGTAACATAACAAGCAAATGAAGAGTCAATTATTTTTGACAGATAATAATAGTGATGTCTTTCGGTATAAAATTAGATTATTTATGTAACTTGATAAGTTTGTAAAGTAAGTGACTTAAGTCATTGATATGTAATATTGTCTATCATCATTCTTCGTTACATGTACAGCATTATAGTAAGGATACGCTCAAGTTGTTATAAAAACGAATTAGAAGCAGCGTATTTTGTTGTAATTTTGATTTGGGCAAGGTTACATGACATTTAATAACGAGATATACTAATACTAATTAATTATTAAAAAATGATTAAATCAGGAATTATTATTTTTGTATGATAATAGTTATTCTGATTGAATATCGCTGATCGAATTTTGAGAAATATGAATCGGTTATCAGAATTGTAATAACCGTTTTAATGACTGTTTGAATATTTTAATGTTAGTTAAACTTCATCAACAAAATGACTAATGTATATACTGTACTTCAGTAGGCAATTGTAATTATTTGCAATTCATGAGAAAATTATATTTTAATGATAATATGTAATTGGTAATCTTCTCAGTTTGAAAGGATTGTCTTAAACTTGAGGTTTGTACTGTATGTCTTGAACTGTTTATGATAAGTTATCAATGTATCTATTTTTATAATTTTTGATTATTCTCGTTTATAGTGCGAAAATTTACAGTCATCCTAGTTGTTGACAACATTTTAACATTAAACTAAAATTTATAAAGTGCTAGAAAAACCCTTCTATTACATACTAGTTGCAAACAATAACCTACCATATTCTTGACTACGTGAGAAAATGCTAAATAACATATTTACATTCATTCGTTCCACAGCATGTCGTGAATTAATTTCATCTGTACGCCTATACATGCAGCTGGTATAACAATAAAAGCATTAACATGGCAGAAAGAACGAAAACTGTTTTATCTTGACCTTTTACTACTAGTCATTGTTTTTGTAAGCCATTATATATTTAGCCTAAGGGTAAAAAAACAATCCTTTTGCTAATTTTAAAATAAAACAGATTATGTATTGGCAATTACTGTTACCATCCTATATTATTTTCTACCCTATAGCAAGTTTAACCCTATATATAGACTACTAAAGACAAATGGCTATTCGCTATTGTAGATAGTTCCTAAGAAGATCGCTAAACCATACGGTAACGTGAATAGCAAGCGATAGCGTAGGCGATGGCGCATACTGGTATCTCGATATACTGTATTTAATTTTACTCATTCAATTTATTGGATATTTCAATCATTTTTAGAAATATACCAAACCAAATTAATCGAAGCCAAGCATATACCCTCTTTCAATCAAATGAGGGCTATAGACAATTACACATGATTGTATTTCGTCGATCAATGAGTTTTAAATTTTCTAAACTTGAATAATCGAAAGAAAATTGTGCCCTACCATTTTCTTCATTTGTAAGAACGAATAATGTAATAATGAGCAATTAGAAATGCAAATGATTAATGTTGTAGAGCTGTGAAAATAGGCTAGTTTGAAGTCATTTTATATCTTGTAAAAGTGAAACCTTCCTTAACATACAACAAATATATGATATCTCTATCCTGTCATCTGCTACTTGTTTATAAGGGATTAGAATCTAACTTTGTTGTTTTAATTAACGGTTAATATCCATATTATTAACCCTTCATTGGATACTCTAAGCAATTACTATATTTACCCAATTATTGATTACCTACGAGTATATAACTTTCTTTTGGTTAAGCTAAGGTAGTGACGAGTCAGTTTTAGCAATATCTTATAAATTATTGTCACTATTGATGTAATTATTTAGCTAAAATTGCATTAAGAAATAGTGATATCGTCTTAATCAAATAAATGCTGTAACCCCGGTCACTTATTCTAAAAATAAAAGTATCTACTGTAGTTAATAATATGTGAGAAATTATTTTGTTACAAAATGAATGCCAACTGTTGTTTTAGATCACACGAGTAAAGTTATTGATCTTCTATGATTTAATTCTACTACCAATCTGTCCATTAATAGGTAGTCTTTAGTGAAGCGAAGTTATTTGCTAATAAATAAAGTATTAGACTATCTTTATTATGAATAAAAGAGTAAAATATACTGTTATTCGATTACGATGTCTAAAGAGAGTGTTTAAGCTAGTATGTCTGCAGCGCCATAAACTTTGATACAAAAAGGAATATGAATAAGTCATATCTAGCATTCGAATTACTTGAAATTTTGAAATTAACTGATTTTGCTCATGGGACTGCTCTTATTGAGGACACTTTCTGTGCAATTAGTGACCATCAGATGATATAAAAATTCCTGATTTTATGCAATTTAATTTAGAAAGGAATACAAATAGACAATACAGTTTTTTCATTATCCACAGGATGTGGCCATTTCGAACTATAAATTGGATATGACTGCTTTTAGACTGATTACAGACAGTATTGGAAAGTAATCTTTATTGTGATAGACGATACAGTTCAATGAAAGCATTATTGGCTACTTTGTAGTATCGAGATTTTATGAGTAGAAGACTTTTATAATAATTGATGGAGATAAAATTGAAATAATATACCGAATACTTATATAAGTGAAGATAGCTTTAGGTCATTTCTCCGATATTTCAGCTATGATGAATTTGGTAGCTGAGATTGATTTGTTATTAATTTTAATTTTTATAGATTATAAGCTACTTCGTTATAAAACAGGCTGACTAAAAAATTCCTGTTAGACTCTTAGCTTCTGTGGATAATATTCGCATAAATACTCGAGTAGGATACGCGTATATGGGGTGTAGTTCTCGGATGTATTTGTTAGTATTGGGATAAAGGCTCTATTGATAATATGTTCGTATAATAGTAAGTCGACGTTAGTTTAGTAGATGAAATCGGATTTTAGGAAATTATATAGAAGTTACTTTAAATATTACAGTAGTTGTGACTTGAAGAATGGCTTGAAGGGAGATTGAATTCATCTATGAAACTATGTTGTATTCTGTTCTAGTCGACATGGTTAATTTGTCTAGTAAGAAGTAAGGCAATAAAAAATTGTGAATTGGCGTCTATGCGATATCAAATATGTATGGTAGTTTTGCATTTACTCGATGTAATAGCTTTATACAAATGTTATTGTTTTTAATTAAGATATCAATATCATTCTGTTAAGATTCATGTTTTGATCACTTAAAAGAATTGTCGTTTTTTCTTGTGTTGTATATCATTTTTATTTATTTTACGAGTACCTATATTCGGAGAAAGGGTATCTTCTGATTAATTATTATTAATAACTCATTCAATTTCTTGCAAAGATAAAAAATATCAAATTTGATTTCATAATAGGTAGATGTATAGTTTTATTGGTTGCGCTGTATTTACAATATTATGTATCCACACGATAAAGATGAATATTCGGAAATTGAGATGCGATACTCGTAAATTTTATGACCTATCGTAGTTTAGCATCTAAATTCTATCCAACTCCAAAGCCGTAGATTGAATAGATATCTCTTATGTATTTTATGTGCAAGCACATATGAATTTATATACTGCCATACTAAGCGGCAGTGATGCATCTTAATATGATGGTGGTATTAGTTTTAGTCAATTGCAGTAGGAATATGTTTTAAAAGCGTACTAGTGTTATGAACTAAAGTACTGTGTAGCGTAGGATTGTTTCTGTGGTGAATAAAGTAGTTGTAGACGATGGCTGTTATAATGAAATTTCGGGTTAGAGGATTGCAAACCTAGGGGTTACAAAACCCATTTATTACATATTTTGGCGCTACGAGTACTACATCTATAGATTTTAATAGGGGAGTTTTCTAAATTGTCAATAATTTTAATAATGGCTATTCACTGCAGTATCGCTTATAAACGAATTCGACGAGTTGCTAAGTACTATAAATTTTCGTATTTTGGTACATCGTGAATTATTTGCCGATGTTAACACCGATATAATGAGTTAATTTCGAATCGCTACCATTATTGTACATTTGAAGCAGGGAATGAAGAGCTGAATATAATTATGTCAGCATTGTATTACATCATGGCTAAAAAATGATTGCAGCTATGCTATTGTATATGCTCAGTGGCTAAGCTAATAACTCACCATATGTTATTGCAAAAACTGAGAAATTACCTACAACATATAGTGCTTTTGGGGTATGGAATGCCTTAGTTCGTTTATGTTTATTTATAGGCCAACCATCCAAGTTGTATTGACCCATTAGTAATAATGTTCGGTAAAGCTTTGCTGGGTTGCTTAAATGAGAAAGAAGGTGAATGATAGAATTTGACGCAAAAATACTGTCCCTTTCATATGGAATCTACGATCACAAAGTATTAATTTTGCTTCACACTCGTACATTAAATCGCACGGCATTAAAGTAACTACGCCGAGTGGGCGAAAATTTATAAGTTAGAACAAGTATGACTAAATATCTAGATTTGCTCTGCATAGATTAAAAGATAATACCTATTGTTGGCATAGAAATGGAGATCTCTAGCAGTTTATAATATTGGATTTGGCTGTATCTTCGCTTTCGCCAAGACAACGAAGGCTGTGAACAGTTTATGAAATAACTGAATAGCCGACTACATTTCTGGTTTTAACTTCATTTGAACTCGGTAAAGTGTTATGCTATACTGAATCATTCATTATACAGGGATTAGTCGATCCTTTGCTCGTTATACTTCGTGCACTATTTTACTTTACAATATATCACTGATGGGATAGGGCACAAATATGGGGTTGTAGTAGTTGTAACTCAAACACAACTCGATCAAATATGTCAAAAATTTTATCTGGAGACACTCGATACGAGCAGAAGAATCGATGCTTGTTTATTAACTGTAAATGAGATTTCGATATTACTATAATTACGCTGAAAATTGCAGATAAAATTGAGCAATGATCAGTCTCCATTCTATGAGTAAAATATTAATAAATATTACGTAGAACCATGTTGTAATCACATAAAAATCATTAAATGATAATATTTCATTCACTTGTATACAAATTACACTGCAGTTGAGTATGACCATTGCCATGAATAATAATAGTGTTCAATAC
This sequence comes from Trichoplax adhaerens, assembly GCF_000150275.1. NCBI lineage: Eukaryota > Metazoa > Placozoa > Uniplacotomia > Trichoplacea > Trichoplacidae > Trichoplax > Trichoplax adhaerens. The sequence goes on from NW_002060962.1 coordinate 469,116, forward strand.
GATAAGTAACTCAACAAATTTGAATATTACTGTATACCCTCAACTATCCTCCTTGGTAAATATTTCAGCCCTACAGGTTTTCATCTTCAGCTTTGGTATTATTTATTAAATGTGTCAAATTTTTGGATGGCCCCCGCCGGTAGCGGACTACACAGTATATTACTATGGCAATTGCAATGGCACATAATAAACCAAACTGAACGTAAGTTCCAGTAATGTAGGCGGGATCGGCACATTGCTTTGGCGATGGAGTAAGCGGTGGAGTAAGTGGTGAAGTATTTTGAGTACACTTACTCGGTTGCTTTGTTAATTGTGGCCAGAATTGATTCCAAAATGCAACATAGTTTGCTCGTGGTGAGCTGTAGACCTGTGGAGCTAATGCTACTTTTAGATAATTTCCAGTATTGGAATTGTACTTTGGCCATACGACGGGATTATTTGAGACTGGGTTTCTGAAAAAATTAAAGTAGAGCAGTATTAAATCAAAGTTAGCTAATCAATCGGGTTTTCATTAACTAAAATAATTTACTCTAATGAAGTTGCGATTAGCATTGTACTGTAAAAATTCTACCCTTAATTAACTTATTAAATAATGAAGGCAAAGGCTTGATGATCAACAGTGATCGTTTCAATTTGTACTTCGATATAGATGTACGAGACTTTTTGTATTGTACTTAGTATCAATAGAAAATGTGATAGATCATAGCTGTTTTAGTTTACACTAGTAACGATTAGGATTTGTTAATGTCTGAACTTAATACAGGGATTAAAGAGAAGACAATTTTGATTAATTAATTTAATAGATGACTTGCCCGTTATAGACGAAATTGGACCAATACTGAATCAAAGAATGGCTAATACGGAGGTCATTTGGTGAATATCTACTATTGTCATTGGTCGGTTGACGAATGGGATAACCAAAAAGATAGCTGATCTCAGATCCAACCGGTATATACTTGGGCTTAAAAGCAAAATTGATGGAATCGTTGATAGGATAGCTAAATTGATACACGTACGATGAAATTCCTTGAGCAGCAAACTTCTTCAATGTAGAAACCAGTGGAGCTGTAACGATGTAATCGGAATATAAGTATGATAATTGTTGCTGATTAGTGACAGGGGATGATTCGTTATTCCAATCTGTATAGCGATTTTCAATGGCAGATCTTGCAACAAGATTAGTGTAACTGAATAACCAATCAAGTTGAGTTATAAATTGCTGTCGTTGAATTCCACTACTCGAACCAGAAACAGGATTGGCCACACTTGCCATAACCTGAACCTGACGATTAAATTGATTATTGTTTAAAGCCACTACAGGATCAGTTTGAATAATATTTCCATCGATAACAGCTTTAAACATGTTATCGTATGTTGAAGGAGTTAAAGATGATTGAACAGATAAAATGTTTGCAATAGGTAAATTGCGTAAACAGGATAGGATCGATTTTGCGGTCGTTTGTACACTACAATGAGATTTTTTGAGGAATTGTTGCATAGATTTATTGGTTGCATTTAAATTCGAATAATACATACGTGGCATGAGTGGAGATCCACTGACCAAGGCAATGCGTTGATATAAGCCATGTTGTTGTGTTGAATTTAGAAATTGTAAACCAATTGAGAAGGCACCAGTGGATGTACCAGCTAAAGTGACTCGCCTAGGGTTACCACCAAAATTGGCAATATTCTTTTGAATCCACTGTAAGGCCATGACCTGATCTAAGATGCCTAAATTAGGTGTAATGATCGATCGACCCATGGTATCAGTCCCTGTTAAATAGCCTAAAACTCCTTGACGAAAATCGAAGGTCACAACAATCAATTTGCCAGTGACGGCGAAAGCTTGACCATTGAATAACTCCGTATTCATCGAGGATGGAGAATCACCATGAAGCCAAACAAGAACAGGTAAAGGATTATTTGACGATTGATTTGCTGGTACGTAAATATTCAAGTAAAGACAGTCTTCACTTTTGGTTGAAGTTGAAGAATCTGCAATACTGTGATAACATAACTTTGGTGTAGTCGTAGCTTGGCGTATTCCTGTCCATTTGGTAGGTTGTACAGGGCGATAAAATCGAAAATTTCTGACTGGCGGTTGAGCATAGGGTATGCCAAGAAAAGTAAAGCATGATTGATTACTATTGATAGGTGTAATGTTCCCTTTGATTTTTCCTGAATCAATTTGAACTGTCAAATCACTTTGAATGAAAGCATTATTACAGACTAGATTGATCAAGACGAGTGCCAATACAACGGTCTTCATAACGGTCCTTGATGTCGACTAAATAGGGATGAAAACTCTTTTTACAACTGTTCCGTTTCTATCGATGCAAATCGAGGAGAAAAATGAATCACTTTAGGCCCCTGTTCCCTATAGCGTTTTTGTCATACGATCTTTTACTTTGTCCTATTTACCGACTGTAATCTATTTATTTATTTTCACTTACTTGTTAGTACAGTAGCGTGGTAAGGGAGTTTCTAAATTTATTAATGGCAGGCCATCAAATGCATTATTCATTCATCCCAAGCTGTCGATGATAAGATCGAGAACGCTGATAGGACAGTACTATACCGTATTGTATAGTATCGATTATCAGCCTGGTTATCCATCATGTTTTCTGTATAGTCATTACGGGCCAAGAAAATATTTCTTTTCTCCCCTATGGTAATTTGTAGTCAGTGTCTTTGTCTGAAAGAAAATGGTTGAGTTATTAGGTTCCAGTATGGACCAAGTACAGTGCGGTATAATTTATTGTCGTCCGAAAGGGATAAGATGCTTTCACCTCTGACAAAGTATAAAACAGTATCCAATCGGAAGACCTCAAATTTAATTGGCTTGTGAATTATTAGAAGAAGAAGAAGAATGATGATAATAATTGTTATTATTGTTGTTGTCTAGGCTATTTTATCTTAGCCATTTTGTTTCAAATTGTCCTACCCAAAGTGCTCATGGTGTTGCATGTGTCAAAAATTCTCCATATTCGTCCAGCTAGAACAAGTAATATTCTCTACCATTTTACTGAAAGACGATAATTGCATTACAGTATTCATCTTATTTCGCTATATATTATTATTATACAGTATACAGTACGGTGTGTTTATTTTAGTTTCAGTTTGCCAAAATCCTTCTCGAGGTGCTTTAAATAATCAAAAGACCTCGAAATTTCATAACGGTGTGTAAAACTTTTACCTACGGGTACATCTAATAATAATATTTAATATAACCATTACTTAATATAGTCTCTTTAATAGTGTCTATAAAATAGTTCAAAGAAATTGTAACATGCAACGTTTTCTTTCTTGTTGGTACCGTAGTTCATACTTTGCAACAGCTAGAAGTCCAAGGTACAATAGCTTCTATAAAATAGCTCAAAGAAATTTGTAACATGCAACACTTGCTTTCTTGCAGGGTACCGTAGTTCATGGTCTCATTAAACACACTTTTCAATGCATTATCCAGAATATCTGGAGATATGTAGTGTACTGTAGGTTACTACGAGTACTGCATCCTGGTCTCATTAAATTTCAAGTAAGATAGCAATACTACAGCATTAGATAATTTCGCATTGGCAGCATCACACTGCCCTGAAATAACGTTATACTGTATCACTCCAAAAATGAATATGCAGTACTTTAGTACAGTACAATGCACATCCACTCATACACAATATTCATCCTGCCTGATTAATTCATTTATTTATCAATCATCCGATTAAGTTAACTAAGCATCTTTTACTGTACAGTATAGCAATGGATACGAATTTTCAAACATTTCTGATTGTAATGTTACTGTTACTGTTAGTCACAATATTGAAGGCTGTGCGCATTTAATATGCCTGTAAAACTTATCAACATAATTTATCTTAGCAAAGAGATGCCACAGAGTATCCTTTTGCAAACCAAATACAGTACTATAAATAAGATTGAAAAGCCTTGAAAGAGTTGCTCGAGTTTGCAGCTTGTAATATACAAAATTGACAATAACCGCAAAAATGTTGCCATTACGAATTGCTGATTCGGATGTGCAGAATGTAGCCTAATCTAGTTACAATTAACATTGTATACTACTGTACTACATTTCCAATACTGTATTGACTTAATACGAGTATTACAGCAAAATAGAGTAGAATTTATCATTATACCACGTATTACAAAGCATTGTTGTCATTTCCTGCAGATGCAAGTCTTGCTATATTTCGAGAAGGCCATTTTCGATATTTAAAAATAAAAAATATAATCATAGCTGCAGCTAAAGTACATAATACCGCAAATTGTATGTATGTAGCAAGCATGTATGAACGGCTAACACATGTTTCTGGCATGGTCGAATTTTCTGGCGATGAATTATTAACAGAGGCTAATTGAGGCCATAAATCATTCCAAAAAGCTACATAGTCAGCACGAGGTGCCTTCTGGACACCAAGAGTTGAAGCTAGTTGCAAACATCTTTTACTTTTAGAGTCATACCTAGGCCATGTAATACCATTGACTGGCGTGGATGTGGGATTTCTAGACATTAAAGCAACGTCATGTTGATTTATTAGTACCACCTAGATAAATTTGCGAGAACAACATCTCCGGTGATAAAACACCTGCCTATTCAATCTATCCTATTTTCTAGCAATGATATATTCGTTGACAGTAAAGAGCTTTACAGTACTGTAGTATACAGTATTACTATTAATGATTATAATCAAGATAGGGCATTGAGCACGGTCATCACTATAGAGTAAAATCTAAATAATCAATGGAAAGATTGTTCAGTAATTTGTTCGCTATTCATTATAGTAAATACGCGTACATCTAGTAGTCCCTTCATCGTTATCGTACTTTGAACTTTGATGATTTAAACATGTGACAACCTCATCATTCATTACAGCCTAAACTTACCCGGATGCAACGAAATTTGACCATAGATTAATCATTACTCTGCTTAATTTCATATCCTCGCTGGTGTACGAATTACCCTTATGAGACAAATTTAACATTGGGTAACCAAAAATATACGGTATTTCCATAGAATGTACAACGCCAACATGAGGTGGGAAGTAGCCAGAGTTGATTATTTTATGATTGAATTGGTAAAAATAGGTTACGATGCCATTATCAGACATTTTGTTTAACGTGTATGCCATTGGTGAATTAAATATTCTGTCGGTGAAAAGATCCGATGTCATTCGCAAGTTATTGGCAGGAGACGTTACGTTTGACCAAGCAGTGTAACGATAGATGACGACTGATCGAGCAGCTTGGCTTGCATTGGGAAATTCTCGATTGATATAATTGAAGAACATCTGGCGAGGCATACCATTATTTAATTGCGGAATTAGAGCAATGAATAAGTCACCTTCATTTTTTAACACTCCACCAATTACCTTGACGTTTTTATTTTTCAAAGTACCAGCCTTTAACAGCCTTTTTGGATCGTCGCTAATTAACGTCCCGTCGACGACGATTCTGTAAGCTTCGCTAAGGCCCAAGATAGTACTAGTTTTACCTTGAATAGAAATAATATCGCCAATAGGCAGATTACGTAAACAGCTTAGAATGTTTTGATTTGAGGCAGATATGTCGCAGGTTGTACGAGACAGAAAATTTTTGTAAGCTTGGCTAGTTGATTTAAGATCTGGATAATATAACGTAGGCAGTACAGGTGAGCCCCCAGCCATGATGCCTTGTCTATAAAGCGTCTCTTGCATTGGTGTTGTTGTAATAAACAGACCAACCGATGCAGCGCCTGCAGAGTGACCGCTAATGGTAACACGCTGAGGATCTCCACCAAATTGGGCTATATTTTGTTGTACCCAACGAAATACTGCTTGTTGATCATGCAAGCCAAGGTTTGGAGTTATAATAGGCATACCATTACGATCCATTCCAGTCAAAAAACCGAGCACACCACGACGGTAGTCAAAGGTTACTACAACCATATTACCTAAAGTGGCCAACGCTTCACCATTCCACCAGGCCGCATTGCCCATTCCTAGTGAGCCACTATGGATCCATACCAGCACAGGTAGCTTGGATGCTCCTACCTTAGGTGTGAAAACATTTAAATACAGGCAGTCTTCATTTTGGCTTCCTATTACGTCCGTGAAATTGGCAAAATTGAGACTATAGCAAAGATTGGGTACAGTCTTGGCTTGGAGCACATTGTTCCATTTCATCACCGGCGTGGGTAGATGAAATCGTAACTGGCCCACAGGTGGGTTTGCATAAGGTATTCCTAAGAAAATAGCGCAATCTTTATTTTCTACTTGGACCATGGTACCTTCTACTTTACCTGCGTTTGTATCTACTGTGACAGATCCATTTTCGGCCGCAGAACCGCTCATAAAGAAAGCGATTAAAGTAATGATCAGTGTCAATTGCATATTTTGAACTGGTTTCATCGGATTGCCTAAGGACCTTTTATCCATCGAATTTCCAACTGCCTAGGGAAAATTGTGAAATACTTCTGCAAAATTCCCAATGTATTGTTTTGTATATTGTCGATTACATTTAAACTGATACGGTATTGTACGGTACTGTACACTGTAGAGGACAGTGCAAAACACTGTACAGTACAGTCACTCAATAAGGACGAGTACAGTACAACCTACTGTACTGTACAGTACTCAGTACTGTACTCTATTGGCAAATGGCAATCTGCCGTCTTGCCTCGAGCTAGACCTGACGGCTGGCTCTAGCAACTACGTGATAAAAGAAAGAAAGAATGATAATTACGTAATTAAATTAGGGTTCCTAATAATATTGTATATCGCATGAATATGAATATGAACTTGCTACACTTTCTTGTTTATCGTAATAATAATTCAATAGTCCAGTAGGGCTTGAGCACTGAACAATCACGAGTCCAATAGAGATTAAGTACCGAACTAACTTTATTATGCTTTAGGAGCCGTTATATATAAGAGACAATTACCAGTAATGTGCAATAACGGACATGCCATGAATGTTAACGACAATCTTATCTTATTCATAATAAGATAACAACTTATTTTCCTAGATATGCTATCTAGGACTTAATCGTCATCATTACAGAACAACTGCAGAAATATACTGTACTGGAATAAACAGGCTTATTCAATATGATAGATCTTAGCGATACTATGTCTACAACAACGATATTATTTCGTAACAGAACTATTTAAAGAAAACCATGTATTTACTGTTATATACAGTAGATGACAGTATCGCTAAAACCCTTATATATCATACAGTTCGTATTGCGGTACAAATTTCATTTTTATCATCTACATGCGGGATTTACAGTACAACTGTATCACATTGATATATCTAAGCCATTTAGCAGTTTCGTTCTGGCATACCTGGCTCTTTAAAATACTGTACAGTAGCTACGGCACTGTATAGTGGGAAAACGAAGCTCAACTTTTATGACTAGTGATGAATTTTGAAAATTTAGGCTGTTGTGAATGTAATTGATTTGACAGTACACATACACCCAGTAGTCAATACAATATTATCTCTATCGCCCTAGAGGCACTGTTGAACTTAATGTACTGTTTTGCATTTATACGTGTACAGTATATACAGTACAGTATACGCGTATGCTATATGTACAGTACTGTATATGCGTGGATGTAAGTTAGGCATGTAATCTTTTTAAGATGTAGTACAGGATGATTTTGCAGTTTTGTTTTAAAATACTATCTGTAAGTACAGTAACCTCAACTGTGGATTGTTCATTGAATTGCAGGTGGCCTCATCACTTTTCAGCAGATGGATGTACCTTAGGCGTGAAACGATCACATTTACGTGTTATAGAACTATGCATTAAAAGTGGTGGAATTACTGTACTGTGCCGACTTTAAGTAGTGTATATTAAAGCGTAAAGGTGATAGTTTGATTAATAATACTCTACATATATAATCAACTAGTCGACCCCCTCACTTGTGATGCTTAGCTTTATTTATTTATTTTAGACGGTAGAATGCACTACATGCATATGATCGTCTCAAGTTAATGCTACACTCTACAGTAGTTTAAAGTTATTGATCTTGAAGAAATTTATTACCGTAGTATAGCCCCTAGGGGAGCAATTAAATAATATACTCGGACAGGACTACTAATATTTCAATCTTATAATTTATTGATCTACTGAAACATTTTACTTTTAGGGTAGAAGTGGCACAGGTGTGAATAGTTACAGCCACTTTGTATTCCTGTTCAACTGTAATGAAACTTTCATTGCATGGGGAAATAGACTAAACTCCAGGTCCTGTTATATAAGCACATCTTATACTCGTATACCGCACAGCGCTATTAAAATTGAATCTTTATTAGCTTATCTCTGAGGTTTATTCTAGTCAAAAAAGTAAAGTAATCTAACTTGCAGTCTCTGTCATCAAAATTGCTGAAATTCATCCATTTCCTGAGATTAGAATTTCGAATTTATTATCATTTTATGGTAGTATACTATCGGATGTTCTTTTAATGATTTCATATTCGGTTGCAGTTAGTATTAGATCTAAGTAGTTTACAAGAGAAATAAACGTTTAAACCTCCATTGGCGTCGCTTGAATATTTCAAGATTGCTACCTTAAATAAAAGGGCATTACTGTATACAGTACACCGTAGATCGCGATTAATGATTTGGCTACTGCATTACAACATTATACCGCGTATGTTTGTACAACATGATATTTATCTATACCGCCGAATGGTGTAAACTGTCCAAATCATATGTAATAGAGTAGTTGAGACAGTAGGAGACAAACGAAGACTGCCATCGGCTACTGTATCAAAATTTTCTGAAAAAAATATACTTAATAGCGGTATCGAATAGTATAGTACAATATTGGTTTGAATTTCCAGTCCAAATATTTATCGCCAGTAATATAATGAGCGCCTAGGTTTTTTAAGGCAAAGGCAAAACTGGTGAGTTAAAATAACTCGTCAGTACTACTTTCCAGAATCTTTGTCATCACTACTCTCTTTACCAGAGTCCAATTTCCTCTTTCTCCTTTCCAGTGCTGCGGCAGTTACCGCTTTTTGACGCTGTTCGGCCTTTTCCGTCAGTTCTACCAGACGGCCATCCTTGGCCAAGCACTTTAGTAGTTGCACAATCATTGGTAGATAATTATGGTCTCGCTTTGCATGCTCAATTTTGTATCGCAGACGTTTTTCTTCTTCTACTCGTAGTTGATGATTAGCTTCATTCATCTTGAGTTCAACCTATATTATCACCAGTGATATCAAAAATTATTCATAGCGATTACAGTATATAACAGGACTATGCAAGCATTAATACTTAGTGATATCAGGTAATTTATTGATAATTAATTCATAAAATAAGGGCATACAGTAGCATATTCATTTTTTAACTTGAGATAAGCTTCGGTGTCTTTTTTTGTATCCAATTTGGATAATTTCCCTTCCAGATCGGATAAATTAGATTGTAACTTTTCTAGATCTGCTTCCAATTTCATTTTGTGATCTGATACTACTGCCATCAAATTAAATCGAATCTCGCCGGTTGCATAGCTTGTCATCCGAGATTCCAAAATTGGCTTTACTGCTGTAATCCAATCCTCACCGCATTTGCCTAAATCGATTGGTCCGTCTTTTAATCCATCCAGCTCATATAGACGTCCGTTAATAGGTACATAGGCTACAAAGTGGAAAGCTTCTTCAGACTTATTGGATGAGTTCTCGAATTCAAACATTTGTTGTCTAGCAAAGCTGAACCGTTAATAGAAGCAGTATAAACATTATAAGTTAGATGTTCCATGGGGATCGCAGTAAATTTTGCTATCGTTATTGCAAGGACGTAGACGAGAAAGACAGTATATTAGGAATGTTTAAGAGTTACGAGCGAGATCTGAGATCTGCTTGACATATTCTTAGTGTTATCTACATAACTTCTTACCTGTTGTGCACCTGTCTTATAATATCCATATTACTTAAACTCAAGCCACGCATTGTCGGATCAAAATCAGCACTAAATTCCTTGAACTTGTATAACATCTCTCCTAACTGGACGTCTTTGTGGTTACAGTTTAGTAATACACTTAGGACGGCTTGAGTTGCACATGCATTGTTAATTACCTATTGAAAGTTAAAATTGGAAATTCCATGTTAAGTACATACCATGTTACTTATGATTTCGATAGTATACTGTGGTATTAAGGAGAGAATTAGCTAAGAAAGAGTGATACGTTATGATTTGTCTTCACTAAATATCATATTTAATGCAAGTTCAATCGAAAGTGTCTTTGTTCTTGACCTGTTTGGCAAAGTAGATTTGTCGAGAATCTTGCACCAGAGAACCTACAGTTTCTTCACCGGGGCGCCATTTGAATAGAAATACCAAACCATGAATTGGCTTCAATTTCTCAAATTCTTCTTTCTCTAGGGACCATAACTCTTCAACTTGTACTCCAGTAACACCAAAACCCTTTATGAGTTCGGTAAAGATGCGAGGATCACTATCAATCAGGCACCAATTTCCGGCACCGTCATCGTCAGCCATGATAGAAGCTTTGTTCAATTTGTAGTATGTTCTACCCGGGACTTCTCTTACTACTATGGATAGTATAGAAGTTCATGGTACGCGCTTCTACAATACTCCTCGCTTTGCGCACGCGCACCACGCCAACATAACTTACTAGTACAGTAACTGTACTGTAACAGTTCATGGTCCTAATGGTACGATACCGTACCGTACGGTACCGTGCAGTGCAGTACCGTACGGTACTGGAACTGTTCTGCTCTCGTTGACGATCACATGATGAGAAGAGCAAGCAGCTACTTCTTACTCTATACTAGTTAAGTATACAAGCGAAGGCAATCATGGCTGATGATCATGATCAAGAAGTATGTCTTTATTCGTCGCTAGTTGCACTTATACAAGCTATTTTATGTATCAAAAGTACATTTCTTTGTAGAAGAGACCATTGAGATTATAGTATTATTGAACATACATTGATATTGCATCTATTTTTGACAGACACTGGATGCGGAAATAAGATATGGTAGCTATGCTATTGGCTCTTTTCCAAGAGAATTTGGGTAAGTCAGTAGTCAGACTCATGTTTTAGTACAGGAGTAATAGTAGTTTATGTTTTCCTTGAATACATGCACTTTGTTAGAAGTAGATGCTAGCAGTGATAGAGGTTATTGCAACAGGCTTAAAGTATTGTAATTGCTTTATTTTGCTGGCATAGATTGGCTGGTGAAGTGGAAGACAACCTCAAAGGGATTGAAGATAACGATTTACCCAGAATTTTGTTGATGGGTTTAAGAAGGTAAGATGACAGTCGTACTTATTTCTAGCTATTTTCTCCATTCATTTTGATAGATCATGTAATAAATGGATAATGAGGAGGTACATTAGGTATAGAGACTTACAGTATTATTGCTGCTGTGCTTACCTTGATTATCTCACTTGAAATGATGATGTATCGTTGTATATAATTTGTTTGCATAACTTATCCTACGTACAATTCGATTGATAGGATTATCATCATACCAGCCATATTATGTGGAAAACTAATTTTTATCACGACATAATCTTATCATTATAGAAGTGGAAAGTCATCTATACAAAAAGTTGTCTTCCATAAAATGGCTCCAAATGAGACTCTCTTTCTGGAAAGTACCAATAAAATTGTTAAAGATGGTACGTCCATTTGGATAGATTACAATATCGGTATCAGTACTTTTTTGATAGCCTATGATCGTAATTAAGAGTATGTCTCTCCAAATAAGCAGTAGAAAATGTGATTGAAATAGCTATAAAATGGATACAATTTACATGCTAAGTAATTGATCCAATGTACATTTTAAATATTTGATATATACTTGAACGTAACATTCTATATAATTGATGGTATCACATTTTTATCAATGATTAATTATATAGATCTATCCAGCTCATCATTTATAAAATTTCAGGTACTATAGATAGCAACGTAACATACGTACGTGTATATGCCATGAGCATTTTTGGATTATACAAATTAATGCCAAGTACTAAGAATCCACAATGTATTATTTTCTAGATATGGGATTTTCCAGGCCAAATAGATTATTTCGATTCAGCTTTCGATGCCGAATCGATTTTTGGTAATTGTGGAGCCTTAATATTTGTAATTGATTCGCAGGCAAGTTCAAGTAATTTAGTATCAATTTATATTAATTGCTTTACTTTTATTCTCGCATATACTGTCTACCTATATAGTGTTATATCCTCAACAAGTTTGTTTCCCATAAGTTATAATTTCACATTAATTCAGTACTACCGACTGCATAATACCATCAAAAATAGTTGAAGAATTAAAATAAGTCTTTTTCTTTCTTTTAGGATGATTACTCTGAGGCGTTGAATAGATTGAACACTACAGTCATAAAAGCTCATAAGGTATGCCACTGTTAGCATGTACTTGAGTTTTATGACAAAATTGAATGAATGAATTATTTTGTTTTTTTGAGCTAATCTTGTACACCATTATCGTCAATCGATTATAGTTGAGCTTCTGTACTGTATTGTACCTATCGAAACTAAAATGGTCTTTATCGCATTTAGGTCAACCCAGACATCAAATTTGAAGTATTTATTCATAAAGTTGACGGACTCTCAGATGATCATAAGATTGGTCAGTTCATATCTAATAGCGCTAACAACTCTTTTAATATAATAATGCTATCAAGTAAATGAATACATTTGGTGATGTTTTTATTATAGAGGTACAGCGTGATATCCATCAACGCGCCACTGGAGATATGGAAGATGCGAGTTTGGAGTCAATTCATTTGAGGTTACTTATGCTGATGTTGTTACAAAATCTAGGAAAACAATGCGCTTGCGTATTATTATTCTGTCTATTAATAACACAACGATACTGTTTTAAAGTTAACATGTACGCATTTTTTTTATCCCTTTTATAGTTTCTATCTAACAAGTATATATGATCACTCGATATTTGAGGTATTTGGTGTACTTACTCTTTGAATAATTTGTCAAACTAGCTGTTGATAGAAATTGGAACGATTAGGATATTAGTAAAGCTCTGCATAGAACTTAACGATCATGACAGTAACAATAAACATTTTTATTGCATAGGCGTTTAGTAAAGTCGTGCAAAAGTTGATAAAGCACTTGGGAACATTGGAAAACTTGCTAAATATTTTCAACTCTGTAAGTCTGTTTCTTAACACTGGTGAATAAGGAGTATCTTATGTCATCTTATTGAATGCATGGCTCTGAATATTTTTAGTCGTATTTAACATGGAAGAGGGAATATGTTTATGTTTTTCTTTGTAATTATTATTGTTGTAGAATTCTGGTATTGAGAAATCATTTCTATTTGATGTCTGCAGTAAAATTTATATAGCAACTGATAGGTATAATAGCTGATTTGCTTTACAAAATTTATAAACATTAGCTATATTCGTGGTGGTTAATCAAATTTCTTATTTTATTAACTCGTCTTTTTAGCTCTCCAGTAGATATGATCACTTATGAACTTTGTTGTGATATGCTGGATGTAGTTATTGATGTCTCGTGCATATACGGGTAAGAACTAGAAGCCATTATAAGACTTTAGTAAAGTGTTTAGTTATTAAGTAAACGAATTTGCGAAATTCTCGCCGTTATCTCTAGTTTGCAAGAAGATCGTGAGGGTAGTGTGTATGATCAACGTTCAACTTCTATTATTCAATTAAATAACTCAACGGTATTATATTTGAAGGAGGTTAACAGGTAAAATAATTACTTTTCTATAAGTTGATAAATAGTAGACACGATTCTTTCCTGACTTTTCGATATCTTTTTGGTTAATCTGATAAAGATTTTATATTTACTTTTGTAATAATTAATGTAGATTTATAGCACTGGTAGCGATCCTAAGAGAGAACAGCTACGAAAAGCGAGGTATACTATACTATACTTTTTTGATATTATGGTATTTTGAGCTTTAATAATTTGCGTCAAATGTATTGTAGGCTTAATTGATTACAATTTTCATTGCCTACGAAAGGCCTTGCAACAGGTTAGTTGACTAGAAAAATAATAGTTGTTGCATGATAGATTAGATACAGTACGTAACGTTTTACTGAATTGCTTCTAAATATATTTGCTATTTAGCAGAATGCTTATGATAATAATTTTCATTGCATCTCTTTTAACACTTATTTTAATCCAGGTTCTGGAATTAGATAAGCGAAATCATCTTAACAGCAATGATAGCAGTGCGAGTGTTGGAGAAAATATTAATGATCGAACTGGAAATTCAGTTATTGCATAAATACGTGTATATGCATTTACGTATATATTGTTTATTTGACTGCTATTTATGATCACTAATATCATGTATCACGTAGTTGAAAATTTCATTTCTAATAGTACTGAATTTCTGTTAACAGCGCGAGCCGTCACATTGTACTATATATTGTTACTGTTATGTATGTAACAGTGTCGTTATTGGGCCGCTCATACGACTCATACGGTGATTCATTTTCAAATATTAGAAAACCTCTATTGATTGGGCTTATTAATTAACGTTATTTTACAATCTTGATAGCAATTCGATACTGTTTATTTGTGCGTTTACACTGTGATTATAGATTTCTAGTTCTGCTGCTGTGGTAGTGTAATGGCGAATATTTCCTATAAGTCTTATGTAAAATATGTACTGTATCAATGATTTTGTAACTACTATTGTCCATACGGAAGTACTTGTGGCCCGTAAGTAGGATTATACGAAGCCATTATCGATTAATACTACGTAGCTATGTTACGTTTTCGTCTAGGTATAATATGTTGATAGCGTTAGTATAAAATTTTCCACTGTTAATCATCCATGATAATAATAAAATTTACTTATTGATTGGTCAAATATTATATGAGTTACATCTTATCTGCAGTAGCAGTACTCACAGAAAGAGTATAGAATGAATAAAACTATGAAAGTATTGCATACTGTAAGCTAGATGCGATTGATCAGACGTTATTCGATGGTTTTAAATTCGTATTTCATCTAAATTATTTCTCTTTTATTTCATAATATATGCGTGCATATTATATTTGAAGAGTAGGGTTTCGTATAGTTGCAGTTAGAGGAGCCCTTAGAATCTATCCTAGTATAGCTCATCAAAATCTAAACTGTTCCGATTGATAGGAGAAATGAATAGGCTGAATAAAGTTTGATAGATTAAACTACCCGGTGGCAATCATGTTAATGCTTATCTTAGAGAGATAGTTTTCATTGCATACCAAAATATTAGTACGATGGAGAGTATTTGCTTTATTAAGTCAATTTTATGCAGCATTTGATATCACTGTTAATTACTTAGGTAATACCTCAGTAAACTACGCAATACACATACTTCCGATATCAAGTAATAATTTGCCATAAGCATGTTGTAATAATTTGCATATATACAGGAATCCTGAAAATAAAATACGGAAGCCAATAAAATTTGTGTTGCATAAAAGCTATTATCATTAATGGATGTATGTAGAACTTTACAACATAAGCTTCGAAGGTAGTCATATCTGTTTAGAATATATTTTTTGTTCGTCTTCTAAAGTCTGAAAATAAGGCGTATGGCGAATAAAACTGATCTTTATGATTTATTAGCTTTCTTATTTATTTCATGTGGTAAGACAACTCCCTCTAGGGCTTCGCTGTTTAAATTCAAATTGGCTAGCGGAACCTTCCAGTAATTAAAGTCATTATATTCCGCTCTGCTAATTTCAGCAGTACGTACATTCGAGTATAAAATGGGCGGAAACATATGATCAACAAGTTCGCCAAGCTTCATATATCTTTAAGAAAAATTAAGTTAGTCGATAAGAATACAATATTATTTTACGGTAACTGAAATATAACAATATGACAACACCAACTTACGATGACTGAAAAGTGTTGATAAGATCGTTTCTGATTTCTCCCTATTTTAGTTTAATCAGTCGTATAATGAAGATTAATTATTCTCTTAATTACGACATACATGTACATTATAGAATTATAAGATTAATAACAGTCAACTTTTTATCTTATTTTTTAAGAAAAGTTTTTCTAACCTTTGTATTTATGGTAAAAATTCTGCCAACTGGTATCCCAACAGCACGATAAGAAAATGCGTCCTAGTAAGATAAAAGTTAATGGATACTTCTATAAGCATTTATTAGAGAAAGCTGTAGATGTTCCCGTAAAAATGAATTACGTTCAATCTATTTCCGAATCCAGAATAGTAGGGATTTTCTGGGAAAAGCTTCTGTAAATCACGTAAGCAGCCTATCTTAAATTTTTCCGGTTTCTTTTCAATTACTTCTCTAAAATACAATAATTTAAGCAGTCAGTCATTCAGAATAGCGTAGTGAAAATAGAAAATGTAAAAATTCGATCAAAATATTTTCTTAATTGTCATGCTATTGTCTACAATACCTATGGAATGATTTTATCAAAGATGAAGGTGATAGCATTAATGGTCCATCCGGTAGGTTTATATTACCCTGAGTCACGCTTTTAAGGAAATTCTTAGTGATGGATGACTAAACGATTTATAATACACAACGGCCATCAACAGTTAGTCACAGTGAGTCAGGTGCAACGCTAACGGCATCATCCGATATTACTTACTTGGCCTATAGAACGTGCTGATAGGTATATAAATTGATAACCATTCTTTTTAACTTTCGAAAAGAATTCCGCCTTGAGAGATACAGAGTTTACCATAAGATAATTGTCTATAGTAATTCGTGGAAAATTTTTCAATAAGTAAGCTGTAATTTCTAGTAAACTTACTACTCCGTTCTGTGTCCAATCTCTACCAAAAACAGGCAAGATTTGGCCCATCACATCGGATCTAATGAAAGACGTTATACAGGCAAGTCAATCTATAGCTGAGAATGGCTAATGCACAGCAATTAAGAGAGAATTCGAAATATACACGTACTTAGTAATTGTTCCGTCGATATCAGATATTACAATCTTGTCTTTGTAATTCCACAGATAGATGGATGCGGAAACCGATGCTGTACCCTAAACATTAAGTATTCTGTTATTCTTTTCAAGTTGAAAAGTTGGCAAGGTACACCCATTGCGGGATTGTATTTGTAGATAATTTATAATTAGCTGCAATATACATGTACTTCCGAAATAAAGGTGAGACCTCGTGTAAAAACTATTACTTCGTTGCTTTCTACATGGAATGATACAGTATGATAACTTACTTGATACTTTGATGATACCGAATAAGTTATTGTATTGTCGCCTTTCTTTAAATTCAATTTTTTCTAAAATCCAAATCCATACATATTAAGAATTAGAATCTGTGCCTTTGAGGTATATTTTTGATTACATAAAAAGTTCGATAAATGGGTACAGAGATTACTTTACCAATTGATCAGACGAAAGGCGCAAAGCTTTCTTGTAATTTTCGCTACAAAATGATTCTACTTCGTCGCCACCGTGACTTTTTTTACCATTATTGTTTGCTTCGATATTTTCTTTGCTACCGGTAGATTCATCGTCCGTTCCTTCGTCACTCGCTGAAATCTCGCCATTCGATACTCTATGCTATATTTATTAAGCAACATTTGTGATTTTTATGCCGCCCATATCACTATTGTCGTAACCGGAATAAATTACCTTCCTGGGAACTTTGTTATCGATTTGTGCTTTCTTCGTAGGTGACGGGCTTCTCCAAGAGAACCATGAACCAATAGAAGACTTCTGAGTCTGAATTTATGGTAAAGTATTAAATTGGTAATTATGCCAAGTACAAGGGATTAATGGTTATAGTAGAATATTACTATTGAATATGACCTGATTATTTCGCATATGCTGTCCAATTAGTTTGTCAACAGTATCCTAAAAGAGCATTTTTGGAGTACAGATCGACTTTGAGTATCATTATGGGGAATATAAAAATGATTATCTCGATCATTTTTCACCTGAGGTAATGGTTGTTGATACAACATCATTGACATTACCATTGGTATAGCAACTTGCCACGTGTAATAGCTATATAAAAAATAGGTAAGTTTGATTAATGAGACGTGAAATTGTAGGTAAATATTATTGTTTAAAAGACAGTACTAACTTATCGGCAATTCTAACAACTGTTTCATCGTCAAAGAGACGATTAGGGTTAGCACAAAATTCTTCATATGAGATAACGGAGGCGTTGAATTTTTCTGTGAGCACAAAAGATATTATTGGGTTTTTAGCATACTCGGGTTAATTGACTGCGACTTCTTTTCAGTATTAACGAACATCTACCTTGAGAATTAGGGTCATTAATGGCAGAATTGTAGCCACAACTGGAGATAGCAATATCGGCATAATCTTTGCTAAATTCAATAAAAGTTCAGTAAGAAGGGCTAGTTTTCACTGGATATCAGCAAGCATATTAAACAATGAAACAATCATTTACCTCGTGTTTTCGCTTTCAAGACTAGGTGTAATCATTGGAAGGCTCTCGGAAAGGTGAGTAACCTTATTATTCGACGTGCTGCCTGTCGCGGCAACCGTAGGTAAAGATAGCTCACGATGCATTTCACGCTGTAGTATAGATGTTTCTTCATTACTATCATAGGAATTACTTTTTTTTGACCTAGACAAGGTAGAAAACGTACCGTTAGAATTAAAAGTGAAAATTATCAGCGGACACTACATTATAAGTACAGACATAAAAACAAACCGATTTGATCTGAGGTATTTTGCTGTAACTTCTGGGTCTACATCCGGTTTACTCAGCTCTGACAAATATATACCTCCATCATTTTCCTAATGATTATTATCATAACAGTGACATAGAGAACTTATTAACTACAATTAATTCTTAAGAACAGGGTTTCCGCGAACTATATAAATGATGTTACAACTGACAGTCATACAACTTTACCTCTGTTGGCGCTTCTCCTTTTTGTGAGTCTTTCCGACTGATAAATTTTATCATACTGCGTATTAAAGATCCATTATTTTCTGTGGATTTGGTAATTAGGTCAAACATGACGCTACAGTTAATGGCATAAAATTTGTTTCTAGACGTAAACCCTTCATTATTATTCAAGTACCCGTATATTCTTTGGTTTTTTCTTTGTCAGCTTTGTCCCAATTCCAGTTTTCTTCAAAATCATCGTATGTTGTATCTGATTGATGTAACTCAACTTCTGTATCGCTGTGTGGAGAAGTATGAGAATCGAGAGGAATAGCATCTACAGGACTTGAATATAAAGATATTTCTTAGTGAACTTAAGTGCAATTTTTTCTTGTTACTTTTATTCAAAAGTAATTTTATACCTTGATCTGGTAGGGCTGATATCACCATCCGAAAATAAGTAACGTTCACCATCGTGATCACGTAGTCCTTCCCACTGATAATTAATGTTAAAGTACTAGAATGTTAGACTGTATCAACTAGATATACTAACATGACTGAGTAACAATCGACTGAGTGATCGTCGTGAAAATTTTACTTACTTCTGACTTCCTAGAGGGAATACTAATCGCTTCTGATATGCTAGAATAAGCAGTAATTTCTGAATCTGAGAGTGCATTTTCGTTCAGTTTATTGTGATCACCATCCACTGGTATAACTGTATCACCTTTGTTTTCAATATCGACTAAGGTCCATAAAGAACAAAGTGACGAAAATATTTAGTAATGTTCATTCCGCATAAATTTTTATCGTCCTATTCTATTTGTTTTATTGAGTTACCCTTGACGTCATTGCTTGGCGAAATTGACTATGGAAGATACAATAATATGTTATACTTTCACTATTTATGCTAAATATTGAATATGAGATTATTTATTTGCTAGGAGTAACCTGTTCAGAATGAGGATTACGGTGGCTTGGTTCAATAGAGTCATCAGCGAAAGTAGTAATAGGTGAGGTGGATAAGAAAGAAGGCACCTAGTATAGTTAAAAAGCTTACGTTTACTACAAAATGAATAAAGTATACTTTTATGGTGTATTTATTTCGAAGTGATTTTTTGTTGAGGTCATACTGGAGCGTCAGTTTCTTCGACGAAAAAGGCTTCACCAGCATCTCCTAGTTTCATGAATATATCCGGAACGGATTGATTATTAATTTCAATGTCCACCTAATGGGTGATAAAGGATAAATAAATATTATTGCATTTGATATAAAAATGTGAATCAATTTGTTAGTTTACTATAGATATGTGATGTACATTTCTCTTTGTAACGCAGGTGACTTGCATAACTTTATGGGATATCGCTTAATAATGATAGTTGTCTAATAGCATAATACAGTAATCTAAGAAGTTACAAATTTAGCTTGGTGTCTATTACAGCAGTGTGATCTTCTAAGTTATATACTTCAATACTGATGTGAAAGCTTGTGCAAGGTAGTGTTAAAATTATTGCTATATAGTAGTTTAAATAAGGCAATTTGTATCTACGAGTACGACAACATTATCAACTGATTAGAACGTTCTTACGATGAAGTTTTAACCAAGTATAACATTAGTCAAGGGTCAAATTGTCCTCATTTCCAAACGGTAGAAGCTACTGCATGTAGATCGTTTGTATTATGTCTAAGCTGATCCTGAGACATTAAAAGGCAGACTATTGTACCCAACAAGTCCAACGAATAATTTAAAACTTTAGAATGATGTTTTTGTCATTTATTTACAATCTGGTAAATGGATTTTTAGTACTAGTACTTTGCTTGGATGGAATTATTTGGAATTGGATAATCCATTACAGTTGTATATTACAGCGTAGACCGCGATTCATTGAGATGTTTTCTTGTACTGCAAAAAGACGTATACAAGTATTCCAAACATGTAGTGCAAGTGCAGGAAAGTAGAAAAAAGCATGAATATTACATGGTTATGAAGACGTAGCATCGAGTCTATTCTATAGTAGTTTCAAGACTTAAAATGAGCTATTTGATACAGAATTTCTTATTTATTTATTATTTTAATTTTGTATGAACGGTATTATAGTATATTGTGGGTAGAGTTGTCTAAGCATTCGGTGCAGTAGTATTTATTTACTATCGTATTATATTTATTCATAAAGTCGTATACAGAGTATCCCAAGATGGTAAAGAAATATTGTTGGTAAAACTGCTGGGTTTTATTGAAAAATTGGATATTTTTTATGAATGTAGAACTGGACAGCATACTACATGATCCAACCTTTCAACAGTGTGAAGTTAAAGTTCTCATATTTGATGGAGAAGCTAGGGTTAGGTTACAAGTTAGGTCGAATCAATTGTGTCTCTACGAATATTGTTATGACTAAACTTGCTCACTCTAGTACTCAGTTTTATTTTCAATCAACTTGTCAAAAAGGATGACTACAGTCAAGGAAAACTAAAAGTACAACTAGCCATTTCTGTAACATGGACAGCTGCGGTAGTCCTCAGCAAATAAAGTAGTATAAGCGTATTAGCTAGGGTTAACCTCCATCCAAGAACAGTATGTTGAGTTCACCCCTACCTAATACGATACTATGCATGGACGTAGTAGGATCAATATCGCACGTATGGTATTGTTTCTGATGTCTCATTTTGTTAAAACAGCAGTAATGGTCGCATTCATAGGTCATGATGAGATTAGAACAATTGAGGAGTTGGAATATAACAAGTTGGAGTACTAGAGTGGCATAATTTGTCATCATAACATGTGGCCAAGTGTATCCTTTGTAGCATGGTAGTGAGGGAAAACAAGCGTCAGGAAGTCTGCTCATTGATTGCTACTTTGTAGCAACGTTGCATTTCTATTGAGGGTAAATTTGATACTCTACTACTAGGTTAGAAGAGAAAAATGAGTTTGTATATTTTACCACTTTCTGACGA
Organism: Trichoplax adhaerens; assembly: GCF_000150275.1. Taxonomy (NCBI): domain Eukaryota; kingdom Metazoa; phylum Placozoa; class Uniplacotomia; order Trichoplacea; family Trichoplacidae; genus Trichoplax; species Trichoplax adhaerens. The sequence goes on from NW_002060962.1 coordinate 490,933, forward strand.
CTTCGTAAAACGCCAAGCTTGCCAAAACGGACATGAAATGGAGAGCATGAATAGCTACCATCAGGTTGTTCAATGACAATAACGTCGATAGCTCCTGTTAATGTAGCAGGATTGATACCATTGTAGAATTCTTTGGTTAATGACACCAATTTGCCTATGTAATCCATTTCGATGAGGAAAACAATTCTAGAGCATGGTGTTTACTTCTCCAACTTGTACAAGATAGTATAACGGCTTGAAACAGATGGCCAATACACTACTTGGTGGCAATTTTTTCCCAATTTCGAGCCAAATGGTTGTTTAATGCAAATATACAAATAAAGCTCCTCCTGTACTCCTACTAATGACCACAATCATAACAATGACTAAAATCAATAACAGACAGCTCCAATGACGTGAGCATGGAATGAAATGCTAGCCACAATCAATGATGGTATTTTTCAACTCAGTTTTAATTTTGCTTTATTTAAACACCAGCAGTTGATATCACGGCTAAGTAGAATAGTGTAATACTGTAACTTGAATTGAATAATTCAAGAAAGAACAAAAAATAAACTGCACTACCTGACTAAAAGATCATTGAAAATGGGGAATATTGTCGTCAGTTCTGAGCGTACTTTCTTCTCGTGGCTTTGTATCCCAAGTAGCTGCAAACTGTGCAACGTATCATCACCTACAGACTACAGTACAGTACTGTAGGGTAGAAGATGTTGACGTGTCGTCTGCCGCCAGTCATTTGAACCTATCGATCAATCAGTTCATACTAACATTGATGACATCACTCGAGTATCGAGCATGAACGTCATAATCATCATACACTGTACTGTAGACTGTAGACTGTAGCGTACAGTACAGTGCAGTCGTCCTTTCCATCGATCACATGATTCAATTCAGTCTAGCGCACGTGACATGGTGTACCGGTACAGTACGGCTTACTGACTGACGGTACTGGACCGCCTGTCGTGTTATATAAGCTGTACGGTACAGTACCGTACTGCACTGTAATACTGTACACTATACAGTACTGTACGGTATACTGCGTCACTAGTTTGCTTACGGAATGGAACGGAAAGAGATTGCTTAATCTCTCACACTTAGCAGTACAACCGTGCGGACAGACAGAAATTCAGCTTTATTGACAGGCTGTACGGAGTACAGTACAGTAGTAACAGTACTGTACAGTAAAGACCCATATTTTACAGACTTACAACTATGCGGACAGACAGAAATTCAGCTTCACTTACAGGCGGTACTGAGTACAGTACAGTAGAGACCCTCCTTATTTTGCAGACTTACAACCGTGCGGACAGACAGAAATTTAGCTTTATTTACAGGCTGTACTGAGTACAGTACAGTAGAGACCCTTATTTGACAGACTTACAACCGTGCGGACAGACAGAAATTCAGCTTTACTTACAGGCTGTACTGTGTGCAGTAGAGACCCTTATTTTACAGACTTACAACTGTGCGGACAGACAGAAATTCAGCTTTACTTACAGGCGGTACTGAGTACAGTAGAGACCCTCCTTATTTTGCAGACTTACAACTGTGCGGACAGACAGAAATTCAGCTTTATTTACAGGCTGTAGTCGCTGTACTGAGTACAGTACAGACTGTACTAGTAGAGACCCTTATTTGACAGACTTACAACCGTGCGGACAGACAGAAATTCAGCTTTACTTACAGGCTGTACTGAGTACAGTACAGTAGAGACCCTTATTTTACAGACTCTCTAAAAAGGGTCTCTAGTGAACAGTAAAGAAGCGTGAGAGATATGGAGATGAGGGAGTACCTTGAGGATAAAGTTTCTACACTATTTTACAGCACACTAGCTTTCATGGATTTCCATCATGATGCTATAGTACCATACATAGAATCTCTTCATTACTGTACAGTACATAAGAAGTTTTCTACTGTTTCCAACTTTTCCCTGTTGGACTGTGTAATAAAATCATAAACAAACTAAATTCAATTCCATTTTTTTGGGGGGGGGGGGGTTATGCTGTACTGTACACTGTACAGTACAGTACAGTAAGTAATAAACATTGAAAAATCTCTTGGAATTTCAATTTTTATATTCTGTATGACTCTGCTCTATACTTGGGCTTTTACATGACGTTATTGTAGAGGTCAGGATTACTTGATGTGCTTGATCTATCCTTCATTAGCCCATGCTAGATTGACATTTTTATATAGCACCTCAAGCGATATCCTACAGTAGTACTGCCGTTGAATTTCATCATTCAGTAGCAGACGAGTGTGCTCCTAATTACGAACTGCACAGTTTACCACTCGTGAGAATAATGCATAGGACGCTTTAGAGGCATCTTCCATCGTCATCCTCAGAAGCATTAAAGTCAAGCTGAAATGTCAATAGCACAAAACGCTTACAAGTTGGAAAAAATAAAAAAGTCTCAGGGTGGATATTGGATACAAGTTCAGGTCATTGTTTAGCTTCTAATTCACTATCATAATTAAAGGCAAACTTTATTTGGACTGCATCATACCACATAGTGAGACTGTATGACTCCACCGGTGGATGACATCATTGATATGGTCATTGATGGCAACATTGAAAGGCAGACGGTTCGCTGTGTAATTCACCTCACACGCTTCAGCCTCATTATTAGAATTTAGAATAATATACTGTGGTATTTGCATAAATCAATATTGATGTTCATACTGTATACTGTAGAACAAGCACTGTACACACTACTGTATACTGTAGGCTATCGTGACCAGTGCAATCGACTTGCGCCGCTCGTCACAACTGATTGGATTGAAGCTATTGAACGCTTCAGTGGCAGTCGGTGACTCGGCGTGAGTCATTCACTTCAGTTAATGGCGCAGTGGTAGAGAGAAATCAATTTCTTGGGGTTATTCGCCATTGAAACTTGAGCAGTTAAAGTGGTTCTTCTTTTTCACTTGCAGATAGTTTTTAGCCAGCATCCCTTTAAACTGGAGAAATAGCCTATCCACGCATCCTATCAATCCTTTCTCAATCAGGTAGGGTTCCATTGACATTTTTCAGTGACAATCACCAGTCACCATCGATTTTAGCCTGAGATAGGTGTACATACATTGTCAATTTTCCTTCTTGAATTTGGACTTTTGAATCGATCTAGTAACCTTTGACTTATGTTTAGCAATTAGGATTGATTGATCCTCGTTATTATCCTAGTCTTTAGAATACAATTATTCAATGGTCGTTTAGACGACTAATGAGAATATACTGTACTCAGATCAACATTACAAGTCTACCGTAGTTTCACTTGAAGGGACAACTTAAAATTGTCGGTGTTTGAAAACAGCCGTGGTCAACTTGACCTTATTCAAAAGTTACTTTATCCTCACTCATGTAATGTCTTTGATGGATGTCGTACAGGATAAAAGTACCTGTGCAAGTGTGCATTATAGCTGCATCTGAGAGGTTTTTACTCCACGGTCAATAATCGACAAGGTGCACTTTTGCATCATCTGTGCTACTTTTCTTCCTCATTACACCCGCTACGTAGCCTGTAAAACAGACGAGTACAGTAGTGTCGATGACACATCTTATTGAGAATGATCGAATGATTCAAATACCTATTCGCCGCAAGCTATTTTCGATAATGGTAGTTCCTAGATGCAAGGATACAGTGCATTCGCTCCAGCCTTCAATTTCTTACAGGCCTTGCTATGACTGTAATGAGCACTGTATATTGCCATAACTTCGCCACCTATGAAAATATCTCAAAGTCTGAAAAAGAACCTTTGCATAAATTTGAGTACACTGTTCACTAACCAAAAAAAGAATAATAATAATTCGACCGATTTGGGAACATTCTATCGGTAGCGGACTGTGGTGTGATGTTAGCAAAGAAACGCCGAAATATTGCTTATATTTTTACAACCCCCTACCGACTGTTATAAACGTCGTTTACTTGCCTTCCCTCTATGACTATACCGCATTCGCTGCAGTTGGTGGATCAAGTGAACTGAGTGTAATAATAAACTACAACGACGTATGTTAACAGCATTTTACTGCAGGATTTGAATGTTGTAATTCTTCATTACTCGAATAAATGACTCCAACAAATTAATTATTCCACATTTGACACCTATATACTGTATTAATGCACGATTTACTGCAGATAGACTTTCGAATGAAGTATTGTTACTGTACTACGGAAGGGTGTCCCAAATCATAATGATGTCAAGGTACTGCATGGAATAGTATTTCGATCGCGTTTCTGTTTTTTTATTTGCACCTATTATTTTTTCACAACATTCATTGAATAATAGCTTGAACTTTGAATTAATTATACTGTATTATCAACCAGCCTTGGTCGATGTTGTTCATATATTCGTACAATGGAAGCGATATCTTAAGTGGTTCGAGACGATTCTGTAACTCAGTAATCGTTAACGAACGGACGTTCCAATCTATACGTAGTACGCACTGTACATATAATGATATCAGAATACAGTAGAACTCAAATTTAATTTGCAAAACGTATACGCTACCACGTACATAATGGACAGTTTTTCACTCGAAATTAAAATGAAACCTGCTTCGCTACGAAACACCAGTGTTATAAATTTTGTGTATGATGGTGATCATAGTAGTGCTATTAGCTAAGTTGGTACGATTGCAATTTTACGTTTTAAAAGCACTAAATCAGGTAAAATTATGGATCAATACGGCATCTAATTAATTATAATGAATAAAATTAACGAATTATTTTATGTAGATCGTTATATATATTTACGTTAACTTAGGCTTAATATTGTACTACAAGCATTCCTGGTTGACTGCAATATTTGTAGACAAAATGTACTTTATTGTGATACGGTAGAACGAATTGTTCATCCTTTTTGGACCGACGTCTGTCAATAATCTTTACTACACGTACAGTATATCAGTCAGTTTATTAATGGGGTGAAGGTTTCTTTAACATGGATGCTGTGCAAGAATAACACTTCCCTTTGTACAATGAAAGGAAGCTTGTTTATAGTTTTGAAAGCATAAGTAATAGAAATGCCACTCCTAAAATAGCTTTGCGTTTGTGTATCATGAAACGATGCCCTTTTGTGCTATTGTACCCGATTTTACAAATAATTACCTTGCTCTGTAGACAGTATACAGTTATTAGTATCGTAACAAAGTTCTTTGCAAATCGCAGTTATGAATACTGTACTATTTTCCTGTAAACCTATTTTAAAATCTCAAAATCTTTTTCGACATCGTTAAGAAATCGTTATAGTTCAGCAATAATTTACATTTTTCACCTTCTACAAGATAGGGCTAGCCTGCTAGGTACTTTTCATTTGTAACCAACCTTTTTTTGCACTGATGTCTACTGTGAGTTATCGTTAGGGAGTTCACTGCATTTTGTTTATTTTAACTTTTCCAAGTTGTTTCTAAATGGGAATGTACAGCGCGTTGTACATACTGTACTTATTGGCACTAATAGATTAGATCAGACGGGCAAATTATTGAATCTAATTTTAAATAACCGTAGCCAATTTTAAAGTTGTCAGGTATGCTTATATTTTTGGGGGTTACTATTGTTTCTCCAATTATAGAGAACATAAGGACTACAATTTCAAACATTAATGGGCATTTGCTAGACCTATTAGAACGACAATACATCTAATCATGATAAATAGTAGTGGAATACGCCATGGTATGGGAGTTGAAGATAGTGACAACGAAGGAACAACCGAGTCCGAATCTCACAAATTTCATCTTGGAAAGAAAGTGTCTAAATTAACGGATTATATATTCAAAGGGAAGAATAACGGAGATAGCCATAGCAACTCTTTAAATATTATTAATAAATCCGATCTCAGCCGGTCTACGACTGATCTGGTAAGCGCTATCAGAACTCTTTCTTTAAGCTCATTAATTATAGGATACTACCAAATGCTGTAACAACTTATATAGTTAACAATACACTGAACGAATTTATTAAATTAAACTATACGCGTATCATCTTTAAACGTAGTACTGACTGACAAATTTGTTGTGTTATCCAATAAGCATCAATGATGTACTAGCAAATTATGCTTACAATTGATGCCAGGCAATATAGTAATTCACGTACATCATTGTTTTCATTGCATTACATTTAGAATGATGAAACATTGGGGGATGAAGAAGATCAACTGGATGGATTTCTTGATAGTCAGGTAAAGCTACGACGGTGCGGCTCTTTATTGCCATGTTTAGTACTATCATTGATAGTTCTTAACGCTACTATCGATGCTTTGATTTTCTCCTAATAGAAGCTTTCTCTTATTGTAATTTTCTGTGACTACTTAATGTTCATTGTGGATCGTGATAACGCATACTGTGATGTAACTTTTTTATATTTATAAAACGAAGTAATGAGGAGTCCAAGTCCAACTTTTTCATACTATGTCTTTGCAGCTTTGGATTTAGACAGCTACTATGTAATGTCACTACAGTATATACTAATGGAAATTTTAACTTCTTGCTTAGCGTACTGCTATAGTAGAAGCTGAAGTAGAAAAGTTAAAGAAAAAAATTGAGTCAATTAAGGAAGACATCAATGAATTAACACAATTTCAAAACGGTACGCGTAGCTTGTGCTGGATATTAATCTGATGAAGGATTGCATGCCATTTCATAGTTTAACCAATCATTTAATAAACTCTTAATTATTTGTACTGATATATCGATATAATTGATTAACTCGAAGATCTGATTATTTGGCAACTAATTATTATATGCTTTTATTTGATATACAGAAGTTATTGCTGATTACTTAAAGACCTATGATGATAACGATATTAGTCAAGATCAAGCAAAGTTAGTGAAATTATATGATGGTTCTTCATTGGTGGCTGTTATCAAGTGATATATAATTACCGTATATAACTTGGTAGCAGTTACTAGTTGCTATTGTGCTAGTCAATTATCTGTTTAGTACATCGGATAATAAAACACCGCTAAGGGAGAGTCGGTAATCGAATAGCCATTTTCCTCATATAATTTTAGGAAAAAGAAAGTCTTTGACAAAGAGGTTCAAAAGCGTCAAAAAGAAATTGCTACTAAACAGCGATCTTTAGAAAAACATAATAAACTGTTGTCGGTAAGTAACTCAAGTGGTTATAGTTGTCGTATAATACGTCCGTAAGTTAATAATAACTTAAGTAAATGTGCAATCAATTTAATTTGGCTAAGACACTATTACGGGTTTTTTATCTTTAATTGAATTGTTATCATAATGTATTAGGAACTTGTAAATGACCCTCGACATCATAAAATGCATTTACGGTATGCCACATTTTATTAATTTTATGAGCAAAGTATACATAATCAAGTTTGCTATGTGGTATTAAGTAGCTTCTACCTAAATGTACTTTCTTTAGCACAATGACAAACAACATAAAATCCAGTTTATCGAGGTAGAAATTTAAACTTTATAGACTTTTAGATATTTAAGCAAATTTGATACTTGATGCGTAGATGTTACCATTCGCTGAGATAATATATTCTTTGCATGCAGCGCTGTAAGCAGTACAAAGCAGTTATTAATTCCGAAAACGTCGACACTAGCGGGTAGCAATGAAAATCTCCATCGGCTTGGTAACTCTAATGGATATACTGTAGTTCTTAAAGTTTTATGCTAATTAATTTGACAACCTGTTCGATTTCGAGTAAAAATAATTTTTGTTTACTCTTTTAGATACAGAAGCATCTAATAGTTTTAATGTTGTTGATACCACGGATGTTCGATCGAGAAGTATAAGCGCTACGGAACCAATTGTAAAGTCTAAGAGCATCCATAGGTATACGAAACACTATCTTGCATATCTAGTTATAAATTTTAAATAAAGTTTTATCGAGTAGTTCATCGAGAATATGGTGAATTAAGGTTTGATATTTATGTAGTAGGCCTGATAGTAGAAGTGGAACTGAATTTCCAGAAACAACAGATGAGAAACAACTTCTACGGTTAGTAAATTAAGTGATACCATTTTTGTTCTGTAATTGAATTTTATATAGTAATATTTTAACGTTCATGCTGCCGTACTTATAAAAAATAAATTTTTTAAATAGTAATTCAACAGAAAGTATTTCTAAAGTATCACGCAGCTCAAATGAAGCCTCTCCAACTGCACAGTCGGAATCGTTACAGATAAAGATTGAAGGAGAAATTATGCCTGCTATTAATGAATTGAGAAATACCGTTAAGGCACTTTCTACCAAAGTTTCTAGCCTCAAGAAATCTCAGCAAATTTTAGAATTAGCCATTGATAGATCAAATGTAATCAACAAGAACTGAATATTGCTTGTACTGTAACAGTAATTTACAGTATATCTATAGTATAAGTTTGTATAATTTACGCATTTCATGACTAGTTTTGTATATTGTTAGGAGGATAGCAAGAATCGATTTCAAGAAATAGCTGAGGATTATGAAGAAGATAGAGATCATATTCATGTAAGGTTATTCATATTATTTCGCTAATTGTATTTTTTTTTAATTGATGAACTTGTTTTCCATCTATGTATTGTCTGAGTAGAGTATTGAGGATCAGCTGAATGAGTTTATTGACCTTCGACAAAATGAGGTAAGATGTACCTCTTATTATAGTTATAATGTTCTCTCTGCAATACGACTCGTATAGTAAATTGGTGGTATTCAATCTAGTTAGTTTCAATGAAGCTAATATAATTAAATTCTCTAGATGGACCTCATATACTGTATAATTCTAACATTTTGGTTAAATTTGATAGACGTATGAATTAAAAGCTGAATTGGAAAATGTTGAAGAACGAACGGATTATCGCCTAAATGTCTTTTCTGGAGATTTAGATGATTTTTTTAGCTCTTATCATACTAAAGTTAGTAGCTCAGCTTCTGAGTGCAAATGTATTGCACCATAGAATTAGTATTAGATTGCCATTTGAGTTAATTGCTTATAAGTGCATTTGCATGTAAATTTTAGATAAAGGAAATAGAAAATAGATTAGATCAGCTGCAAAAGCCTATGGATTATGAAGGTTTAGGGTTAAAAAGTGGTGATGCGATATCTTCAGCCCTGAATATTGGCATTAGTTTTGCGACATTTTTATTAATGTTTGGCAGTGCTGTATTCAAAGGCATTAGACCTTTTATTAGAACTAAGTATGCCAGAATGTTAATTAAATTGTAGCAATGTTTGTAAAAAATGAAATTCCTTTAGAATTTAATGAAACTAAGAAATTGTTTTGGTTTGCTATTACACAGAGCTCGCTTATGCATAACATTGGTAGCCACATTGTTCATTGCAATCTTTTGGAAACGCATGATCGAGTCTGATTCGACTGATACCCTGGATGAATGGATCTTATATAACTTACCATTTTTGAAAAAATTAAGATTCTATAGAACTACATGACAGATTGACAGTAAAGTGCAAAACAGTAATATGGCTGATTATATCCTACGTATTATATTTAACCTTTGTTAATATTGAATGAATGTCCGTTATTTTATCTTTTTTAAAATCTCTATTGATATATAATCTGGTGCTTCACAAGACAACCAGAGTTGCTTCAATGGTTTGATACTATAATCTGTTGCAGGAATTTATTCATTGCTCTGTAACTTCATATTGTATGATCATGTTAGAACTGGATTAACTTGATCGTTAGATGTATATATATTTATAAAAAGAAATTTAAAGACTAGGATACGATAGAATGTCAAGCGACTATTTTACTACTTAAAATGTTATTCTATACTTGTGGTGGCACTGAAGAGTATCTTCAATAGTCAATACGCAAGCTAGAAATCATTAGTCAAGATGAATTACACATTTTTGAATCATGGACTATTTAATTTAAGGTGATTGATTGCAATCACTGAAGGGATACTGCAAGTGATGATAAGAGCAAATGCGTATTATATGTCAGTTATAATTTAATAAGAAAATTTCAAACTGAAACTATTTTACAATCCTTGCACATAGTTCTACGTGAAAAATTTTTAAATAGGTTTTATTTTACGCATTTGTTTATTGGCTATTAGAATACAATATCTAATTTGACTATTTTTTAGAATTCGATCGCTGCTATGATTTGTTGTACTGAGGTGCTATTCAGAATATCTGTTAGCGTATGATTTTATATACTGTTTGGATCGATCTCAATTGCGATTATGATGTATCGCGAAATATAATTTACATAGGCTTAGTACATTTTCAGGTCATCAATCAATTAATTTATATGCAGAAATAAATATCCTAGAATTTAAGATCAACGCTTACAAATACAATTGTTTAGGAACGTGGAACAATTACTAGTCTTTGCTGACATAAAGTATAGTGCTGTATGTAGCTTGACTATTTGTTGTGCGATTTTTTGTGTTTGTGATGATGGCGATGATGGTGGTTATCGTCTTTACTGCGTCGATGGTGATGCTGACTGTAGTCACTGTCGCTATGTTTACTAGAATGAGATCGTGGTTTGTCCCGAAAATGACTGCGATGGCGATGAGAGTAGTGTTCGTCTGCAGAGTCATGTCTTCGTTCACGACGATCGGATTTTGTTTCTTTTCTTGACTTTAATTTTAATTGCTCATCGATGACAGTATCTGTCTTTTGGCTAGCTATGTTTTTATTGTTAGTCACCTCATTCCTGGAATCGTTGTTAATACTTTCAGTACTATGACTAGAATCTCCAATCATTGATTCTAAGTATTTCATTTGTAATTCGATCAAGTCACGATGAACCTGCAACAACGAAATACTGCTTTGTTAAATCACTTACAAGATCATAATCATGACTACATTAATTAGCGGATGGTTTGAGCATTTATACAGTACACAAGGCCAAAGTATTGTAATGTCCATTCAAAGTTTACAGAAAATAATAATTCATAGAACTTACCTGGGTAGGCGTGCGTTTCGTAATATGTACATTTTTTGCCCTGTAAGTCTGTCTTCTTCTCTTGTAGTCGCGCTGTTCAGCAAGTACCTCTAAATGACTTTTGGTCTTATCAGTATTATTATTGCCTAATATGATTTATTACAAATAATTAATGTAATTTGTTTAAATTAGTTATACTAAGGTAATTACTTTTGCTGCTACAATAATAGTCACATTTTACTTTATATATTTAATTCTGATGTCATAAACCGTACATAGTTCTTGGATGGTATCAAAATCAATTTGAAGTTCCTCTAATGTAGCTCTAGTTTTGGGCTTCATGGCATTTACGCGCTGTCAGGAAATACGTACCGTATAACATCCAATCACATGTATTGTAATTGTTAAATTTAACTGAGATGACAAATACTTTCTAGAGGATGTTTATGAACCGACCTTAATGATATCTTCGTAAATAGCTAATCGCTGCTCAGGTGTAAATATGCAAGCCATTTTATCTGGTGATAGGGCATAATTAACTGTAGTTATAACACCCTCAGACACCTAATGTAATAAAAATGAAAGTTTAATCTAAAGATGTTTGTAACAAAGTCGAAAAACTGTTATCTATTCCTAAAGTATGTAATTACTTTTGAACGTACATTTTGGAAGTGCAATTGATATGAATTCTGATTCGTATCGTCATTAATTTCAGAATTGCTTCTCAATTTTATTTTTATACCTTGAATGGCTTCATTTACTTCATTCTGGAACAAATATAAGCTAGATGGTTATCACTAAGAGCATCATTTGGCTGTTTTACTACAAGTCATTACCTGGTCTAGTTTATATTGATGGCTTATTTTCATGGTCCATAAAAACTTCCACAGTTCTAACACAAATTCTTGACCCTCTAACGATATGTTTTTATATTAATTAATTAAGTCAAAATAGTATAACAGCAATTAAGCTTACTGCTTTGTAGAGCGAACCATAATGTTCGTACGAGTTTATTGGGTTGGCATAAAGTTTGACTGTGTAAATTTCTTATAATGATGTTAGTAACTTCAATTTCACTTCCCATAACGGACCTGACAATCAATAACAATTAATTTCAATCGTAGATCAATAGTTTGTGAAAGCAATTTTATTGGTAATATAGACTATCTATTCAAATGAACCAACAACTTACTCGAGATAATTCGTTTTAGGCAGATTTTTAATTATCCAAGATTTTATGGTATTAGGGTCCATTATCAACGTATCAATATTCAGGTAATTTTTAGGAATGGCTTTCCAACTGTGGATTTTCCTGCAGTTACGTTAATTATTAGAACAAAATGATCTTGGAGTGTAAGAAATTAAAATAATACTGATAATAATATGTATTTCGTGCTAATAGGGAATATAAATATTGTCTGAAGACTAGTTCAATAAGAAAGTTAACGTGGTATACTTTATTTTTTCCATTGGTATGGTTTCGTATTCAATATCGGTAGATATATCTTTATGTTCTATATTGATATCGGAGAGTTGATTTGAAGATTCCAACGTCATAATATCCTTGGGGTCTATAACGCTAGAATCTTGATCTATTTCGCTAACAATTGTCTACGTATGAGTATAAATAGGAAAAAAAGATGATGACTATAGTTTAGAGAGACAACGTATTGTGTTCCTTCATAATGTGTCAATAAAATGTCTCGTGCACAAAATACAGTTTGTCTAAAAATTCTCAAATAGTAAATATACATAAGATAGGGTAAATGAAATTGTGGAACTATTACTTACAGCTGAGGAAGTGCAATTGTCGTCGTTTGTGGCGGCATTTATTTCAACATTTGAATAATCTGCGTAAAATATCAGGATGCATGAGAAATAACTCAAGATATACGTGACATATACAGTATCTATGCTATTTCATTTTATTCTTGAATCTTAACTGGAATAATGTATGATTAGCAATTGACTTAGAGAACAGTTTACAAGATATGTGCAGAAATAACGGATTGTCGATTTATTGACTGTATCTTTTGAGTTGTTTCCTTGGGTGATGTATAAAAGGAAAGCTATACTATTGTCATCCGAGAATTACTACTGTACGGAGCAAATTTGAAGTGATTACTTGTAGAAAGGCCTGCAGCAATGTCGCCAAGTTGTAAGGATAGTAAATATTACAATACCATGATATTTATTCTGACCTGTAAGTATTGATGAAACTGAAGAGTTTGGTTGGTAGAAGAATTTGGATGTAGGTATTTCAATCTGATGTTATAATATAATATATCAAGAGTTTAGACAATAACTCGTCGTTATAACTTACAAGATCATTGAAGAAAAAGCGAGCTATTACAATATAATTATTGGCAATTATTTTATAGTTATATAGTACCTGATTATAGAAACCTTGCTCCTTCAACATACATTTCTTAGTATGTTTTTCTAAAGACGAGCGCGGTATGCGATGATTAACATTGATAGGGCATGAAACTATTTCATTCTGTAAAAGTACATTTAAAAGATGGGTTATGGTGTACATGCTGAGATCAAGCGAATCATTTCAAACACGAATGCTGTACAATATAATCGATACAAACATTATATTGCATTGGCTACCGCAAGCGATAATGATGTTAAGCATCATGCTATAGAAATTTTAGTATGCAAATCGCTCTATTTTTACCCGAGAATACAATTGAAGTAGTGATGCAATGTGATTTCAGATAGGAATGAATTCTTCTGTGCCTTACCTCTAGTAAAAATTGATCTCTATCCAGTCCGATTTTATCAATGAGATGAGATAACTGGCGATTCGTTTGGGTGATAAACTCTTGAATATTTTTGAAGGTTAAATTGATATTATCTTCCATGACCAGTGCATTAGTAGATATTGCATACGATCATCGTAATAAGACATATAAATGCAGTCGATTGGATGAGGATTTGTGCACAGAAAGTTTCAAGTTGGACTTTCGAGTGTTGACAATTCCATGGAGAGGTCGACGATCGCTATCTAACAGAGTGGTGCAGTACAGTCTAGTACAATCGTGTGTATCAGCTTTTGAGTACACTGTACCGTATTCCAGCTACTGTACACTGTACACTGTACACTGTACACTGTACACTCTAGTCGAGTACAGTACAGTACTGTACTGTCAATACAACTTCTCAATACTCTGTGGCCCTGTGTACACTGTACAGTACAGTACTGTACTGTACAGTATGGTACTTACTGGATACAAACATGAGTTTGCAATGCACACTCATGCAGTAGCCCACTGTCATCTTACTTACACTACAGCGTGAGTCCTAGCTTCCCAGAGTTTATAAAATGATGAAATTAATGTACTGTACTGTACATGTAAAGTACACAGTAAGAACTTTATGTAAGGTGGCAGGGGCTAGAGTCCATTCACTGTACTGGACAACTGCACAAGAGCGCAGTCAGGCATTGCTAAAATGTTTTCTCTCTGTCCCTGGTGCTGGTACAGTACAAACTAAAGTGTACTGTTCTGTACTGTACACTGTACACTGTACAGTACATGAATTGTTGGCAAAAATAGTGTCAGTGTGACGTTCGATAAGGGTAGTTACTTACACTGCCAAGTGGAATCGATATAGGTGACATCATTTCACTTCGTACAGACTAACGTGCACAAACTAAAGTGTACTGTACTGTACAGTAGATGAATTATTGGCAAAAATAGTGTCACCATGACGTTCGATTAGGGTAACCACTTACACTGCCAAGTGGAACCGATATAGGTGACATCATTTCACTTTGCACGGACTACAGTGCATAAACTAAAGTGTACTGTACAGTAGATGAATTGTTGGCAAAAATAGTGTCACCATGACGTTCCATTAAGGTACTCACTTACACTGCCACGTGGAATCGATATAGGTGACATCATTTCACTTCGCACAGTACTAGGACTGGACAGTACAGTACCATACAGTGTAATGGACTCATTGCTCTTCTCCATGGCTACGGTTCTGGCTACTGTCGTCATCATCAACAGATCTCAAATTAAGCCTTAGTCATGGACTACTAGAAGAAATCCGTTTTTTTTTAGCTCATGCCTTAATATATAAGTTAATACAGCTTACATACTGCTTACAAGGTACTACGACAAAATTATTGAATACTGTACAGTACAGTAAATACCATTAACTGTTCAATTATGAATTATGATTCGTACTGGATAGTGAACAGTATAACAACAATAAGAATTCAATTTGCGCAATTGCTCAAGTAAAGTACGAAGTGAGGGTATTGAAATTCTACTCCGTGAACAAGTAAACAAGTCAAGTATCACGAACTGTGGATCGAATAGTATTAATTCTAATCCAGCTTGTACTCTGTACTGTTAGCAAGGAAAATAAAATAAAAATTTGGACTTGTAACTTTAAATAAACAAAAATTTTAAAATAATAATCTCAATGGTACAAATGTGCAAGACTTCAAAATGATATTCACAATACCGCTAATTGGCTTATTTTTCATTTTATACTTAGTAATCTTCGTACGTACCAATACATACCTCCCTTTATTGCAGTTTATGTAGCAAAGAATTACATTATATTAATTAATACTTAATTGCCGCGATGTCATTCCCAATTAAAAAATGCGGTCAGTTAGATCAGTATCTGTCTACCGTGAGCTATAGTTTTACATTAACGTGCAAATGAGTGCATACAGATACTGGGTATGGCTGATATCAAGCACGGTAGGCAAGTAATCTCGAAGGCACTGTATAAGGTCTTGCAAAAATTGAACTTTATCCTTAGATCTGAAATTGATGGAGGCTCGTAGTAGAACTAGAACATATTAATACTACGCGTAAAACAGAAAGATTCCTCTTGATAGCACTGTTTGCAAGTTGCTGCTTATTATTATCGAATATGATTAAATATTGGATAATTTGGTAATTATTACAAAATATCATTGGATTTATAGTACAATTCATATCCTGTATGCTATAAATCATCTTACAAGAACGAAATTAATTAAGTACTATCAATCGTAGCTAATAATATGCATATTAATGAGATTAATATATCGTCTAAACTTTAAGGATATATTATGCTATCAGTAAGTAAGTATATGCAGATCTACCAGCATAGTATGAAATCTACGCTACTGCAATACGTACACTATGGATCACGCTAAACCTGCTAAAATAAATCCAAGTAGGCATATAAATCGAGTAATATAAATATACAGTATGATCATGATGTGCGTTTATACATATGGTATGGGGTAGATCAGAGTACAAATACCTTACTATCCAGAAAGTGATCGAGGCCTACTAAGTAGTGTATATAGTGTACTTACGCTAATACAGTAGACTAGAGTGCTATACTGTGAATATATATGAGTTACAATATTATTTTATCTACTATGAAAATTGCAGGATATTTAATTCGAGAATTGACCACCATTATTAATAGAGATAATTACATACACTATAGTGCACCGTCAGATAGACGTAAATTGTGTCTTCACTTTAAATAATGAAATCGATTCTAGCTTTACTTGCAGTAGCATTGGCCGTAGGAACTTATTATATAGGATATCAAACTTTACGAGATGTTATTAGGTCACCAAGGCAGAGCTTTGACGCCATCTTTCACGATAGCCATGGTGATGTACTTCAGAAGCAGAAACAGAGCGGCAGTAAGAATAGTTTAAATGGTAATCCGACGAAACTCTCAATCTATTCAGAGAGAAAGGATGAAACAATTTCAGTGTCGAGCACCCTAGCTACTTCTAGTAACGTGGCAAATGGGAATTCTATGGATGATAATGACATTATTGCGGATAAAATAAAAAGAACTACTATCTTGAAACAAGAACCAGGAAAAGTAATGCCTAAGAAAAATGGGAATAATAATTTAGTTAGCAAGGATTCTATGGATGATTTAACACTTGCAGAAACATTTCTAAAACAAAAGAATTATAATAAATCTCTTGATGCTTTCGACCCGATCCTTAAGCGAGATCCAACTAATGTTTTGGCACGCTACGGCAAAGCCAAAGCTTTAGATAAGCTAGCAGAGCAGGAGCGAAGTAATCAACTGCTACATAAGGCAATTGAGAATTATCATAAAGTTGGAGAGCAACGCCACTGCTCAGTTGAGCTTAGAAAGGCTGCATATTTGCGTCTGGCTGATCGCGCGAGTTTTCTAGGTAGCCATAAAAAGGCTATGGAAGTATTAGAAAAACTAGTAAAAGAATCACCTACCGACGTTAATATTTTAAATAAATTGGGCATTCAGTATTTATTAATCAAGCAAAATTCTCAAGCTGAAAGCACATATCGAAAAGTCTTAGAGATATCACCTGATGATGGTTTTGCACAAGTTCATTTAGGATTCCTTCTCAATACTAAGTCACAATATCATGAAGCTATCCCGTTACTCAGTGCTGGCATCAATAGTCAACAGCCAGGAACCGATGCTGCTAAATTCTACTTATATTTAGGCGATGCATTAACACGAGTGGGGAGAAAATCTGAAGTAAGAAAATGTCTATTTGATTATACGGATAATATTTACTGAATTTATACTAATACTTATTAACTATTATACATTCATATATACGAGTATATCGGTGTATCGTTTATGAATAGCGATATAGTAAAATACTTTAGAAAAGCTAAGAATATCTAAATTGTTGTTGTTCATAGTGGGATTATTACCTTTTTTAGGCTAACTCTGTTTATAACAACGGCGTTATAAAAGGATATTTTTTGTCAGAATGGCAGAGATCACTCTACAATGTCGATAGACTACGTGGTAAACCTTGGTGGAATGCTGAAGAAACAGGATATTTATCGTCAGTTCGATTGTTAGAGAAACATTGGAAAAGTATTTTGAAAGAAGGACTAAATATCTTGAATCAAGAAACAGGTACAGTCTATATGCAAACTGGTATAATTAAATGAATAAACTCTCGAATCTATATTGCAACTTAAAGAATAATGTAAAATAAGTATAGCCTATAACAAATGATAGAGCTTGATTTGTTTTGTGTATAAATAGATAGCAATTTATTTCAAAATTTTAAGATTATTATAAGGTAGATGATTTTCTTTTTCAATTCAGCAGGTTTTCAAAGAGAGACTGAAAATCTGCGTTGTAGGGGAGATTGGAAACAATTTCAATTGTACGTGAGAGGACAGAGGAATGATGATAACTGTAAGAGAGCTCCTCTAACTTGTAGTATTATCAATCAAATTCCTGAAGCTAAAAGCAATAAGAGGGGTCAAGTAAGCTAGTTTTATATTTTGTCCCAAATTATTTGTTATCCATTAAAATTTGTGAATTTCTTCTTTTATTTCTAAAAAATGTAATTTTGTTGTAGGTTCAATATTCTGTTATGTTTCCTGGAACACACATTTGGCCACATACTGGCCCAACCAACTGTCGATTGCGACTTCATCTTGGTCTTAAAGTCCCTTCTGCTGTTAGTATTCGAGTTGGTAATGAAACTAGGTAAATTAAATATACATTTATTATTAATACCGTGCCATAACTTTCATAGAAATATTAAAATCTTGAAGCGTGGATAGCTTATAACATAGAATTGAAGGAAGTCAGATCAACTTTAAGTTGGATTGCTATTTCAGTTTACAAGTACGACTATTGTACATACATTAGTAAATACAAATATAAATATTGAACAAGATAAATATAAATTGATGCAATGTTATCCGTATTCATTTTTAAATATTCTATTTTTACAAGATTTTGGGAAGAAGGTAAAGTGATGATCCTTGATGATTCATTTGAACACGAAGTATGGCATAATGGAGATAGTCTTCGGTTAGTATTTATTGTAGATGTATGGCACCCTGATCTAACAACAAGCGAAAGGGCAGAGTTATTCCCTGTCTAAGTTGAGAAGTTTCGCGTTCCACTGTAACATCGTTGATCTTTTTAAGGCACTGAAATAACAAGAGTTTCACTGCAGTTTTATAGCAAATATTCAAGTTTCATATTATCAGTTGAGTGTATAGGCACTTCTTGGAGCTACAGCTTTGCTGTATTCACTGACATTGGAGGGTATCGCTTACGCTTCATTTAATAGAATAATTTGAAGGCATCTCCAAAGTGATATTATGCAGTAATATAAAAATTGTAACTTTAATATTGAATGCAATGTCATTTAATTAATAAAATTTCGTTTTATCGGTACAGAATCGATTGTTGAGGCAGGCTTGTTATTAGAAGGTACAGTATACTTGTATATATTTACGGTATAAGTTACATGCGAATATGCTCGTATATATACATGTACGTATCTCTAATTGAGTAGATGTTATTGCTGGAGTAATCGTCATTGAGAGACATAATTTATAATTAATTGGACCGATTGAATTGTTTGATAAATTGCGATATTCGTATGTTAATTGGTAGACACTCTTTCTGAGGCAATTTATGTTTACTTTTTGGTACTTAAACTATTAACTACAGTAGTCCTGTATATTCACCACATTATATATGTTACGGCCAAAACCCGTAAACTTCGGACATTGGCCGTCACCTATCTGCACTAAAAGTACTGATACAAGAGCTGCTAGAAAATTGTCTAGTCTCCTTGAACTGTGGTATGACAATAACAGGGATTGGAGCATCGATTCTATGCAGTTATAATTGCTGTTTTCCTTCCAATCCGTGCAAAATCAGGTGCAGCAGATGCATTGAAATTTTACTTTTTTTATAGGTTTAGTCAAGGACAATTACTTTACTAGTCTTGAGCTATGGTATGACAACAACAGGGATTGGAGCATCGATTCTATTCAGTAATAATTACTGTTTTCCTTCCAGTCCGTGCAAAGTAAGGTGTAGTAGATGGATTGAAATTTTACTTTTTTTTATAGATTTAGTCAAGGACAACTCTTTCCCTAGTAGTCCTTGATTTAGTGCATTATACACATTGTGGATGGCGCTGCATGCGACTGTACCAATTATGCTAATTAGACTGTAGTGAGTTGGCTCCCGATGCTGATGATGATTTGTATTCGAAATTTTAATGATGCTAAACGAATTCAATACTGTAGTCCAAATGGGGAGAGGGAGGAAATATCAAGTGGCAATTGTGCAAGGTTATATATAAGTGTCATTGTAGTGATTTCAGCTAATTCCAGTAGTTTTATGTCGGCAATACAGGGATAGTATGTAATGTAGAACTGTATGTGCTAATAAAGTAAGTGTTGATCAGTACACTACAGTCATGTTTCTTGTGGTCTGATAAAGAGTTGATACATGAGATGTGGTGAGAGATTATTTTTATGGATGAGCAAGAAGAGAAGAGAGACGAGGATATATGAAGGAGAAGCGAAAGGAGAGTCCACATCTAGTGTACAAAAATCAAGTACATTAAGATGAGACAGGCTCAGTTCCATATTACACGTATTCTTATCCATAAGTTACTATGAGTGACGAGGATGTGTGAAGAAGAAGCGAAAGGAGAGTCCACATCTACGTATTCTTATCCGTAAGTGTCATCCATAGTAGAATATGGAACAAGAAGGATCTCTTGATGTGGCATTGGATCCAGATTGAAAGATTTCAAGTCGAAATGCCATGGCAACTTGCAGTCTCCACTGGGCTACAACAACGATGCATCATTCTATAGACTGGAGAGACTGGAGAGTAGACTGTTCTCCATAAGTGTCATCCATAGTAGAATATGGAACAAGAAGGATCTCTTGATGTGGCATTGGATCCAGATTGAAAGATTTCAAGTCGAAATGCCATGGCAACTTGCAGTCTCCACTGGGCTACAACAACGATGCATCATTCTATAGACTGGAGAGACTGGAGAGTAGACTGTTCTCCATAAGTGTCATCCAGAGTAGAATATGGAACAAGAAGGATCTCTAGATGTGGCATTGGATCCAGATTGAAAGATTTCAAGTCGAAATGCCATGGCAACTTGCAGTCTCCACTGGGCTACAACAACGATGCATCATTCTATAGACTGGAGAGACTGGAGAGTAGACTGTTCTCCATAAGTGTCATCCAGAGTAGAATATGGAACAAGAAGGATCTCTAGATGTGGCATTGGATCCAGATTGAAAGATTTCAAGTCGAAATGCCATGGCAACTTGCAGTCTCCACTGGGCTACAACAGCGATGCATCATTCTATAGACTGGAGAGACTGGAGAGTAGACTGTTCTCCATAAGTGTCATCCAGAGTAGAATATGGAACAAGAAGGATCTCTTGATGTGGCATTGGATCCAGATTGAAAGATTTCAAGTCGAAATGCCATGGCAACTTGCAGTCTCCACTGGGCTACAACAACGATGCATCATTCTAGAGACTGGAGAGTAGACTGTTCTCCATAAGTGTCATCCAGAGTAGAATATGGAACAAGAAGGATCTCTTGATGTGGCATTGGATCCAGATTGAAAGATTTCAAGTCGAAATGCCATGGCAACTTGCAGTCTCCACTGGGCTACAACAGCGATGCAGCATTTTATAGACTGGAGAGACTGGAGAGTAGACTGTCGCAGTCAGGGGCGCTGGTCAGAAAGCTGGCATTTTTTCTGACCCATCTCCATACAGTACAGTGTACCGTATCGCTGTGACCGACAACCACACTGTATATAAGGCAAGCAACGCGTCAGAATAGGACCGTCTTTTGTAACTCGATACGGCTGCAAATCTCTTGATAGTTTGCCTTGCACTAGTCAGACTGGTGCGGTTTGCAATTGGAGAGCCTTGTGTTGCTAAGGTTTGCAGGCGTTGGGTGTGCTTATCCTTCCTTTCTTACTAGGATGGCAATTTTCAACGTTTAGTCTACATTGCTTTTGAAATTGGAAGCCTTGTGGAATGCTTGTGGTGAATACTAAGTTGTAGAATCATCTGAATACGAAAAGGTTAGTACTCTGCAATTTGTGTCAGGGATTACGTTTTACGTCTTTCCTTCTTGCAGCTGAAATGGCTACGATCGTCGGTTGTTTTTGAAACTTCTTTCAACATGAATGTGGATCATGTTGTGTACGCATACAGTAAACCACTTTGACGATGGACATTAGATCATGATGAGTGCCATGATCGACTGATTTCTTCCTCTGTGCTATATCCATTTTACAGTCACCACTACTGTGATGGCTTTAGTCGACGCCTTCACAAGCGATATTCCATACGGTAGAATTTTTCACGTCGTCATGGCAAGTCGAGCAGTCAGACTGATCGACTTGCCACTGTATTGCTATCCGTGGTCTTGGCAATCGTTGTTATTTTGGCATTGCATGTCTGTCCTAGTTAAAATAAATACATCATGCATTACAAGCTGTTGTGTATTTTCGTGGGGAACATTACTATACTAACATTAACTAAGTCTAAGATTCAGATATATGACACAAGCCACTTTCTCCATAGTATGATGGCGCTTATTTATTGCCAGTTGAATGCCGGTGGTTATTATTTGGCATTGCATGTCCATCCTAGTTAAAATAAATACAAATTATCATGCATTACAAGCCACTTTCTCCATAGTATGATGACGCTTGTTTATTGCCAGTTGAATGCCGGTGGTTATTATTTGGCATTGCATGTCCATCCTAGTTAAAATAAATACAAATTATCATGCATTACAAGCCACTTTCTCCATAGTATGATGGCGCTTGTTTATTGCCTCGTTGAATGCCAGTGGTTAATTAATAAACAGTTCATACAATATCAACACTTATTCTAGTCTATTGACAGTATAGTTGAATTCCAGATGAATCTGGTAGTATGGTATCAGTTCATGACAGTAAGAAGGGACAAAAGCACTCTATGTAATTACGTCTGTGATGATAGTAAATCTCTACACGCCTTTCCAATCTTAACAGCATAATGTCAACTGCTCTAGAGATGGACCAAAAAGTAGACTGTACATGCAGGTGATACAGCCGATAATGACAGTACTACAGTAGAAGATTGAATGACTAAAGTCCAAGGAGAGTAATATACCTGCAGTGCAAGTTGTTCACTTCCAAACGCGAAACGCTAATATTGACATTGTTGTTCTTGTACAATATTATTATCGGCGGTAGATTCCCAGCTGGGACTACATAAAATAACAGTATAATATTCAACTGCACTAGGGACATACTTCTAGAGTTGACGGTACTGTTGTAAGATATGGCTTACTTTACTTGCATTCAATTCGGTCTCCTTGCTAAAGTGAGCAAAATACTATCCTGTATCACAACAAGGATATCTAGAGTATTATGCTACTAATAATCAATCACTAAAGAAATCGAGCCAAAGCGCTACAATTGTACAATGTACGCGTATATTCGTATATAGGCTGTACATCCGATGACAGAATTGCACTGGAAGATAATTTCTCTCGTCTAAACTACTACAAATAACCACTCTACTTTCTACAGCGGATGACTGTAAATTGCATCCAGGTACTAGATAATTTCTCTCATCTACAACTGTAAACTACTACAAATGGTTACTCTACTTTCTACGGTGGGTTATTGTACAAATTGCATCCAAGTACAGTAGTTGTTCAACACCAAACACCAGCATTTACCTTGTTGTTCTTGAACGTACAATACTATCGGTAGTAAAATCTCAGCCGACACTGTATAAAATAAAAGTCTGAATGATGGTATAATATCCACTGCTCGATGTCTCAATGGTTTTCTTGTACAGTAAAACAGAGTAATTTTTCTCATCTACACTACTGGAAATGGTGACTCTACCTTCTACGGTAGTATTGCATCCAAGTCCATTACTGTAGTTGTTCCATGACGAAACACCAGTATTTGCCTTGTTGTTTTTCCTTCAATACTACGGTCAGTAGCAGAATCTTAGCTGGCATTTCATAAATGGGTTAGATCAAGTCCAATAGACAGGCCACCATTTTTACATACTGTATCATAAACAAATAGGCATAATGGATCTTTACAGTTACTCTACGTCTGTGCTAGTGTAGCTTTCTCACCTTACCATTCCACGTTGTCTGCTCGCCTAACAAGTAACATTTTTGACCTCTCCAACTTTAAAGGGTCTTTTTACCCTTCTTGTGATACAGTATATCAATGTTGCATCAATAACATGACAAACTAAACTGATACTACGATAGTGCGAGTATTTAGGTATAAAATTTGGTACTAAAAAAAGTTTGTACGTACGTACGCGCATTTCTCAATCGTAAGGTGTCTTTGATGGTGGCTTCATGAATTGGCCTAACAAAAAGATACTGTTAATCTTGGCCGCTATCTTGATATTGGTAACTGCTGCCTGCTTTTGGTATAGCAACCATAGAAGGTTGCGGCTATATCATACAAATGGAAATATAGTTCCCGATCATTATATGAACTTTACTGATGACGAAGACCTTACATTTCCACATCCAGCTGTGACGATTACAAATGCTGGCCTAGATGGTGAAAAATTAGCTGCAAATAAAACTCCTAATATTAACCCTCATTGCCGTATGAGCAATTGCTTTAACTATAGCAGGTGTATTGGCCGCCCTTTCAAAGTTTACGTATATGATGGAAATAATAAAATGTCCGATAGCTATGCTAGAGTTGTCCGAACCATTCAGAATAGTCCTTACTATACTAACCAGCCAGATCAAGCGTGCCTATTTGTTTTAGCTGTTGATACTCTTGACCGTGACAAATCAAGTGAAGATTACGTAAATCGCGTCTCCAAGATTAGTTCTCATAAGTTATGGAATCGTGGTTATAATCATATCATCTTTAATTTATTCGCTGGTACCTGGCCGGATTATGCTGAAGATCTAAGCTTATCTTTAGAGAATGCGATCCTCATCAAAGCATCCTTTTCAGACTCTACCTATCGTCTTGGCTTTGATATCAGCTGGCCGTTATTTGGTAAAGATTATCCTTTACATAATTTGCAAAATGATGGTCGTCAGCCAGGAAGTTTATCAAGTATTTTCCCAATTCACCGAAAGTATAAAGCAGCTTTTAAAGGCAAACGTTATGTATTGGGAATAGGAAGTGAAACTAGAAATGCTTTACACCACTTACATGATGATCTCAATTATATCATGGTAACAACGTGTAAACATGGTAATACCTGGCGAGAGCATCAAGATAGTAGATGTGTGGTTGATGAGCTAACGTATGGAGAGTAAGTAAAACCAAAATGTGCAAATAGGACCTACAGGGTATACAGTAAACGTGACATTTATATCGTCCTTCTGTTCATATATCCATGCATCAGTCTCTTGACTCTTGTAATGGTAGTTGCCTGCATCTACACAGTAAATAACGTTACAGTATAGTAGTATTTGTTATATTTACACGAGGTACGATTGATTTATATAAATTAGCAAGTAGCGTCTCCAAGTATGAGTACATCATATCCAATAAAATTAATTTTATAAGTAAGAAATAGCGCTTTGCAATGACAAAATCTTTATAATGAAGATAAAATTACAGTCGCCACTTCTGTGTTCTAAGTATACGACAATATTCCTCAATACAGGTACGACTATCAAGATTTGCTGATAAATTCCACATTTTGCTTGGTCCCACGGGGTAGGCGCCTGGGCTCTTTTCGATTCTTGGAGGCGCTTCAGTTTGGTTGCATACCAATTGTGCTAAGCAATGGGTGGGTGCTGCCATTCTCTGAAGTCATTGATTGGAAGAAAGCTTGCGTACAGATTGATGAAAGGCAATTATTCGATGTAAGTATTTAACATATTTTCCTTAAATCTTGAATACGCAATTCTATAAATACGTAATATGCTATTATTGCATGATTACATTTAAAATGCAATGACATCTTAATCAATTTCTTGCTGCAGGTGCCAGAGTTAATTGAGTCTATTAGTGATGAAAAAATACTTGCTATGAAGCAGCAAAGTATATTCCTATGGCAAACTTATTTTCAATCTGTAACTAGGATCGTTCTGTCTACTTTAGAGGTAATTACTGAAAAATTGTTTACATTAGACTAGCAAATTAATAGTTGTGTATATAGATTAACTTGTGAGTGTCACGGAAAAAATCTTAGTATTGTATTGCAACTTAATTGTTGCGAATATCTTTAACAGAAATGTATTATATGGCTGTGAGTTTAAATAGCGTTATATAAAATAAAAGTCTAATTCGAATTATTTTACTAGATTATTCGAGGCCGTATTGACCAAACTAATCCAGTACATAATCTGTTATGGAACCACGTACCTGGTGCCTTAGCTGCGTTACATACTCCATTTCTAGAAGATGCACAAGATTATCCCTTTTATTCTAATGGGATATGGAATTCTCATGTCCAAAAGGCATTTACTGCTATCATTGTCGTAAGAAATTATCCAGATCGTAAAAAATCCACGGCTTTCTACCAGTTAATGCGTACTCTGACTAGTTTGCCTGTTGTAAATAAGGTAAATATGTTAATGAACTCTATCTAATGAATATCGCTCCAGTTACTTATCAAGTTTAATTCTCTACTAAATTTAACTTTACGATATCTAGGTATGGATTCATTGGCGATGTAAGCAGCCAATCATCGCTGTATCTGAACTACCCAGAATATTATCTAATATATCTATTGTTATATCTGATTTCAGAAATCAGGTATGTTATGTTTTTTTGCAGTTACATAACACTACAGAAATATCGTTAATTAAATTCACTTTTTCATTATTCCATGCTTTAATTTAATCATCATTAATGTTAAATTTTCTGACTTAAACAATCAGTTCTGTTGCGTTAACTTTTGTATTAGTTAAGGATAGGTGTCGATATTAACTTGATTTTATTAATGAAACGTTAGGATTACTATTTGAGCAACGTCTCGAATTTAATGCATATTATTGAGACGCAAGCCATTCTATTTTTAGAGCAAGATGCTGTATATAATAAAGACGAGGTTGCTATATATTTTCGTTCGAATATAAATATTTACTAAATGAACATTTTAGCTCATTTACTAATTACACGATATAATAATATAGATCCTATTTGCCTTCGATATCTGGCGGTCCTTTACCGATAGACTGGTTGGTTACGCTAGTAAAAGTCATTATTGGAATGATGTCCATAAAAGATATGAATTTACCTCTAAGTGGCTTAATTACTATTCGATTATAATGTTAAATGGAGCTTTTATACATAGGTAAAGGATTTAAAATTATTTTTTAGTATTGTAGATATTTTATTTTGCGAAATTGCTAGCTGTGTGCGATGATATACTTATTCATACACTAAATGTTTGAAATCTTTTGGCAGATACTACTACGACTTGGTATATCATTTCTTTTCTGATGTTGCCTTAAACAAAATTCAGCGCCTAGACAATTGTTTAGACATTGCAATCAACACTGTTATTTCTTATATTACGAATAAGCCACCCGTCAAGTTAACGCAAAAGAAATATCATAAAATATCTGAAGAATTTTCTAGTAATGAACCAGCATTAAAGGTACTACGTCGAAGAATGTCTCAAAGATGGAAATGTTTGAATTACTTAACCGAATTGTTTGGAAGGCTACCATTAATACATTCCTATCTTCGTTATGATCCCTTATCATTTAAACATCAACTGACCGCTGATCGCAAGCGGCATCGCCAAACCAAAGATTTATTTGATAATATTTATTAATATGGAACGTAACAGAGATATCTGTAGCTTTGATTGTTGTTTACTTTATTATTATATGTTATTTAGAACATTATGTTTCTATTAGTTCAGTTTCATATGTAGCGTTTAAAAATTTAGAACAATTCGAAAAGCATTTATTTTTATAATTAATTTTACGACTCATTTACTAATCGGGTGTCAGTACTATCTTATTGAAAAAAATCAAACCTAAAATTGAATAAAGGTGATTCACGTATTACATACCACAATTGATGTCAATTTATTGCTGTATCATACTTATTAATCAATTTCCGAATGCAAAAGAATGACTATAAGCACGGTTTAAAGTGTAGAATATCAAGACCTTTTAAATCGTCTAATGTGGAGAATGATTTGCCATTGACGATATCATATTGTAATATCGTTACATTAATGTAAGGAGTATATCTTACTTACTCCTTTGCGAACTTCATTAATAGCACGTTTAAGTTATAGCATTTCTAGCATGATTTTGCTTAAGTTTTATACCTTACTGCAATGTACGCAAATTTATACGTAGACTAGAGTTTACTTTCGCTGGTATTACTGACACATATTTAGGCCATTAAAATTTGCGTAGTTCCCATTTTATTTCGCCAAGGTCATCATCACCAACTTTAGCTATAATATAACAAAGTAGTAGAATACAGTCGTAAATAACACAACATTCATTCAGTGCAGATTTTAATACGTACTAGATTGGGTAACGCGCGATAGTGATGATCGTTATTAACCTACCGACTTTGTTTTCAATTAATAACTTTTTCAAAGTAAGAACAAGGTTGTTTTCCGCTGCTAATAAATATGATTCCGGAATATCCTTTACATAAGATACGGAATATTTAACCCATGTAGTAAACGCCAAAAAATACCCCAAATTACTATAAATACATACTCGCATACAGAACATACGAAGTCATACTATTGTAACTACACGCCAAACCTTGTATACGATTTTTGTCAATTCCATTGAAGAAGCAAGTTTACCACTCAGGCTTCTCATAACATTAAGAATCTAAGCAGGAAATAATATAATTATTTTGAAAGATGTTATACAAGAATTAAATCTTTGATCTTATAACAGTTAAAGCTAATGCTGCTCACTTGGTCTTCTCTTTCTTTCCGATGAGAAATATATTCCCTGATCTTGGAATGGGCGTCCTTGATAATTGGTCCATGGCCCGGGTATATGATTTTGCAAGGATAATTTAATAATAATTTTAACGATTGTATCAATTCGTATAAATCGTCGAATACCTATTACAATGGATAGAAAGGTTATCATTACATATTCAGACCAGATGCATTCAGTGGCATACATTCTGCTATCATACAATTTCAATTCGATTAGTGAAAATATTCAAAATGCAATTCGTAAATGTAGATAGGGACCAATACAGCAATGGCTTTATTTAATACCGTTGTTCCCTGTCCTAAAATGCAATCGCCACTTAATATAGCTTCATCCTCTTGAAGATATATTGCCATATGATCGCAACAGTGTCCTGGTGTATGTATAACTTTAAGTGTTGCTCCATCAGTCTTAATGATTTCACCATCTTCTAAATATTGGTAATGCAAGCTATTATCATTTATAACGTCTTCTTTCCTATTGTCCTTGAACGGTAACTTCTTGATTGGTATTCTTTCGCCTATAAATGAATTCAATTATCACATTACAATTTAATTTAATTGATGACTTTTAATCATTTTACAGAGAATTGATTCTATTCATAATTATATGATTTCCGACGTGATTTCAATGCTTGAATACGCAATTAAATTAATTGAAATGCAAAGATAATATAAAACTCAGTTCTGTATTAGTACATGAGCGGACTAACCACCCAGAACGTCATTTATAACAGCGGCAATGGCTCCAACATGATCTCCATGATGATGAGTCAAGAGAATTTCTTGTAAGCCAATGTCATTCTTGAGCAAAACTTCTTTTAATTTATCAGTATAAAGAGGTATTTCAGGTTCTGAAGTATCTACCAGTATCCGTCTAGAAAGTATTGACGAATATACCAACTATGATTATGATTATAAATAGGGTAGAAAATTCAAAAATACAAATCATGTACAATAGCTTACAATACTATACAGTAAGAATGAAATTTAATTGATTTAGTATGATATATGGATATTACTTTTTGCCTGTCCCTATAATATAAGAGTTTGTGCCCTGAAGAGTCATCATACCGGGATTGCCACCTAGTATTCGAATAACCCTGGGAGATAGTTGTGCTTCCATTTCCAATGGAACTAAACTGCCAGCAGTCATTTTGAGTTGGAGTCACTAGTATTTGAAGTAAAATTTCATTATAGAATGAATTCATTAATTTGTGCTTAGCATAACATATTATTATTACATCATCTTGCATGACATGCTCCTTAATTATACATTAATGTATAAAAATATAATCCTATTATCAAAGAGTTTCAAACAGTCTAGCGAAGATCACCATGTCTAATATTACAGTATTAGCTATTGCAGATGTTACACAGGACAGTAGCTTGCAATAGGGCATTTTAGTGCATCATGTTATTATAACTTTGCTAATGGTAGATCCAGTAACAAAGTCAAGCAAACTTCTCTTGTACGCATAGCATACTCTACGATGTATATATTTAGCTGTGTACTGTAGTGCAAAAGCAGACTTGCAAGAAAATCAGCGAAATTTTAACTTATTATACTATATTTGACTTAATCAAGGACTACTACTGTTCTACAACTGACATCTATATCACCCATATCACCAATCAATTAGGTTTAGTTCAATATTAATATATGTTCACTCGTATAAAATCATGGATACTTTCGTCTTATTTTCTATCAAGTCTACACATGTATCATAGGTCAGTTAGGTTTAGATCAGTATTTATTATTAGATTGGCATAAATCAATTTCTTTTTTGGCCATTACTAATGCTTACGTCAATGCAAGAAGGATCGTGATCATTGGGGATAAATTCAATTCTACGTAAGGTAGTGTTCCGTCTTTATTAAGATGAACGTTCTATAGGTAAAACTCATTACGTAGTTGCGTCATATCCTCAGATTTACCAATCCCACGTTTGATTATCAATAACCGTATCTGCCAGGATACTAGATGTCGTAGTATCCATCCATCACTGGTTCAAATGTAACGTAGAAATTGAGATTTATTTAGAAGACTCAACAACAGTAGAATGGAAGCAATGTAATGGATAGTGCAAAATGTAATGTGAACTGTTTGTCAACAGGAGAAGTAGGCAGCAGAGGCATGAACTTTATAGTATCAAACTATAATCATAAATACATAAGTTCAGTGATAGCAACAAGCCTATTTAGCATATATGCTGTATATATTCTACGTCTGGCATTCACCAAACACTACAACTTGAATCGCATCAGGAAAGAGGCAAATTTTAAGAGAGCGTTGGAGTAGTTTGCATTTACTCCTAGGTACACTGGTATGATTCTATTTAAATTGTGTCATCTCTATTTACTGATGACGACTCCAAGTATATCGGGAAAGAGGCAGCTTTTAAGTCGGTGTTACGCTGATGTCGTTCTGATTAAATTAAAGTGTGTCTATGTGTCGACCTGGATTCATTTCTATCGCTGATGAAGAAGTCAATGGCACTACAATACCTTTAAATTTGCAGTTCGAATTTCAGTAGCAAGAGAATCAAGATTCTAAGTTGGTTGTAGAGCGCAGTACAGCACGTATATTAACGAATAACACTGCTCACAACCACAAGCTAGAACAACATTCTACAAGTGCAGAATCTGATTCGTTTTTTATAGGTGATGAAGAAGTGAAATACCTTTTCAATCTGGATAAAATTTCAGTAGCGAGAGCCAAGATGGAGGAGGGAGATGTTAAACCAACTGTTGGTATAGCCAGCTAAGACTATGCTTATACTATAGCTATATGTAAGTAAAAATCCCACAGAGTTGAATCATCAATCGTCATGGTAATGGTTACTGCATAGCTACCGTAGCTATGCTTGTAACACTATATAATGGTCAGTAGACTCGTCCATCGGGCCCGTGCATAATCACTGCAATGTTTTCATGGAATCGCTCAAACTAATCAAGTAGATGGATCTCCAGCACGATCAAAAGGTAAATTCTGCAATCCATTATTAGGAGCTAGGGCAAAATTATTTGTAGATACTGTCGTTGTCTTAACAAGAGAGATTTCCTTGCAAAGAGAATTTATATGAGCTACAGGAAAATAACCATTTACTCTATGTAGTCTTGAACCGATGATACTGTTCAGTGGGGAAATTTTGTAAAAGAAGAAGAAATAACTAAGGGTGTATCAGTTGCAACTCTAGCGATTATCATTGACGAGGTAGTTTAATCAAGAAGGTGCATTAATAAATTAAAATAGTGTGTTTAATAGTG
The DNA here is from genome assembly GCF_000150275.1 of Trichoplax adhaerens. Taxonomy (NCBI): domain Eukaryota; kingdom Metazoa; phylum Placozoa; class Uniplacotomia; order Trichoplacea; family Trichoplacidae; genus Trichoplax; species Trichoplax adhaerens. Next base: position 522,826 of record NW_002060962.1, read on the forward strand.
TTGTCAATAGCTGCAATACATGCAGCTTAGGTAACATCTCTAAATTTTGACTTGTAGTAAACATAGACTCAGTATGACTGCTGGTTCCTTGGTTGCACTTCGCATGGTGGAAAAACTCTCTCCTAGAGTGATTCGAATATTGGGTTGTAATGCTAGACCGATGACTTTGCAAGGAACAAATTCTTATCTTGTCGGAACTGGTAAAAGGTCAGTTAAACCTCATACTATTATTATAATGATATGGAATGATTGTCTGCTCCATCATCTCATACATTATCCTCAACTTCTCCTTCTTATACTATATAATACAACAAATCTCATACTGTAGTGTATAACATTGTCCTCCATTTTCTCCTTCTTACACTATATGCTACAACAAATCTTATACTGTATAACATTGTCCTCAATTTCTCCTTCTTACAGTATATGCTACAATAAGTGTATCCTATCATGATATCAGAATATTTCTAAAGCATCATCGCATAGTTTGTTACCAAAAAAAACAACAATGTTTCCATTTCTATTTATATAGCGAGCATTGGGGAGATACCTGCAAGGTATAGATCATGTAGTTGTCAGTGTCTTGCCAACGTGTCTGTATTAGTAAGGTTATATTTCAATTTACTCAATTTGCAACCGAGTCTCTAAGATTAAGTCATGATCAACATCACAGTATCTTTCGACCACTAGTCTCATAAATTGATTCACTCATCGTCATATTTACCTTCATTTATTGTACTGTATTTCTAGCAAACTAAAATGTGAACTGTAACAGCTGGTTATTTATTTTTGTTTTCCTCTTAGACGGTTGTTGATCGATACCTCGGATCCTGATGTTCCTGCTTATAGGAAATTACTCAATGATGTTTTAATTGAGAACGGTATTCACGTTCAAGAAATTATTGCTACTCATCATCACATAGATCACGTAGGAGCAATTGGCGACGTTATGGATCATGTAATCGGAGGTTAATGCTGACATGATATGCGAATACAGTCCTCATTGTGATGTACCCGTAGTATATTTTTACTGACTTCCATCAGAAACTTCTTAAAAGTCCCTGCTTCCACATACGTATAGAGATGGATACAACTAGATTACGAGATCCTTCTTTCTCTCATATTCTCTCTATTAATAAAGGCCTATCTCTTACTATACCTTGTGTGTTAGCTCTCTATAAGACCACAGGATATATTACATATGTCTCTCAAAGTCAATGAGGATAAATACTGTACTACTAAAACTCTTGACATGGAAATTATCGGAACAAATATAAAATTCTAGTTATTGCACCATTGCATACCTTTATACTCGTATAACCGTCATATATAGCTGCTTATAAAATGATGATAGGGTTACTACGATTTGTAAACTTATTCAGCATATTTAAAACTACAAAACAGAAATTGATTATTTAATATTGTTTAATATGATGCAGATAATAGTATTCGAATAAGCAAATTAGGATGGTATGATCATCGAAATGAAGAAATACCTGGTAGAAAAGATCTAGATTATACATATTTTAATGAAGGTGATGAAATTAAAACTGAGGGGGCAACACTGCAAGTAATTCATACGCCTGGTCATTGCGATGATCATGTAGCGTTCCTTCTAAAAGAAGAAGATGCTATATTCAGTGGTGATTGTATTCTTGGTCAAGGAACTGGGGTAGGTATCCGCAGTTCTGTTGTCACTTTTAAATCATATCAGCTAATTGAGCATTGCAAAAACTTCCATTCATGGTGCCCCTATTTTAGCACTGAGATGTATAAAATTGATTAAGCTTAAGGTTATTAGGTTGTATCGCTATAGAAACTTACTGCGATGACTAAAATATTAATTATAGTCTTCGATTAAATTGAGCTGTAGATAATTAGTAGATGCAATGTCATTATATTAAGTTTAGTGACTACTTTTACGTTAACGTATAGCACATTTTCAATACGTACAATAGCAATACAAGAACATACACCAAGAGGCTTATGTATCTCTACGGTAGGTATTAGTTATCTAGTTAAATGTGTTGGCTATTGTAGCATTTGTGCTTGCATGTTCTTGAATGTGTCTGATTCATGTTATTGTATAAGCCAAATATGTGTATATTATGAAATGTTACCGTATTGTATACTAATCAAAGTATTTCATCCGTTTCAGCAATTCGATGATTTATATAAACTCTTGAAATCCTTAGAGAAGATACGTTCCTTTCAATCAAAATTAATATATCCTGGTCATGGTCCAATAATATTGGATACTGGAGCCAAAATAAATGAATACATTGAACATCGAAAAGAAAGAGAGAAACAGGTTTTTCCTACTATTTAATTCATATTCACGAAGCTTTTTTGGTAACACCCATTAAGATAGATCAGCTCATTGGTAATTGTCAAATAAACATTCATTATTGGGTTTTATAGGTTTTAAACGTGATGACTCTTGCTAATAAAAAGCCGCTATCTACTACTCAGTTAGCGAAGATGGTCTACCAGGTTAGTTCCTAGATAATAGTCTATACTTCATATACGCATCTGCAAGGCGCTTCTGGCTTTATATTTAACATTTATGGCTGTTAGGGAGTGCCTGAAAGTTTAATGAAAGCCGCTGAAAGTAACCTTGTTTTGACTTTAAATAAAATGGTTATTGAAAAAACAGTTGGTAGGTTTGATGTGAAGTTTAATGGTATAATATAGCCAGCTCTATGTCGTAAAAACTAAGAATAACAAATTTAATTCTATTTAGCTAAAATTGAAGTTGACAAGCAAGAAATCAAATGGGTCATAGCAAAATAGATTTTGAAATAAGGTCAAACTTCCTGGAATTTCATAATAGGACTTATCTTGTGTTGCTTGAAGCTAATTCTAACTGCATGTACTCGTGCGTATACTAATGTGGCATTTTTACATATTTAATTTTATCGATGCATAAGCTAATTATAATCGGATAGGTTGAGAAAAAAAAGTAACTATTTTGATTATTACGAAAATTTAAACTTTTAATATAAATTAGGTTGTAATACTCTTATATACCTCATGCAGTACGTGTGCTACGGCATGAAAGCTCCTACAAATTCTGCTAGTTTTTTTCGCATAACGTAGATATTTATAATAAATAGTTTAACTTGAAAAATATCGATTTTAATAAATTCGGTATTTGTTGATGTCTTTTATTGCCTAGATATTTGTACTTTGCGAAAATACAGTGTAGTCTCAATGAAAACTTTGAGACACCTCACATGCACGCAAATTCTAAGAAACTTTCACTTTTACCGTATTTCATGTCTGTAAGCCAAATTTTATTTTATAATTGCAAATTGAAAAATAATCACCTAGTCTATATACAAATACACAAAAATTAAGTATTAATGTGTGAAAACTGTACAGATATGCTTAAACCAGATAGGAGAAATTAAATTCCTGGTATAATACGGCTATTTGTAAAAATTATATAATAGTATAGTGGTAAAGAATCGAAAGTCAACATACTAATGATCATAAAAACCAAATTCAGAGTAAAACTTTTTCGGGAAGAACAGAAACCAATGACGAAATTTCATTTAACATTAACCCAACTATTGCTATACGTACTGTACAATGTACATATGCGTATACATAAATATGCATGATGGAAGAAACTTGACATATCAAATGGATAATAGGTAAAGTAATACCGTAAAGGGTTATTTCTATTTAATTAAGCGCAAATTAATTGAGCATTCATTCCGTTGGTACAACGGACAATTACAAATATATCACTTAACAGCTTCTTGAACATTTTTTGAGTGTTGAAATATACAGGTACCTATTCATAAACCATCCATTGAAAATTTACAAATACAAAGATAATTTTTCCCTTGTATACCCGGTGAAAAAATCTTATTTCCAACCGTAGGTAGTATTGGTATTACATTCATCTGAACTATCTTTTATGATCTTGCAACTTCTGCTGCCTTTTCTTAGCCTCTATAGCTTCTAATATTGGTTGTCTTTTAGTTTGGTAGCGTTTGCGTAATTCTTCTAAGTCCTTCTCCATGAACACATCTAGATTAGCAAGTCTGTCCTGAAGATCTTGATAGCTAGCTTGTTTTAGCTGCAATAAAATATAATATATAAATAATCAGTATGAACTTTGCAATTTGCAATAAATAAATTGTTGTCTTATGTTACCATATACTTACGAAGCCGAAGTTCTCAAATGAATCGACTTGTTCATACAAATTTTCCTTCGATTTATTATTATTTATCTTGTCAAAGTGTTCCATGAAATCAGGTTTATAATCTTTACCTTATAAGACGTTAGAATTTATCACATTATTATCGCTCAAGTGCCCAGAGATTTCGTAAATTAAATATTATACTTCACCTGCTTCATGATTACTATTTGCATTACTAATGACTAGCGTGGACATGTCGCTATCATCAGCAACTAACGGAGATTCTCTTGTAACCATAGTATCACTTTTACAGATCATAGTACCAGTACCGCTGTCAATATCATCCTCAGGCGCAATATGTGTGCTTGTGGGGCGCTTTACCATAGTACCAACATCCTGTATTTCATCTTCCTCTTCCTATATCAACCATTCGCAAGTATAATCAATAATGATACATACAATGGAAAGCATTGTAAAAAATGCAATCAGTAAATAATATGACAGTATTAACTACTTCAGTATCTGAGTCAGATTCTGCAGGTGGCCTTGCTAGTAGCGCTTCCTGTGATTCCTTTATCATTCCTTGTAATGTGTGAACTGGCATAGCGTTTTTTACGAAGTTATGCTATTGTGGTTTAAAAATAATATCCATTCAACGATTGCAGAACACATAATCGAGAATCATAAAAATTTGATTTATCCAGATGAAATAAAGTAAATTGGATGTTTTTATTTCACCTGTAATAGCGCTGACGCACTAGGACGTTGTTCAGGTACTTTAACAAGACATTTTGAAACAAAATCGATAAAATCTGTAGACCATTTATCAGGTTCTTGGAAAGTCGGAGGTGGTTTAGTTGGAATCATAAATATTGCCTGACATCATCAAAGCAATATACATACAACGAATAAAAGTGAAATTATTAATCTCAGCATTTCTATAACTAAAAATTTACAAATTCGACTATATTCTTACCCGCATTGGATGAATGTCTGCATATGGAGGTCTCCCTTCTGCCATTTCAATAGCAGTTATTCCTAAAGACCATATGTCAGCTGCACAGTCATAGCCAACTTCCTATAGAAAGCAAAGATAACGAAGTACAATAAATACGAAATAAAATAATACTAGCATAAACTTATCTCAACTTGTTAGCATGCAATTAACTAATAGTAAACTAAAAAGGTTACTAGCCTGAATAACTTCCGGTGCCATCCAGAAAGGTGTGCCAATTACAGTATTCCTTTTCGCCATCGTATCCTAAGAATAATATTGAAACTATCAGATCATTGTCAATTCAATATTAAGTCACAATACGTAAGCTAATAACGCTACCGTTAGTTGTCCTGCGACTCCAAAATCAGCTTAAATTGTGACAACAGTAAATAGATTTAGATCAGTGAGAGTATTGCAAGTAAATATTTGTACCAATTTCAATAATTCTTAATAACCAACCCAATTTAGCATTTCCTTCCAGATCCAACAATATATTTCCAGCTTTCACATCCCTATATTATGTACGAGTGTTGAGCTAGATAAGATTTATCATGTAGCTGTGCTTACGTCATGAAAAAAAATCGTCCAGACTGACCTATGAATTTTTCTCAATATATGTAAATATTCTAAGCCTTTCAGAGTACACCGTACAATCGTCGCAATTTTCGATTCTTCCAGCTATTTCATAAAGTCGACAATATTAATTGCATATTACTTATCTTAGCATTGAATTCGTATAATGATAGTTACCGTTTTCTGTCTTAGCCTCATTATATCCAAAACTGAGCCACCACCGCAGAATTCCATAACGATCTAAAAAATTGTTAGCATTGATACGAACTTGTGAGCGAAATATTGGCGATTAAGTAGGTTGTATCAATAAAATTTACCCATAGATAAGAATTTTCGAAATAGCTACCAAAGTATTTCACAACAAATGAGCTGCAAGTTTAAAGCGTAAATATTTATTACCAATTATACTTCCATTGCATTAAGCCCGTTAAGAGCTTTATATCATACAATTGTATAGTATGCCTAGCAATGGGTAGTATTGAATCTTGAGTTTCAAGTATTATAGAGATAATATATTAATTCACTTTACCAGTCACACTGTTGCATGATGCTAATCTCACGAATTATATCTTGCAAATCGGAGTCGACAGGTACTTTTTTGACTGCTAAAAGTTGTCCGGTTTCTTTATGAACAGCTTTATAGACTGTGCCATAAGATCTATATTATTGAAAGTTAATAATATTTAAAAACTTTGACAACTGACCACCACCCGTTGCTGCAAAATTGATTATGCGGGTATAGTTAGTGTAAGTGATTAATCAGATCATTCATTACAAAGTAATTCTGTAACATTAAATAATAACCAATCGTACAAACTGATAACGACAACGATCGATTAACGAACGATTGAAATTATTAGTTACTGTATCCTATAGTGTAACGAGTTGTGTATGATATTTTTATTACCTATAGCATGCACTGTATTAGTATTTACAGTTAATTGTAAACCAATACAACACTCTGGAGAATAGAGGACATGCTATCAATCTACTTTATTGCAAGTTAACGTAGCAGATTGCTAAAAATCACCATAGTACTGTCTCGAAAACATACCCTTCGCCCAATTTCTCCAATAAATCAAATACTTCTTCGGGTGGTCGTGTTAAGCTTTCTTCGCTTAGCTTTTTAAAGCTACAAGATGAAATCATTTTCATAAGTTAGGCAAAGAAATACTCAAGAAACAATCATCTGTCGTAAGCGACAGTTACTGTGAGAAATTAAAACGCAAAGCAACAAATAAATAAAATAGCAACACATGGCCTTATGTGCACTTAGTACGTTAACTACTCTATTTTCTGTAACGATGATTTACTCGTCCCTATTGAGCGGTATTTGTTCTTCCAACAGATACACAGTTTGATATGTGATAGTAGGGGTCAAAATTTTTTGGACGAGATTTATACTGGATACATAGCTTTACGTCCTATACCAGAGATTTATTGTTATTATTATGTACGACAAAATTTTGTATCCTGAAATACTTTAAGCCAATCGGAGTTATTATTCAGACCAGCATGTATATACAATACTATACATTCGAAGGCCATATAACATAGATACTGAAAATTTGTATCATGATTAATTCAATGAAGAATATCCATGGTATTGGTAGTGATTTAACATCTTAGTATAAAGGAACTATCTCATATGTTCATATACAAAGCTTAGTCTTATTCAGAATAATCAGATTTTATAGAATCTATTTTGGAATTTTGGATCAAATGCACTTGATCGGAAATTTTTGAATTCCGGTCTGTTTTTATTAAAACTCCCGATTGCAAGTACTGAATTCGATGATAACAACGAAGTGATTTGCAGCATGCACACTATATTGATAAGACTTAATCACTAGATCGAAAAGAGAGAATCGCAATACAATATAAGTACAGCTGGCAGCAGTGTTGTTTCTGACTACTGCAGTAGTTACTACAGTTTAGCGTCGAGTGCTGTATTTATTAACGCTGGGATTTAAGTTCTACAGTATTACACTGAATAGAGTACAGTAAATTGGTAGCAGGTTAAGTGCAGTAGAACCATTTTCAGTGTAATATGGCCAACTGGCGGACATTGATTGATTAATTGATTTAACTTGCTTTTCATTGTGGAAACAATTAAAGGATTGATGATGATACTTTGCATGCATAGGGTTAGTATAACATGGACATAATGATCAATTTATAATGCAATAATGCTCCCATACGCGTACTTGTACATTGAACAGACTATCGTAAAACCATGTTTGTACCCAATGAGCTAAAGTAGTGCTGTGTTCACTGAAAATGATTGATAGACTAGCCATTCATTGAATGACTAATTAAAATCCGTCAACGTTAGCCTAGCCTATCAAGTGGAATCGAAATTATTTTACAAATAGAAGTAATATTGTAGTTTGGCGTTATGTAGACTATATCGATCCAAAAGGATTGACTGCATCAGTGAATACCTACAGTCAATGTAAAAATCGATTTCTATTATTTTATTCATTGAATTGAATATTGACCACCCTCATTGACGAACCGTTGGTAAAGAAGAAACCCATTTCCACTCCATATATCTATGTTTACTGATTGATTGATTGATTACAGATTATCGTCCTAAACATTAGTCAAGTGCTATTCTCTGTTTCATCTTATTCTTATCCTAGCGGATATTACCTTTGTGCGGCCATGTTGGAAAGATTCGCTTGACCTATCTACTGCTTTGGATAAAATTGCTGATATTCTGATATTGGTTAACAACAAGTCAATTCTTCACAGAGCCATTGATACCCTGTCTATTCAATGGTGATAAACTATCGGAATTATAGTTGCTTGCGTCTTGATCAATAAGATTTACTTTTCTAAGGAAGAAAGATGAAAAATTTCCACATCAACTTTAATCCTTCTTCCCCAAGTGTAGTGGCATAGGGAGTGTTGCGCTGTGGGGTTGTCGCTTTACTGAATACACTGCGGCTATTACTATGGAAGGTCTATAGTAAAGCCGTTCAGTACTGTACTGTACTGTACGTTGAACTCATTGTACCTAATGCCCTTGACCAGGTGTACAGTACACTGTACAGTACTGTACAACAAAGACACGATACATTGTACTGTATTAGATGCTGTCTTGTACTGTACAGTACGATAATTCTGCATTTTCAGATGAGCGTCCGGCCGTCCGTTTTTCAGATGGCGGACATGTTTTAGTGGGCAAACCACTTTGAATGAAGGTCATAGTAATTTAGCCTACAGTTCCAAACTGAATTACGGGATGCATGATTGTATACGGGGGGTTTCTAACTTTCCAAACAGCTGAAAAGCTGACATTGACATAAATTAGAAAAATTAAAGGATGTAAATGTTTTAGATTGAAATCCAAGTTGTGTGCTTTTAAGGCATCATGGACGGATCGTTAAGCGAAAAAAAAATCCCACATTTGATATCGACAATGTAGTTTAAATCGACATGGAAAGGGTGCCATTGGCAAAATTTCCTTGCCAAATGGCACAAAACGACGCTAAATCGTGCCAATCGCACAGCTTCGAGATCGATTGAAATGATGCCATCGGTATCAAATATGGATTTTTGTACACTGAACGATCAGTTAGTGATGATAATGCAGGGCCAAAATTGGGGCTCGGCTGTTAATATTGAATATTTTATCCAATCCCTTTCTCTGGTATACAGTGCATACAGTACGGTATTGCATATGGTCCCAGTTACTGTGGCAGGTTTTCTTTCTACTTGTAACTGTACAGTAGAGGGATCCAGAATGTCAAAAATATTTCATAACGTTAGCTAGACACTTCTATATTGTGCCATATTACACTTTCTATCGTCGCTCCAAATTTCAAGTTAAGCAGTGATCAATCCATGTACTTTAACTACGATTCTGCTTTGCACCTTCGACAAGGGACTTTCTAAATATCGAAATGTAAAGGGCCCTGATTCCAACCCTAACATTGACGTTTCCGTCATAATGAAATGAATGTGATTCACCGGATAGCTCTTATTTGTGCTTCCTATGCTGGAAAATTTTTGTAGATCGAATAACTCTTCTTGTCAAGTCAAATTACTCATTGGCGTAGGTATACGTAGTCGCGAATATAATATTTTATATTATACTCGTATACTGATATCATGACTACAAACTATACGCTTAGGATACCAGCAATTATGCTTACTAAATAACATACTATGATATCTGGCGGTCAGATATGCGTACTTGTAGAATATGCAATCCTGTATAAGCCTAACTATAATCAATTACGACGAGTGATCCAGTACAATAGCATAAACTCGAATTTGAAGGTAACACTGAGGTATATGAAGTATTGTAGTGAAGATACCGTTCTATTACTATTTTAGATCAGACACAAGAACTTATTACTGATTCAAAATGACAACTGATAGATTTCAATTAATTACTGTTTACATCACAAATGTAAAATAGATAAAACATAAAGAATGATATCAGTTTCTCTTTATATATATCGCTTCACATTATCGATAGATATTAGCAACAATACAGCATTGAGTTCCAGTCATCAACAAAGGCAGCTTAAAGCAATTTGACGTCGAAACTAAAATAACTTACAAATATCAAAGAAAAAAATCTGTCCTATATTGTCTTATGTGATATAATTGAACGAATAGCAAAGCAATAAAATCCAGTAATATTGTGCATGTTCACTATACATAGCCTTTCTGACTGATTTAATAACATAAAACATTATACAGCACTATAATTTAATATAAGCGTGCACACATAAAATAGACGAACGTATAGAAATTAATTGCTTTTTATAGGATTTTATACCAGTATATTGGATACACCGAATTTAATAAAGTAGTAATCAATAATAAATGGTTATGGGTGGTAAATTATAGTTCTCATCACTATTCAGACTTTCACAGTTATCAATTGCTAGTTCATACATTGTCACTACAAAAGCTTCGTATTAAATTTAAAATATTCTATTGCATTAAATTAGCATTTCGTTATATGTTAAAAATAAAGTGAATAATTTGGCCCAGTATAAGTAACACTACATCACGATAGTGAAGCTTCTTCCAATGAACTCCTGAAGGTTCCTTTTCTAGAAATAAGCCTCCTTGAAACTGGCTTAGCTAATTCTTCTATCCTTAGTGAACATTCAGCATTTAAAGCTCGTTTTGATACTTTTAAACTATGATCTTCGTGATTAATATGATAAACTTTTGACTTTGCTAGCTGCTGAATTCGAACTGAAGCATGTGCTTTTGTAGCTGCCATGCTGACTGTATCTATGTGAACGCGATCAGTAAGAAACTTGGGATGCAATCGCTTCGGCTTTGATAATTCTAAGATACGATCTGAACACTCGTAATCTGTAATGCTTACACGCCGCTTTTTACGCTTTTTGGTTGGTTGCTGTCTGTAATTAGAGTAGAAAAGGATGGTCAATCCAATCATGCACAGGTTTATTTTTTAGATTATACATTGAAGTATATCGTATGGCTACAACACTAAACAGATACGGTAATAATAAGATAGTCTCTAATTTTGACTGCTTAATTGTAATTTCAATACTGCATAGCCTATTGCCTTATAGTTGCTACTAATATAATATTAGCAGAATAACTACGAACGATTCATAAACAGCACTCCAGGGCCGTACAGTAAATGGCTTTTTGGGCTGCGCAAGTTGTTCAATTCGTGCGGATGCCTGACCATACTTCAAAGCACTTTCAGCGACGCTTATATTATAACGATCTAATTGAAAATTCGATGGCAATTGTTTGGGCTGTGCCAATGTTTCTATTCGTTGGCTCATGTTATAGTTCTTAGCAGAATTGCTAACACTCCAAGATGCAGAAGGCCTACGTAAGAATTATAACAATTCTAATATGAATTTGATAATCTATGGTAGTATATGAATTATCTGTAATGCATTGCTTTTTATATATTCAAAATTTAGTTCAGAAGTTTAGATTGTACCTGTCCATCACAAATTGAGTTGGTAGTAGCTTCGGTTGTGCGAGAGCCTGGATACGTTCTGGAAGATCTGAGTCACATTTGAATAAATATGATAAACATTAGTAATTTAAATTTAATGAAGCTCAAAGGTTATCAACAGTGCTGCAAGGATTTTGTATGAATAATCCTTTAGCAGGAGTTATACTATTGTATATCGATTTATCGCTTTTTTATGCTATGTTGGAGAATCATAACATTATAATTTAGCAACAGTCGATTTTAAGGATTAAATATTACAATGACTGATGCTATTAGAACATTTTAAGATTACTTCTGCTTAATCAAAAAACAGTTAATTGTAATAACACCTTAAAACTATGAGATGCTTTTATGGTACGTGTCATTAATCAATTCTATATAAAGATGCTCACCCTTATCTTTTGCTTTGCTATTTTTTTCGTGTAATTCATTTAGACGCTCATACACAGAACTCCTGCAAGTAAATACATATGTAAGTTAATATTTATATATACATAAATTGTATAATAAAGGTGAATTTTCTTGAGTTATTTACTTATATATCGCTGCTACATGATATGGGTATTCCATATCGCACATACTACGCCGAGTATTATTAGCATTTTACGAATTACTTATAATAACTGTCTTCAATAATTATAATAATTTCTTTACGTTCAATTTTAAGTTATAGTATTCAATACAGCTACAACTGCTGGCATTACTATTATTATTTTGCCTTGGTGAATTCCATTTTGAATCTTAATCATGGGCTATTATCTTTATATTTATCATATCGTTACCTGTTAGGTTTATGTTGAGTTGGTAACTGTCTTGGTTTCGATATAACATTAATTCGGGTTTGTTTTTCTATTTAACGATTATAATCAAATACTTATATTTTAGATGAGTAATTACTGTAGCCATAATATTAACAGTAACTTAGAAGTGATTTTACAGAACGTAGTGCATATATAGTTAAACTGTGATTGGATTACAGGAGTTTCATTTAATGCGATTTTGGCAATATTACAAAATTCAGACTAATGAATTCAAGATGTATGACAGTACCTCATCCAGAATACTACATTTACGAATAATTTTACTAATATTTTGCCACCGTACTAGTAAAAACTGACAGATCATGTACTATACATATATGTACTCACTTTGCATAACAACATACGAGTATACAGATTACCAAAGCACTCATAATACTCGCACACGTATTAATTATTAAAGAATCTACTTACCAGTTGAATGATTCATGTCGATTTCTTAATTTACTTCTAATTAAGATATTCTCGTAAATCAGATAAATAATAGCAATGGATAAGTTAGGTAAAACTAACTAAAGACTGTCGTATTCCAATATTATCTCAGCGCAGTTCGTCCAGCCAAAGCAAGTTGATTTTATCACAGTTTCAAAGGTTTTATAATACTCTCTTTTCGATTGAGTGCCACGCTTTCATTACGTCTTCTGGTTAATTACAATCTACCACCTCATACTGAAGTAAATTTTAATGTGGAAAATATAAAATACATGCACTAGCTGCTTTATAGTAGATATGGTCCAATAAGACGTGCAATGTTGAGTTCTGTTGACTTCTGTACGTTATATTTGCAAGTAAAGATAAGAAGCGTTGAGATGCGCTGTGATTTAATCCAGTAATGATTTACAACGAATACAATATACTTATGGCTCATAGATAGAGTGTGAATGTGGCATATTAAGAACTGTTACTAAGTGACATATAACAAAAAAAATAGAAGAATGGCTATGTAGCTATTCATTTATTCTGCAAACATGTTTACTAGAAATTTAATACTGTTGCCTGGGCGACGCGCAAGCGGTGTTCGATTATGATTACAGTACAGTACAGTACGGTATACTATACACTTATACAGTACAGTACTGTAGAAAAGTTGATAGAACACTTACTGTACCGTATTATTTTAGAGTGTACTGTACTGCACTGTACTGTACAGTACTGTATGGCAGGGACTTCCAGTACAGTACAGTACAGTACAGACTGTAATAAGAAGTCCTTGCTGCAAATCCGTGTACTGTACTGTACTGTATTTGTAGTGTACTGTACACTGTACAGTACAGTACTGTACAGTATGCAGTGTACATAGTACTGTAGTCAAGAGTCATAGTAGCATGGTAGTGCTGCGCATGTCGTAGTAAATTGTATACAGAACTGCATCCGGCAATGGCGGAAATTGAAGGGATATTTAAATTTATGAAAATATGTGGTCAGTTAAAGGTATATCACAATCAAAACTGGCTAATTAGTTACATGTTAGATAATAAAGTCTAAAATCCAATTTGAATGTCGTATTCTACTCGTACGCATACCGTATTATTATAGTTTGAAATAGCTGAAGCCTCAAGATAATGTCATAATTGTAATAATAATAATTATATTTATTCGTCATGCAATAGAAAGTTAAACGTACGGGCTGGGTTAACCATCAAGTTACAGCTCCGGAAAGCGTTGCTGGGCATATGTATAGAATGGCCATGATGACCTTTTTACTTGATGATCCGGAAATCTCATTAGATAAGACGAGGTCAGTATGAAGTAGGGTGGGTAGAGTGTCAGATTCTTTAGGATAAGTTATTTACGTCACATGTATGCGTATCTATCGAATTGCACAGGCAATGTCATGATAGTTATTATTATTATTGTTATTATATTATCGGACATAATAAACGTGCTCGATAGATGTATGAAGGTAGCAATTGTACATGATTTAGCCGAGAGTATTGTTGGTGATATAACTCCATTCGATGGTGTGACCAAGGAGGATAAACACAGAATGGAGAAGGTTAGCTCTCAAATCCATTAAGCGTAGCAGAATCACTGATACCAATCAGAATTTGTTAGGTTTATGGCTTTGCAATTCTTTTTCTCACGCAATTCGAAATTTACTATCTTCTAGTGCTAACTTAACATTGCGTAATTTATAATTATAGGAAGCTATGCAGAGTATCAAAGCTTTAGTTAGCAATGAGGTATTGGAATAATGATGTCATATGTATAGGTACTGTAATATCTTTATTTATTATTAAAATATCAACCCAAACTTATGTATGCTGATTCATTCCGATAATGAAGGTTGGCGATGAAATCTTTAGCTTATGGGAGGTAAACTCATTTTACACTATCATTAATTGTCTTAAACTTAGAACCTTGTATCAATGCAGTCACGTAGAATCGAGTAAAGTTTACTTATATTCGAGATTTGCTTCATGAATTCAGAAATCAATAATTTTTCGTATGATATACAGGAATATGAGACACAAGCAACTGCTGAGGCCAGGGCCGTTAAGGATTTGGACAGATTTGAGATGATATTACAAGCTTTTGAATATGAGGAAGGTAAGTTTTGTGCAGCCTTTAAAAAATACTCATATTGTTTTACTCAAAATATTGCATTATATTACTGAATAGGACAAAATATTTAAGTTCTTTCATTGTCAACTTTATTCAATTACAGATGAAAATCGATTTGGAGACTTGGAAGATTTTTTTAAGTCTACCGAAGGTACGTTTTTTAGTTTATATCTTTGGAATCCTAAAATTTTTTCAGCATAGGCAATAATAAAATTTACAGTTATTGTTTTACTGTAGTAATGAAATCTTTAGTAGCAATATGGTCTGCATGCTATGTTATTTACGGAATGCTTCTTAATTATTCTTAATGAATAACAATCTATCGCTTCAGGTAAATTTAAGCATCCAGCTGTAAAAAGATGGGATAGCTATTTAAGAAATAAAAGAAGAGAGAAACTTAAATGAAATCGAACTGAATCTAAATATCGAAACCTATATATTAATCTAGCTGCTCTCTCTGTGTAAAGAGGTGTAAATACGTTATAATTTACGTGTTTGGTTATTATCCAAGTCTCTGTTTATAAATTTTTCCGCTATACGAACATTGATCAAATCCGATTTTCACTGTTTGAACCTTGATATGGTGTTATGGATGGAGAGTCCACACATGGCTATTGTATTAGTATACATGTTGGTATCAAATATGTTGCTGTTGCTTGTACAATGCGTAAAATTATAATCGGTATACCGTCATGCATTAGATCAGTTGCAATTAATTGCAATACTATCTAACTCAGATTATTCTAATTAGCTAACGATTTTACGTTATCATAGATCACTGATCTTTTGCAATAGCGATTAGTGTCTTCATACTTAATACGTCGCTGTTGTTAGTATTGTTGGATTTTAAGCTGTGATATCTGGGGCACATGAGACAAATTTTTACGCAAATTTCAATATTGTACACATGTTTCAAGTAAATTGTCCATGCAAATTAAACTAGTAAAGGAGATTTCGACGCTGTAAAGTAGTGTTCTCTATTATAATTCTATTTTGTAGCCTTTTAGACACATGTACTATGCAGTTTGTGGAAGATAATTTCATTTACGGCAGAGATTGTAGGCTTTTAGGATAAAATCTATCTACAAAACTACGCATCATAAATTAAGTATTATTCGCATTCGTGATTCATTTCATTGGGGTCTACTGTTGCAAGATATGCTGTACGCGTATTGTCGATGCATGGTGTTCTACTGGTGGGATTATATCAAAGATACTGTAGAGTTATTAATCTATAGTTTATCAACATTAAATATCAACGCAGCCATTTCACAAATGAAATAAGCTAGCTTTTACTGTAATAAATCAACGTTGAAATTATTCTCATTTAAGTATCGGAAATATCAGGAACTGCTCAACTAAAAATTCTGCCTCAAAAGCCGAAATTCAAAAATTTTTCTCCAATACTTTTAGTCGAGTATATTACATAATTTTTTAGTTACGGCTTTTAAAGGAAACTTTTTAGTTGAGTAGTCCCTGGAAATATCTGCAATTCAGATCTACGACATTGCTTTGCAATCAGCGAGTCGTTGTACTTACAGTGTACACTGCCTGGACTAGTGATTTGTATAGTACAGTACTGTACTATGCTTATAGTACATAAAGTATGAAGTACCGAACTGCATCCCACGTCTACTACTCAACTACTGTATTTCAGTTTAAGCATTGCAACAGCTCTTGCCCTTCTGAACTGTACAGTGTACAGTACGTTATTGACAAAATACTGTACACTGTACACTGTACAAAACCTGGACTAGTGATTTGTATAGTACAGTACATACAGTATTAGTACTGTACAGTGTACTGTACAGTACTGTGCTTACACTACATAAAGTATAAAGTACCGAACTGCATCCCACGTCTACTGAGTACTCAACTACTGTATTTCAGTTAAGCATTGCAACAGCTCTTGCCCTTCTGAACTGTACAGTGTACAGTACGTTATTGACAAAATACTGTACACTGTACACTGTACAAAACCTGGACTAGTGATTTGTATAGTACTGTACTGTACAGTACTGTACTGTGCTTACACTACATAAAGTATAAAGTACCGAACTGCATCCCACGTCTACTACTCAACTACTGTATTTCAGTTATGCATTGCAACAGCTTTTGCCCTTACTGAACTGTACAGTGCACAGTACTTTATTGGCAATAATACTGTAAACTGTACACTGTGCACTGTACAAAACCTGGACTAGTGATTTGTATAACATACTGTACTGTATACTGTGCTTACAGTACAGTACTGTCAATACATACAGTATGAAGTGCCGAACTGCATCCCACGTCTACTACTCCACTACTGTATTTCAGCATTGCAACAGCTTTTGCCCTTACTGTACTACATGCTGACATTCGCTGCACATCGGCGCTCATTGCTCAACATCTGGAAAGATAACTTGATTTAATAAGAACCTTTGAGGTTCTGCCCTAAATTTAGTGATTGATTAGGAACCTGAGAAACTAATTAAATTCAAAGCATAGAAGCAGGATATTTCTACAAATTAAGTGAATAATGCTACGTCGTTATTGTACAGGAAATTTAATGCAGCTGATGCGAAGCAGCATTGGTTGTCGATGGTTCGCACTTTCAACATCAATGAAGAACAGCAACGATTCTTCCAACAACACTTTAGATAACAGTAGCTATAAAGAATCATTTGAAATGAAAGACAGCAACTTTGAAAACATGCTCCGACATTCAAAGTTTATAGGTATTGGTAAACCGGGCAAGAAAAAGGTTACTGGCCATATCAAGCATGTGGTTGGCGATGATTTATATGTAGATTTTGGTGGTAAATTTTACGGCGTTGTTAAACGTCCAAGCTATGCAGGAGATCGGTACGAACGCATTTTAATTTTGTAACGATCGATAATTAATTAATATGGCTAATCTTTCAGTTCCCTCGGTAATAAAGTGTCACGTATTAATAACTCGTTTCTTTTCTTGTCTGCTTGATTAGAGGTTACAAGTTAGGGGACAGCGTTACAATACGATTAAGAGATACCGAAGTTACTGGACATTTTATAGGACAGAGTCGTCATATGACTCTTTGCGAAGCTGATATTAGTCTTACGTGATTTTAGACATACGTCGTACATGCGAAACCGATCGAAAGGTACTCGTCTGTGAAAGGAGCGAATAGAAGGGTTCAATTTTACAGTTGTTAATATACAGCTGCAGAAAATTTCTTTCCTGTATATTGAATAAGCATTACAAAGCTCTACTGTATACTAATTGTCACAAATATATTTCTGTCTGAAATCTTGAAAATCTTCTGTACTATACTGATTTTGGTTGAATACAATAAATAAGTGCTCTATATTCCATATTGCTATGATCTTTGCGTTATTCTCGGTTAGAGATCTGGGTTATTAGTATTTGCTTTATAATGTAGTAGTTGATCAATAACGCAACGTTTTCTTGTGGTATTTAAGATTGCATGATTGTATTTTGCATACTGGTAAATGGAGTGAAATTTGAACTGATTTAAGCTTTCTTAAGCAGAATATATCGGACTTTATTCTTTTTTACATGTGTTGTCAAGAACTTGAACTATTTCTCATTTAGAATTGACGGAGATGGCTACAAAATCAGATGACTATATTATAAATTTGTAAAGATCTTAGTCTCTAAAAATCTAGTTAATAAGTGCAGTTCTAAATTAGAGTGTTAGCAGCGTCTTTGATCTGTTGCGATTTAAAATCGAATCGCCGGGTTGTGTGGTATATTGGCATAGCAGTAAAATAATTCTCCTACTGAAACCTGACCAATTGATCGCAAGCTTGTATAACTTTACAATGTTTGAATCGTATTGCCCTAATTCCATAATATATTTAGAAATTCACCGGCTGTATGTCAAAGGTAGATTCCTATGAAACTGACGAGATGAGTAGCTACCATAGAATTGCATTTTGATTGCTTTTGAACTCGTAGCTACAAATTTGATAAATGCAGGGATTACCTTGCTGAAGGACTTCTAAATTTTATATGCATTCATCTTTTCAAAATTGCTACTTTGATTTCGATCGTAATATACGAATATACAGTACTAGGGTAATAAGCGTATCCTATGCTTTACAGAGGTAACTTACAATTTTTCTTCACAATTGCTTAATTAAAAACGGCATAGCAATGTAAATAGGTAGTTGTACCTCCTAGAAGCATATATCTTAGCGTAAGCAAATATGCTTTGGGTAACTTTACCACCGACTTACGACATTAATGAAATTGTATTTGCCTTGCCATTGTAATGAATCATCGATTAATTAGCGAAGATGTAAGTCAAATCATGAGCTTTATGCAAATAACGTAGTGAATAAATGCACCTACGCGAAGAATTTCATTGAACATTAACCTAAACAAATTGTTCATATTATTAGACTACCGTTGCATTGTTATACTGAAGAGTTCGATACTATTTATATTAAAGATGAAGCTGCGAATGATACAGAAAAGAAGAAAAGTTATCTAGCTCTCCGAATACGACCTAACATAAATGAACGATATTATGTATTCGCATCGATTCATTATAATATCAAGCCTGGTATTAGAATCACTTAGAAATTGCGACATATTTGTATACCACAAATGGTACATTATATATATATACAATATACGACGTAATCTATTAATGGGTTACGATCATGATCAGTGAATTCTATGAGAAATGAGAAAACGATTTATGCTCAGTAATCTGTTGTTTCATTTCGTTGCGTTTACGTATTGGCATTATGGTACCGTAATGTTCTCGCATATATATATATACATATGCAGTTCATATTATAAACGTAGCCCTAACGCTTGTAAAGGCAGACTATTTATACAGATGACGAATAAAAATTTTGACTAGATACGTACAATTGCAATAGCATGGAGTGGTGGCTTCGCCGTATATAAGGATTGCACTACTATCTTGATCCTATTTAGTATACTTGACAATGGATAGTTATTCGACTGAATGTCTTCCTTATTAATTGCATTTAAACGAGAATGTAACATACTAACTAAACTATCTAGGAAAGACCGATACCATACCTTAACAGTGGAATCATCATGAAATGATGAAAATTTAATTATACCATATGCGCCTGTATATTATTGATTCGTAAACTAAAGAAATTAAAACACTATACTGTACACTTATAACGCATGTCGATATTTCTTTAATTGCCTAAATAACGGAATGAGCTCTATATATATATATATTTCATGTCTCACTACCAATTGAGTTACTGAAAGTATTGACACGTTAAAATTCATTCTCCGAAATAAGCACTTCTGTTTATTCATGAATTCAGGTTAGTTTAACGATATTGCAAAAGTTGGCAATACGCGTACAATGCTATGCATTTGAAATTATAATTATATTATTAAGCAAAAAATATTTTGCTTATGATTACTGAATGTTATATTTCCAGATTTTGACGAGACTTGAAGCTATGTTTGTCTTAAAAAATAGTAAATCAGTTACAACTAAGATGTTTGCACGAAATCAATTTCAATATATTAATTATTATAGCATAGAAATAGAAGTAATCATGATCAAGATTGTGTTTTTTTCTGCAAACGCCTTCAGCTACGTGATCGGCTATGGACATTAAAGTTGGAAATATTAATACAGAGCAGGTTTTATATGTATAAAAATCCTCCAGCCTAGGCATGACATGACAATTATATATAAGAAATGTTTGAGATGTGATTCAGAAATTGTAATATGCCGTATATCATGGAAAATGAGATGGATAGATCCCATGGGTTTTGTATTAAAATGTTTTAATTAAATTTTGCTTTGAAATTTATTTCATAATGATATTTTCATTTTACAATTTTAGAAAAATTTGAAGATCATAAATTATGTAATCGGCATGCTAGGAGCTATTTGTTGAGAATACATAGGAAAGCCAGGATGCGAGGTTATGCCAGTCGTAATAACACTAGGATGTAGAGGCATTCGTGAGCATAAACTGCTATTTTCAAGTGGGATTGAACCAATATGAGCAGCTTTCATAGTCTCATTTGCCATGAGATTGAGCTGTACTGGCATAGCAGTTGCACAAAAAGTCGTGGATTGTTGAGGGTTTGCATGAAAAGCTACTGGTCCAACTGGAGGTAAAGAATCTTGGGAGCAAGAACAGTTTGAAAAGCGCTGATTCATGCATGATTCTAAGTGATTTAGTAAACGTACTCGAGATGTATCGCTGCAATCGATTCCATGATGATCAGATATATAACGATTGAGTTCCATTGCACAACCATAAAATCCATATGCTTTATAATCCACTGCAGCTAATGGCGATCTTCCATAATAATGTGCAACACCATCTCTGCCTAAAATATTAATATAAATAATAATATGAATCACTTGAATCAGCGATGAACAAGTCTTTGATCCATTTTTTCTATGATGGATTGAAAGATGCTTTATATTCCCGTATTGTTATCCTATTTTTTGTGTAACATTACTTATACTGCAAATTAGGCTGTAAACTGTATAATAGCATATATTGTAACGCCGTTATAATCGTACCGAATAAGGATTGTAGTCTTTTGTTATGATAATAAACTTTTTGCTTTAGTAACAATTACTCTGTTGATTCTGTATGATATCGAGTTTTTACAAGTTTTGTTTTGACAATTGAGTACAGTATGCAGGGTTAATGAAATTATAACGTTAAACATGCCTTCTTTCGATGCTTCTAGATACGCATAATTAATTTATATGATACGATGAATGAACATTTACTGGCTTACCTTCTTTCAGATGAAGTTTTAGATACTTTAAATGATCTACTGTCATTTGCAGTATTTCGGCTTTTTCTAATTTTGCTGATCCCTATTCAAAATTATTGGAGAACATTTACTTATACGTGATTACGATATTGTATTGTATGAAATTATGATGACAACAAAAATTGAATTACACTTAATACTGTAGTTTTATCCTAGACAATTATGAACGAGTAATTGACTAGATCTTGTATACATGTTACATTGTAATGTAGTAATTTCGTACAGAAGGATACATTCAATCAGCGTTAATCTACGTTATTACGCCTTGAAGGAAGTAGATTAGAGTGATCGGAAGCAATCTAATTCTAGCATAATATGTAACTATAGGAAATTAATCTACACCGTGATTTATTGTTACCTGTTTTTCATATGCCGTCGGTACTAATCTTTTTAATTCATGTAAGCAACGATTGATACGATCTCTACGTCGCTTTTCGATAATCTATAAGTTGAATTCATAATAAAATAAATCAATTTTTATTTTTTTATGCTATATATGTAGTCTATCATCGTCAATACTGTAACTACTAGAAGAGTAGATAGAAGAAGACTAATGGTAATTGTTATTTTGGTAATCAATTGAGAATAAAGTAACGACTATTCTAGTCTATTTTTACTTTAATATACTGTAAATCATTGCACACTTGTATCATTAAGCGATATTAACCTTTGAAACTATAGGTATAAAACAAATCCATGCTATATTATGATTGCAATCGATTTGTTGTCTTACCCCACGCTTCTTCTTCCTTGTGGTAATTTGAACATCATTGATGGATGATGACCTGCATAACGTATCACACGCGACCAAAATTAGAATATAAATATTAAAAATTGGCTATATGTGTAACGGCACGTGTCCAAAAAGTAGTAGTGGAAGGTTGAACTATCGCTCTACTTACTCCATATTGGTGGTATCATCCGAGCTACTATCATTACCATCACATTTCATACTTTTAAACTGGATAGGATAATGAATTGGTAATTTCGAAATGGAAAATGATGAAACGATTTACTGTTTGTATATTTTGCAAAGGGAGAACTATTACAAACTGTTATATGTGAAACTATCGAGTTATGTGCAATGTTCTTATTAGGATACTTCATTATATAAGAGGAATGTATTATTAAGCTTTTGTTCACTATTGTTTCTAGAAACGTTAGCCCACGGCTGGTTACTAGCTATAGTTTTGTATTATTGTCTGCAATCTGTGATCATTTAGCTTTGCAGTTGATAATGTTATCTTGGTATTGATTGGTTTATTGTCGTAGGACAATAAGATTGACCACGTGCAGATCGTGGGAACGGTCGGCCTCAATCAGCCCAACAGCCAATCAAGATGCAATCATGGTAATCTTCTATCACGACAACCGTGTGAACTATGATAAGCTATGACGTGAACATCGTCAGTACCGGTAGTACATAAATGGCATAAAATACTATACGCTATAATATATAATCTAGCTAAGCATTGGATACTCTTTATGGATGTTTCCTCATCCATTTCATTCTTACAAAATGATCATGTTTTTATTAGTATAGAGTAAAGGTATACGATCCAATAATGTAGTCATAAACAGTATGGCATTAATGAATGAAGCTTCTTGTTACCCGTGAGGAGGAGGGATATTTATTTTTTGGATGAGTTACAGTAGGAATACAAGATCAACTCTTTGTAGCAGAACATTTGTTTATATCTCCTGTTATCGTCATTGCATTTCTCACACACCCACTCTGTGGAAGATTAATCAATTTCAACAGCTAGATATTTGTATAGGAGGGTACACATAATATGTGTACATTCGTAAGTACAGCATCAGAACAATTTGTCCCAAGCAACCGGTGATACAGGTTTTACTCTAATTTTGAAAGAAAGCTTGTTTGCTACACGCATTAACAAATTATGTACAAAAACCGTTCCAGATGAACTTTCGATCGATGCTTCATACTATTATTATATGTATTATATTAAAACTCACCGGTTTGATAATTAATAAGGGATACAATTTTAAACCCTCTATTAACTTAAGCATTTCATGGCCTGTAACATATTTTATAAAGAATCTGATACAAACAGTAAATTAGACTTTCAATAACATTCGCGCTGTTGTTAAATTACGTAACCGTTTGATATAAAGTACAGTCTCATGGAAGTAGAGCATTGTTGTTTTTATCCTGTTCTTAGCGCATTGTTTTAAATATTATAGAGTTGACGAGTTGACGTCCAATAGTGAATAGAAAAAGGAACTATAATTCAGGCCTGTTCTGTCTCAAAATGATCGTTTATATTCCTCCGGTAGTAATTTGAAATATATATCATTCATTTATACTACAGCAGATGAGATAAAACATCGTGAATAGCTAAATGTCTTCAACAAACATAACCATTTTCTTATCTAACAAGGGAGTTAGTATCTGTAGCAGTGCAATCAGGTTCATTAACATTACACTATAGGACAACAATAATAATTATCGTTCTTATGTCAACGCGGAATTAATGATGCAGTGAAATCGCAATTTTTGATATTTACATGAGCCTTTCCAGACGCTAGTTGCTTCTTTAATTTAACATCGCTATTGTTCTTTTCCTTTTCAATGAACAATTGAATCCGGAGTTCATTCTGTAAACAAACCTTGAACAAACTTGTGTTTTATTATTACATTTTGGTATTTTATGACCCCTCCTTAAAATCATGACTACGGTACCCTATAGCATGTCAAAAGGAATAGACTACACAGATACTACTATCAGCAGGGATAATAAGTTAATATCTGACAAGACTGGACAATAAGCAAAACAAAACTATGTGCTTTGTTCTCATATCTAAAATAGTAAAAAACCCCAAAGTCTCATTTTACGTATTATCAGTTTATTTTAGTGACATATAGCTTAATTTGTAGGTTAGTAAAATGCTGTATTGTTTTAGATAACCAAATTCAGTTAGTGTTAACGTGTTTAAACATTAAAAAAATCGATTAGGGTTGTTTCTTTCATTTATTGCTTCGTATTATGCACACAAATAGCTTCAATTAACAATAACCACTTGTTGACACTTTTTTGAACGTACTTTGTAATAAAGAGTCTACAAACGTAGAAATTAGAAACTTTCGAAAGAACGTTATTAGAAGCGTAGATTTCACTACTATTTTATAAGCCGCATCAGAGTCCAAAAGTGAAATGCTATTGCGCACATAGACGGTATATCATACATTTTGTATATGGTATCAAAGTATATATATAAATATGTAGCGTATACCATTTATTTTACGGAGAGTGAGTTAATTACTGTACTTTGTGATAAGTGTGTGCGGAACGTGTACTGTACGCATACGGTAAAAGTAAATTTGATTTGATTTGTACTTATCGTGCGTTGCGACTTGCGAGAACACTGCACGTAACTAGAGATTATTCAGCACACTCGCATTATTCTATTTGTATTCATGTATTCTACTGTACAATTACGGCATACTGTTCTATACAATTTTTTTATTTTTTTATGAACGCTACAATAAAGTACACAACACTGTATTAATTATCATGGAACGTTAGCTATCCATTGCTAATAGAAATATGCATACTGTTACCGGGATACAATGAAAATGTGCTGCTGATAGCGCATCTGTTATACATACTTTCGCAAATTTGATGCTTATATCCGATGATACTATCAATTAAATCATTTCTAAAGATAACATATTTCATACGGGAATAATCATTTGTTGTTGTCATTATATTATATTATAAGAATGAAATTCTATCCATGCTTTTGCTTTTATTCTTTGTTGCAGTTGAAGTTTGAATTCATGTAAGATATAGAATACATTATTAGAGTGGCTATGGGCGTGCCGTTTCGTGCGAAGGCCGCATTAGCAACGCTTACGTGTATAATACTCGGAGTATTCCACTACTTTATTTTGTAGATGAAGTTACTATAGGAAATTCAGACTACCGGCAATAGTCTAGTTGACTATATACTATACTGTATAATGTGAAATGCTGTATGTGTATAAAACGATAAATGCAACAAAAATCAACAGCTTAGCGACGATCATGAACTATTCAAACTATTTATGTCATACTGTAGTCCATGGCGTAGCGTAGCGTTCCGAGAAACTAAGAGCGATCATTTCTTCATACAAAATAATGACAGTACTTTTCAGCTAATCGCAACTAAAAGTTAGAAATGTTCTAAAAGATTCTATATATACGTAGTAAATGTAGCGCCTTACTCGCCAGCTGTTACATGATGAGATGCTGCCATTTAATGCTATAGGTGGCGATCTACAATCGACGCGTATGTTTGGTAGTTCGTACCCATGACATCACTTTCGCTAACTCGTGATTCACAGTATATATTATATGCAAAAAAGATATCACGCACTGAATACTCGCCTAGTCCCTACAATCATATGGATATATTTGACAGCTGTAATACTATCACTACCTACCAATCTACTGACTATACAGAGTATTCGTCTTCTCTAGAATCCAAGCTATGTACAAACAAGCTCATTCGATCTTATACAGCACTATGAGTTCGCCATTACTACTTATACTCTTTCGATGAAGTAATTCATTCAAATTCCTATACGAATTTTATAGTCTGTGATAGCAGATTCTACTACTGTACAGCACACTGTATAGCGTACTCTAAAGACCCTTAATGTGCTACTCTATAGTACTGTATATTCAGAGTTTAGACAAAAGGATCTCTGACATGCGTACTACTGACATTACCCATCCAGGTACTATACTGTCTCATGTACCATCTAAATTCTCTACTAAAACTGTCTATTAATGGTGTGTTCTAGAATAACTATCGGATAGTGCGTTCTCTGTGGATATTGGTCATATGAATGAAACTGTCACAGACTGATGATTGGCGTTATTGTATGACAAGGAAGGGATAGAATAGCATATCTACTATAGTAATTGAACAGTGGTTTTAGCAGTTTAGCTTGCAAAGCCAACAGTAGCTCAGGTCAAGTCGGCCAGTCCAGCCAGTTCAAGCGTTAACAAATCAAAGATGAAAGTGGTAATTCTACTTTTGGATATTATAGCATTAAAACGATTTCCTCGAAATTGATAGAGTACATAGGCAATATATGTGTGTCAAAGTAACTTGTCTAAGTGATTTTTTTTCTTAACGGTATGGCTGAAGTACTGCTTGTCAGGTCATGCATCGGCGCCATGTTCAGTGGTTCAACATCGGCAAATAACCGTCATGCTAGATTGCAGCTTGAGCATGGTTCCAGCGCTGCACTTTTTACCTGTTCCCGTAGTTACAAGGTGACTTCCATCATTTATTTTACTTGCAGTATTGTAACTTAAAGTAAATAGAATGGATGATATCCAACGCTATTGGAAGACTTGAAACTAATGTCTTGTTGTTGTAATTAGTGAAAGATTATCAAGCTGCAGAAATTGGAACAATCAGTTTATGAAGAGCAAGGTAATGAGACTACAATGGATCATCCAATTGCATTTTACCAGTGTATCTTGTTAGCCATATTAATTTGAATGTGTAATTCAGAGCCAATCCGCATAGTCAATGATATAATTATCATTTCTATATTAATTTGTAGCTTATTTTGGAGATAGTCGTCATTACGCTACAGCGGTAGGCCTCGGTAGTGTGGAGGCATAATACAGTGCTATTTAAAGCTTATAGTACTATTATGATACATATGATTCTTTCTGCATAGGAAAGTGTCACAAAATAGTTTATAGGGTTACTAATCAATGCAACATTTGAACTCAGTCATAAAGATCTAATAAAAGATTTGAGAATACTGTAGATCAATAATCAGTATTGAACAGAACCGATCATTCGGTCGCAGATATCGTTGTGGCAATTGATTGAGGACGATTTTATCATGACTTCAGTTTATCTCGTCGATTAAGGTTAATAATTAATAGATGCAGTATGCACTACAGCTTTCATAGCTTCAAATGATGGTGTTGTTCTTTTTTGTAAAATTTGTTACCACATACTGCATGACTTATACTTAGTTGATAACTGGCTGTCGCTTGGAGGAGTATTTCTGATAGTCATAGAGATCAATTATAATCCTATTGATATAGTAATTCGCCTACTGACTAAATCCTAGCTATGTTATCAGCTAAGATTAGTTTATTTGAAGTATTGCATGTTAAATAAAGTAAAGGTACAAGTATAGCACGTGAAGTATAACAAACGAGGGATCGACTAGTATATATATAGTGTATAACTTGCAGCAATATCCAGGTACTAATGCTAATATTATTTAATATATCTAGGTTATTAAAGATATTAATGGTATACCGTTTATCGATAGTATGCCGGAATTTCGTTTACCGGAGGTAGGTGAACTCAACATTTCATACTTATAACCGTTTGTGCTTTTAACTAAAGAGAGAACTGTGTCTGTACGTATGCAAGCTTATGCGCGCTCTTTGCACTTAACGGTTTCGATACTACATGACGAGACTATTATTATATAAGCTTTACTTATCATGGCATTGCATTACGTAACTACGTACAGCATGATGTGAAAATAATTCAAGATATACAAATATTGTAAATACGTATACTAATATTGGTTCAATAGATGGGTTTCTTGGATCTCTTAAATCTTGATGCAATATTGATATCGAACTTTTATTGTATGTTGGCTTTACCATACATTACTGAGGTTTGTCCGTACATTATACTTATAGTTCGTTATAGTAATAGTTTTGCTATTTCACATCTACCTGCTGCCACTTGACTTGTTTTTATACAATTTAAATTATTATCTCAGCGATGCGAATTTCACGGGAAAATCTATGCGACTGAGCCAACATTGCAAATGGGAAAGTTAGTATCTGACCGAAATAATTCTCATGTGATTAGCGTCGGCTGTGATGAATTTGATATGTTTACCTATTAGTTATATTAAATTAGGATAATTTTATTATTATTATTATTAAGATTGTTAATGGAAGAATTGGTATTTTATAACGAACGTGTTTCGAAATCTAATTCTATTAATGAATGGAAACAACC
Organism: Trichoplax adhaerens; assembly: GCF_000150275.1. NCBI lineage: Eukaryota > Metazoa > Placozoa > Uniplacotomia > Trichoplacea > Trichoplacidae > Trichoplax > Trichoplax adhaerens. Next base: position 551,738 of record NW_002060962.1, read on the forward strand.
TGACATTATTAGGTACAACTTTCATAATCGCATTGCCAATTAATGATACATTATTTAGTTTAATGGCTTTTAAAAATGAAAATTATTACTATTGAATTTTTACAATAGATTTCTTCCATCGCCTCTAAATCAGTTTGGAGATATCGCTGCGTGGAAATCGATATATACGTAAGTTGTACTAAATAGTAATACTTATATCTCTGTTGGCTGAGACCTGTAATAATATATATTTATTGTAATCTATTTCTATGATTATAAACCTACAATTTACAGCATTAAAGAAGTTGAAGCTTGTTTGTCTAAAGTTCAAGCTGTCCGACATCTTGAGAAATTAGTAAGGTGGCTTAAGTTAGTTAGATAAAATTCTTTTAGATAACAGTGGCTATGTTTACTTAACGACACAGGACTTATTTGGAGCATTTAATGTTACCGCTTTAAGCTCTGGATTTTGTTTGGGAAGTAGCAATTGGATATTAGAATCTCCATATGAAAAAGTACATAAGTTGTAATAATTGTAAAATTTTGACTGACCAGTCTAGATAATTGCAAGGCATTATTTTATCATGATAGAGGTATAACCTACAAACTTCTTTCTAATGTTGTTTTATCGTATTTTTAGATCAGTTACCTATCTTGCTCATCTATCTTTAGTACACACCCTATGGTACGGCTTAATTTAATCCGTTACAATTTGTACTGTTCACCTGAAATTTTATTGAATGTGCTATTAACATGCATTTTTGTTTAATTCTTTGGTATAGCCCTTAGATCAAGAAGCTTTGAAGAAAAGTGATATTGTTATTTTAACTGGTTTAAGTCAAGTGCCATATGCAAATCCCGATCAACTTGTAACGGAACTATGCAACAATTTGGGTATGTTTTCATGTGTACTTGTAAAGTCATGAATATCTTATTAATTTTTTATCTTCGCATCATTCAAATAGCTTTTACCCTAAAAAATGGTGGGAACGTTTTGATTCCAAGTTATCCAACGGTGATTTAGCTAAATATTATGACACGTATATTACAACACATATATATATTAATTCACCTTTAGTAAGAAAACTTATGTTGTCGCTATTTTATAGGGAATTATTTACGACTTACTAGAATGCTTGTGCACGTTCATGGATCAATCAGGTCTCGGGAATATACCAATTTATTTTATTTCCCCTGTAGCTGATAGTTCTTTGGCTTTCTCCAATATTTATGGGGAATGGTAATTTATACACAATATTAAAATTCCGTGAATTAAAACCATTTACTTCATATAAACTATTTTTATATTCCGTTTACTACATATTTCGATGTCTGGGTACCAGGCTTTGCAACACGAAGCAAGATAAAGTCTATTTACCTGAGCCACCTTTCATCCACGCCGATGTAACATTAAGCTTATAACGATTTATACTATATAACGTTAATTTGTTAAAAAGGAGTGGTAAATATTAAGATTTTTAATGCCCTCCTATTTTACAGTTGGTCAAGACGAAAAGGTTGCAACATTTCCCTAATTTACAAGGTAATTTTAATCTCTAAGAATTAATACCAAGCAGTGGACTAAATAACGGACTAAAATTTATTTTTACATACTATAGATGGCTTTGGAGATGTGTTTAGTCAGCCATGTGTCGTTTTTGCTGGACATCCTTGCTTACGGATTGGTGACGCTGTTCATTTTATGGAAATGTGGAGAAACGACGAAAAAAGTTCTGTGATTTTTATAGGTACGTTCATTGGTACGGGTTGGATACTATACTGTTGTACAGTATTCGAAATGATTACTATTAACGACTAAATTTACAGTATATTATTGTATGTAACACTTGTGCTAACCTTGAAGTTAAATCTTTTGATATACAAATATAGAACCGGATTTCCCTTACGAAGACGCCCTAGCACCGTTTCAACCACTTAGTATGAAAGTAGGTATCTAATGGTAAATTCTGTAGATACTTTTGACACGTAATGAATACATTGTTATTCTTTAGGCATTTTACTGTCCCATCGATCATCGGTTAAATTTTAATCAGGTCAACAAGTTACTTCAAGATATAAAGGTATGCTGTATGATTGTCAGGCATTTACTTACGAGTCGGGTGTAAACAGCCTGAAATTCATAAAAAATAATTTTAACTATTTACTATCTTAATAACGTTGATACTTTTGTTAAAGCCACAACGTTTAGTTTTACCTGAGAGCTATGTCAGGCCTTATGACGCATTTGGTCGTCGAATTGAACATTACGTTAACGCGGTGAGATTTCATTATACCTACAATATAAGGCAATAATATTGCAATCTGGTATGAATTTGTATTTGTCCTGTTCGTAAGTTGTTTCTGTCGTGTTTTAGAGTGTTCCTACCCACCCGTATAATAAAGGTGATGTTTTAGCTTTGCCGTTAAAAAGACAGTATGAAAAAGTTGTCATTAGTAATGAGGTATCCTAGAAAAATTTTGATTTCATAATAGATTCCTGTGCTACTTGCAACTTTGTATAGTCTATATTTCTTATTACGAATAACATTTTTTGTTAGTTAGCAAGCCAGCTGCATTTATCAGAAGTAAACAATTCAACTTTAATTGCTTCCGTGAGAGGATCATTGCATGTGTGTGACAATAAGCACACCCTTGAAGTGAATGATAGGTAAGCGTGCTTGCTTTGTAATGTTATTTGATACCCTGCAATAACATATTGAAACTGTCACCTAAGTCCGTCGTTTTATTACAGTAAAAATATAGTAGAGGATCACAACGACTATCTATGCGGGAAAATTGCGGTAGATGAATTGTTGAGTCGACTTTCTAAGGTTACTACTTTTACGTATAGTGCTTCGGCTATGCTGCATCTTTTATAACTTAGTAATAGAAACTTGAAACCATTTATTTAATATTTTGAAATGCAGTTGGGAATGTCGAACATTTCATCGGAAAGAACTGTCGCTGGTTATTCAATATTTATGGTTAGTATCTATATATAGACTTTGGGAATACCTGTCAATACCAATATTTAACATATATATATATATTGTGTACGAGTGTATTAATGATTCTGTTAGGAATGTCTAGTGTAAATAGATTTCGTAAGCTATTACTAATTCTTATAAGTGACGTTAATTTTTAATATTTTAAAATCATGGCTGCTGATAGAATTCTGAAAATGCAGAAGATGCTCACATAATGCTAGAAGATGATTGCACGCATGTCATAACTCATGGTAACGAAGATTTACGTCGTCGAATAAGAGATTGCATTGTAGACTGCCTGACACACTTGTAAAGTATGCCTTTTATGGAAGTTATCCGATTTCGTCAGTTGCCTACTGAAAGAGGTTTAGCACGCTACATTAACATACTATTTAGACGTCACAAGTAGGTAGGCTTTGATATTGATAATGGAATCTACAACGTAACCTAAATACAATTAAAATTGAAGTTCTTGTAATATCAGTAACCAGCATCTGCTTACGTTATTTCGATACTGATAACGCCTAGAATTTGGTGGCAAATAAGGCAATTTATGTTGACTATGAGTACATCAAAGCTTTGTATTGATAGTATTTGTAAAGCAATTGATTTGATTATGACTTTTGTTATATCCTATAGTATATTTATTGTATATAGTGAAAGTTTCTTTGAAGTCTGAAATGGACGTTATCTTGCTTACTTCTATAATTGATCTAGAATTATTGGTTAATTTCGTGTTGAGTATATGTTGTAATATATGAGAAAACAGCAAAAGAATAGACTTAAAAATGTAATTTATTTAATGTTAGTTCGATTTGTCGATAAACGGAGCTGTTATTCGAAGTTGGTGACGTATGATATAGTCATATTATTGGTTTGTTATTATTGTGAGGATAAATTTTCAGACTTAGATCAATCATGATTTGAGGTTATGACAACATTGTTCATTTTTAATCTGTAAATTATAAATAGTTGCAGATTGCATTCTACACCTACGAACTAGTGCGAAGTACACTGTATAAAATAATTATGCTGTACTGTACATACACGTATAAATATGCTACGTCATTTGTATTCGTATAACATTGTAATTAACGTATTGTAAATCATGTTCACCATAAAAATATTGCAGTTCTAATTTTACGTTGTAATATATAGTTATATTATATGCACGTATATGGTAACTTGGAGTGACAATTAAATAAAGTTTATGTTTTGAAGTTGTTTGGTTATTGAACCGGTTGATGATGCCTCCTTGTTACTTGGCTGAATAGAGTGTGCTATTCATTGCGCAGTCATTAAGTATTCCACTATACATAACCGAACAGTAATGTGATAATATGGATTTATTAGTAGAAATTTTTTATTTGCAATATCTTCAACAGTGTTTGTAAAATAAATTCTATTGCGAGTTATTAGTCATCATTGAGTCTTGGAAGCCTTGACTACAGTGATGGGCCACTAGAAGAAGACCATGCTATGGTGTTATATCTGCCCGAATTTGGCCAATTGAACATACAAAAGAATGTAGTTAAGTTACGTATTGATATGGATAGAGGAAAGAGAATTTACTAAGCGACTTTGAGAGCTTTAGAGATTATATTGAGCTAGGATCCGCATACAGCTGAGTGATATGCATCGAATTGGATCCCTTGAAACTGGAAATCCTTGCATATATAGGAAGTTTGTTTTACAATGATAGCATTTCCCTAGCCGCGAAATAAAGTCCCACAGGTGCAATCCTCAACTTCTCCGCAACATTAGCAAAAAATTGCACTTCACGCAGTATCATCATCCCAATATAGAAGCACAGGTAACATTCATGCTGTAACTAAATATAATCTTTGCCTACTCACTCTGTTCAATTTTAGTCCAATAAAATGTATCTGGCCAATAATGCCAACTCAAGTGTGAGCTATACTGAAGAATGCAAGCTGGATAAATTGATTTAGTTAGATAAATTAGTCGTTCGCAGGACGGGTACTACCGATAGTTATTACAATAACTTTCGCATTGATTTTCCTAGTCTGTAGCGAGTATTTATTATATATTATATACGTAAGGAAGGATAAGGATTACCAACATCGACTATATCATGATTTATCATATTGATCCGTTGCCGGGTTGCGAAAGCAACTTGGATACAGATTTACTACTTTGATTTTCCTAGTCTGTAGCGAGTATTTATTATATATTATATACGTAAGGAAGGATAAGGATTACCAATATCGACTATATCATGATTTATCATATTGATCCGTTGCCGGGTTGCGAAAGCAACTTGGATACAGATTTACTACTTTGATTTTCCTAGTCTGTAGCGAGTATTTATTATATATTATATACGTAAGGAAGGATAAGGATTACCAATATTGACTATATCATGATTTATCATATTGATCCGTTGCCGGGTTGCGAAAGCAACTTGGATACAGATTTACTATCGTATTCTAAAGTCTGGACGATCAACGCCTATCGTATATGGCCCCAAACAGCAGTAAAAAAACTCTATTACTACTATTGTCGCTGACCACACTCGCTGACGGTCTATCACCCAAGGCCGTCTGTCCGTACTGGATGATTGGATACAGGACATAGACCAGCAATGTGGGAAAAGGAAGTACGGCACTAGTGACTTCTGGAGGCAATCAGGCGGCTGTCGTTGTCCTTAACTGGGCTGCATAAACATTGAAATCAGCTTATCCAAAGCAAAATGGAAGCCAAAGCACATAGGAACGAAGGTAAAAATGGATAGAAAAGCTCGAAGGTGTTGCTAGGATAGAGGGTAGTCAAATAATTCTGTGTAGGAGTAGTTGTATCGAGTTAAAATTTCAAGTAGAACGATACTGGTCCCAATTTTCAAGACGCCATTAGCGTTGGTGTTAGTGGATTGTCGTAGTGGATCAATCCAATGGTTTTCGTTTTGGTAGATGGATATGAGGAGATGGCTGCAGCCAGTTTATAAGCTCGATCTCCGAGTTAGTGAAGAGCAGGATTTACTTCATAGTCCTACTTGTTGGAATATTCTTTTACTGAGTAGTCTTATCCAGTTAAAATTTCTAGTAGAACGATGCCAGTCCAAATGATCTGGACGACATGAGCGTGCTAATTGCTTGGCGTTTACTTGACTGTCTCAGTGGATCGATCCAATGGTTTTCGTTTTGGTAGACGGGTATGAGTAGATGACAGCAGCCAGTTTATAAGCTCGATCTCCGAGTTAGTGAAGAGCAGGATTTACTTCATAGTCCTTTACTGTTGGAATGCTCTCTTACTGAGCAGTCTTATCCAGTTAAAATTTCAAGTACAACGATGCTAGTCCAAATGATCTGGACGACATCAGCGTGCTAATTGCTTGGCGTTAGTTGACTGTCTCAGTGGATCAATCCGATGGTTTTCCTTTTAATAGACGGGTATGAGGAGATGACAACGGCCAGCCTGTAAGCTCGATCTCCAAGCTGGTGAAGAGCAGAATTTACTTCATACTGTTGCAACATTCTCTTACTGAGTAGTCTTATCCAGTTAAAATTTCAAGCAGAATGATGCCGGTCGAAATTATCTGCACACCCATTAGCGTGCTAATGGCGTTAGTTGACTGTCAATTGACGCAGCAGATCGATCATAAGATCGAATGGTTTTAGTAGACGGGTATGGGCTGTAGGATATGGCAACAGCCAGTCTATAAACTCCATCTCCGAACTGGTTAAGAGTAGGATTGACTTCATAGCCCTTTACCATTAGAGCATTCTCTTACTAGCAGACTTGATAGATTTACTATTAGGAAATTGATTTAACCAAAATGAAAAAGGCTTGAAATTCGGATGCTGTTGTCTTGAATTCTGGTTGTATTCCTTGAAGTGGCGATGTCTTGTTGCTATAACATTCCATCCATACGTCATACGTTGTTTTTGGGAGGGGGGATGAGAAATTCATGTGAAATTAAATCAGCTAACATCGATATACCATACAATATTTTTTTTGGAGGGAGGGACGGCGGTCGGTGAGAAATTGATGTGGAATTAAATCAGCTGAAATAGAACTAAGCTGCTTCGCGTTTTCTTTTCTCATCATTCGCAGTCTTACTGTGGATGTTATTGATTGAATCGGCAACGATACTAATTGATCATTACTCTGTTAGGAAACGTTAACGAAGAAGGTTCAGATGCTAGAAAGAAATCGAAAAAGGCTCAGAAACATCAAGATGATGCTAGCCCAGATACGAGAAGCGTAAGATTCGAAGAATCCAAGAGTAACAAAAAGAAGCAAGGAAATAAACGTCAAGTAATTTTGTTGATGTGCTTGTTTGTAATGATATGAAATAATACTGCATTAGCAAGAGTATTGCCATTTCCTTATTCGTTATTAGACATACAAAATGGACATGATATCATTATTCATTTCTCTTTCCTTCTGCATTAAGCGTTATACTTGCGTAAAATTGAATGCTATGCATCCCTTCTATGATATTACGGCGTTGCTGTAGTCCATTTTGAATTATCATGCGCTATCATTCAAGTGATATACCCTTAGTACTCTTATGATAATCAATAACGATTTACTATCATGTAGTCTCTAAAAGAAAATATAAATATGTAAAATAAGAGAAAATTCAGTAGATGTTGTATCCGCTTACGAATGATGCCAATTATTTATACAACGCTGAGGTCTCTTACAGTAACTCCATGCCCAGTCCATGCCATTTAATTGTAGATAATTTGTAGTCATAACAACGAAATGGACTGTATTACTTCGACAACATAATCTGCAATTTTCAATAGTCTCCTAGATACTGTAATACTTATAAATAATCCAACCTAATTTTAATCATTTAGTACGATAATCAGTTGTTAAATGCTACATGTTTAAAGCATTCTATGGCTTTACAAATTGGAGAGTTTAAGAGCAACTTTGGTATAATGCGATAATGTCATACGCTTTTGTCATAGGAACCGAAAAGCAACAGCAAACCTCCACCTACTGGAGGGTCACGCTCAGTTCGACCCCGAGTCAGTTCTATGCTTCAGGCTGATGATCAGAAAGTTTTAGCAAAATATGCCAAGTCGTTACAAAAACAACAGGTAGGAAACTTGTAAACTATTTATAAATTACTGCGATATATTTAAATACTATTTCTAGGTATCAAAGAGTGGCTGTTGTTAGTAAATGGCGACTTCTCGTTTACCGGTTGTTAACAGTATCGAGTGGTTTTAATAAACTATCAAAACTTTTCACTCAGGTTCCACAGCGGAAAACGATACAGAAACAAGTTGAAATGTTTGCACATTTATATCAGTATGCTCCTGATACTTTAACCCATAATATTAGGTAAATTCTTTCGTGTAATATTGAGGAGAGATGTTCTTACTCCTGGTCTAATATTAAATAATTTGCTTGCATGGCATTGAGCTGACCTTTGTAGCCTAAAAGACTTTTTTTCTACTTTTATTTAGCTTTTCAACATCTGTTATACATCCTGCAATCATTAAATTGGGTTTACAATACGCCGAAGGAATTATTTGTGGCTCTAACGCACGCTGTGTAGCATTATTAGCTGCCTTGAAGAAGGTATTATTCAATTTATTTTATTTAAGGTGTATCATTTTTCTGTCAATGCCTCAGAAAAATATATAACATACTTGATTTCACGAAAAGTTAAACTATAGCCATGCGAAAGGATGTAAATTCCCTTCACTAGCAATATTTCTTTATAGTTTTTGATAAACTTATCTATTAATTATTATTATTCGATGGTTTTTAACTTATTCTTGGCTCTATCGTAACGAATCTATAGGTTATACATGACTATCAGGTTCCATCGCAAAAGGTTTTATCACGCGATCTTGAGCAAAAGTTAAAACCTTGTATTACGTAAGTATTTCTAAATGTAACCCTGTGGATAAAACCAATAGGTCAATGTTGTTAAATGACGATTTTAAGATAGGTTACTGGATCTTTTGATAATAGTCGGGTTTTATAGCATTAGCGGAAATGTGTATCGTTGATTGTCGAAGTTCATGTTGATAAATGTTGCACTAAAATCATGCACATCTAGACTGATAGCTGCCTCAGTGATTGCGGTATTTACAGTACAGTAACTTCTTTGCACTAAAAACAGTTCTCTGCTACTTCTAAACAGGTTTTTGCAACAATGTAGACCCTTGTCAGTAAGTATGGGATCTGCAATTAAACACATCAAGTTGCAAATAAGTGAGATATCTCCAGATGTATCAGAAAAAGAGGTATTTGGCAAGAAGTATTTTTTATTGTTTATTTAACAGTAAAATATAAACTACAAGCTTTATGACAACACATACATATTTTTAACAATTCAGGCAAAGGACAGGCTCTGTAACAGTATTGATAGATTTTATAATGAGAGGATCAAATATGCTGACGAATCGATTTCAAAGACTTATGCCTCGACTAAGATTAATGACAATGAAGTCATTTTGGTTTATTCATTGTAATTAATTACTAAAAATAATAATAATGAATTAAATAATGCGTATGCAATATAGATACGGGTATATCATATAACGTTAGACTTCCACGTCAGTAATCAAGGGTGACTATATCCCATTATATTATTACTAGCTCGTCATTGGTACTAAAGATATTAACCGATGCGCATGAAAAGAAGAAAAAATTTCGCGTGATAGTTGTTGACAGTCGCCCAAAGCTTGAAGGTATATTTTTGTTGATTAAAATTTATGTTGGTGTGTGATGAGACAGCAATGTTAATGCGTTTGTAATCAACGAAAATTTTACGCTTACTATCATATTGATAATGTTGCCTTGTATTGATGTCATTCATAGGTCGTGAACTTGTTAACCGCTTAGTTAAGATTGGCATTCGTTGTTCCTATGTATTGATCAATGCAGTTTCTTACGTAATGAAAGAGGTTTGTAATGTTGATGCCAAGTATAGACGGAACACTATCACTTCAACACTATCTCATTTTAGTTACTTTAGAGAAGTGTCAAGTGTAACATCTATTAGTAAGAACTGCTTAAGTCTTGTAGCATTTTCTGATTTATAGTGGTATCTTTACTAGTTTTATTTGTAAGAAATTCTTTTTGTTACATGTTAAAGGTTACGATGATTTTACTGGGCGCTCATGCATTGCTAGCTAATGGATATGTAATGTCCCGAGTCGGAACTGCTCTAGTTGCTTCAGTAGCCCATTCGTATAATGTCCCTGTTCTCGTGTGCTGTGAAACGTACAAATTTCATGAACGTGTACAGACTGATGCATTCGTTTTTAACGAGCTAGGTATATTGAGAATACAGTCTACGTATTATGATACCTCTCACGCGCTGTTTATGTTTAAATGATAAAATGTTGTGAATCTAGCGATAAGCTACATATCATTCATGATGAAGTGCCTAATATTGCGACTACGCGTAGATGAATATCTGATGTTATTCCGAATATGGAAAATTTGACTTCAATGCTGTATCGCATTTCAGGATACATTTAATTTCATTAATATTTTATTTTACTGATCGGATAGGTGATCCCGATGTTATGATCGATCTTGGGAACAGAAAAGAAGGCAGAGTATTGGATGAATGGCGAAGTATTGATTCTCTTCGTATCCTAAATCTATTATACGATGTTACACCTCCCGATTTCATTACTATGGTCATAACGGAAGTTGGCATGGTACCTTGTACATCCGTACCGGTTCTTCTGCGCGTAAAGCATTATAATTAATGTACAGTGATGGTGGATTCGATTTATTACTCTATATTTAAGTATAATCAACATGTGGAACCGAAAACAAAAAACCATTAGTAATTTCGATATTGCAAGTGATCGGATTCCTCTCGGACTTCATTCAATGGCTTTTGTGCGATATCTTTACCTGATATTGTTATGTACACTGTATGATATGTGCTATATTTGGTATAGTATTCCTGTGATGATGACAGTTAGTGTACTATAAAGGTGTACATCGTAGATGTACAACATGAAATACTTACGGCTTATATACTACTTGGATATCCTACTACCCGGTAACAAGGACTTTTTAGGGAAAATTCGAATTTTCTCTTAAAAGTCCTTGCCGGTAACCGCAGTTAATACACGTGCAGTTTTTGACCATGTATCGTCATTGATTGTAAGAATGTGATGCGTACGTTATGAAATTTACAATTAAGATTAAACACAATAAATGCTTCGATGTACATATGACATATACTACACAGGCTTATGAGGTATGCTTCGACTTGTACAACTTTAAGTAATCTTAAATAATCAAGTTTCTATGTTTTGTTAAAAGAGTGATCGAAATCAAATCGTATTAATGCGATAGCACGTGTATCACACTGTCAGTATATACCGTGGAATTTCTACGAGTTTTGCTAGTATATACGTCTCGGCAATAATAAGCAATTCCGTAGTGACAAATAATGACCCCGTGGATATGAATCACAGTTAATTACCGCTTCGTTGAACTTTGCGTGGTACTGCAATTTTGCATTATTTAGCTGCCTATGAACTGTGATAACCCTCTCAGTGAAGCGACAGGACGTTAAACTAGTAATTACTGTTGCCTGTGTTATCCATCGAAATCAGTGTAAAATCCTTATCATATTTAGTTTCCACGTTAGCATAGAATTGATCCCATTTTAATATCTTAGCCGATCACTGTGTAAGTTAACATGGTGCATACCTAATCTACCCATAGCTTCATCACAACTAACCCAGATCCACAATTCATGATATCATCGACTACTGTTACTGTTGGTTATAATTAGCAATTAAAAAATACTGTAGTATCTGGTTCAAAACTACATATTAAAAATAATTGTCTACAATTTTATTTATAGCAATTGCATATTTTTTCCAAAGTCAGTTTGATGGAATAAGCGTACACGTGAGCATCTATATTGATAAAAATTGAATGATAGGAATTTGATAAGCAAGTCATTGATTTCAGTATCTTTAGAGCCAGCAATTACAAAGATGCAGTTCGTTGAGATCTTTTAGAATGCTCAAATATGTTTCGGATTGTGGTAAACACGGTATCAGGACTCATCGCTGCATTAACAAAACTATATACTCCCCTTTGTTTGTAATAATCAACAAGGGGTAATGTTACAGTGTGATAAGTGTTCAAGCGTTTCATTAGAGTTGTTTCATTGTCATCTGAACGCTTAATAAGCGGCTCACCAGTAACCTAAAATAACATCGGAATAAATTAAACGATTTAGTACCTATCAAATAGCTGCAACAATCTGTAATAGAACACGGCCAACCACCGCCAACAACAACATAAAAATTCTGTTTTAATTTAGCGGACTTACATCGTCTTTCAAAGGAACTTTAGGAGGGTTAAATTCCTCGTGATAAACACGACCACTAGGAGGATGTAATAACCTAATGATGTAATTGCAAACAGTTAATAATGATACATTAATATATACTATCAAATCAACCTTTGTTATAGAATACCTTCCGGTAATACGACGAACAAGCAAAGAATCTTCAATTTTGAATTCTACTACAGAATCTAGTTTTTGCTGTCTTTTATCTAATAGTTCATCAAGCTAATAAATTGAAATATTTACCATCAGATTGATTATATAGTCTGAATTTTAGCGTATCTAGCAAGGCTTCTTAGTTATACAAGATTGATTAACCATATCTGCTTGCTTTGTATTTCTTGGAAAGCCATCAAGCAGAAAACCATTCTTGCACTTAGGTTGATCTAGGTTTTCATTAATCAACTCAACCACAATGGAATCATTTACAAGCTATTTATAATACAAGATAAAATCATTTAGTTAGTAATTATAATTAGATCTAAAATTTGCTGCATTTCTAGACGTTTTTTATTAGCGTAACATGCACAGGCAATACTTGTACCGGTTAATAAGAGTAAGTTTACATCAATCACTCTTTTTTGGGGGGGGGCTAACGTGTTATAAGATGATGATCATGATAGAACCGTGAATAAATTAAAAGATAAAATCAATGGGTGAAGGAGTTTGGCTATAGCTCTATTATAGCTATTCATCTCATTATACGAAGGTTAAGAGAATTAAGTTAGTTATTCACAATTCTACAGTAACTGTAACACCAGCTCGATAAGGCAAGGTATCGATTTTCGCATAATCTGCTATCGTAGTTGGCACTGTTAACAAGTGAAACTTGCTGTCCATTTTACAAAATTTTCTACATAAAGTTGGATCTCTTGGCAATCAACTTGTCATTACTGTAATAAGATACACTTAGCTACTTCTATAGACACCTGAGCACTTTAGCATCAGAACGCTAATGGGATTGCAATTAGTACAAGCAATGACAAACTTTGAGTGCAATTTAATTGTTGTTGTACCATGTCGTGATAGTCCTGTATATACTACTCGAAGTTTTACAAGTATGCATGATCAATACTTGTACAGTACTGCATACCTATGCCGAATATCCAGCGACTAAATAAACAACGCTATTATTACCATCAGGTATACAGTACAGTAGGAATTTGACTGGTAATAATTATCTCATCAGCGGTCTGACAGTGGCAATGTGAATAAAAATAAATAGAAATATATTAGTTATGTCTACTTACGCCGCCTTCATCTATAATTTTCTTGACTCTACCTCCTAGCTCTGAGCCAGATGCGACAACGGCTCGAAGCATATCGCCTTCATATATGGCCAATAGTTTGAAGACAAAGGATAGGAAAAGAGGCAATTTTTACAATTATTATTGAAAAATAAGGATGTCATAGCTATCCTAATTTCATTGATTATACTTGAATGGATAAGATAGAGCATTGATATTGAAAATGCTAATGATTGTCCTGTATAACACTCTATTTCCAATAGTGAGTGATTGACTTACCGGTTGAGAGATGACATACGCAATAACGGCTAGCCAATCTCAGAGCCTAATAGCGTTCGCCATGAGAAGAACAAGAGCGTATAGTGTAGGAAAGAGGTTGAAAAAAAGATTTAAAATGAATCTATGGGCAATATTTAGACAGTTTATCTTGCTATCCAATTACAAATAAGATAGTAATCATCATCTCAACATTGATGGGAAAAAATGGCTAACCTTTCTCGTCATGTATAAGCATAGAGATGGTTGGCATTGCTTTCAATGTGCGATTGTGTACAACATAGACAGTACTGTCCTGTATATTACAGTATACGTCTGTATGTCTATGTACAGTATATATACAAGTCTCTAAACTGAATTGGAAATCCGTATGCATCTACTTTTAGCTAGGATCTCTGCACTGAGCGTATCCATGGAGCGGAATGAAGATGAGTTAAGCTTAGTTTACTATTGCATGTCATTTTTGCAGTACGACTAGGATTGAAACAGATGTGCTTGTGGGTTGCGCTTGTGAAGTTAAAACACTTTGTACTCTAGTCGCCTAAGGCAAGACAAGAGAATTGGAGTAAGGGCATTTTTTTAGTGGTTGATTTTGATGATCAATCCGTTGATCACTTGTATCATTCCATCATTAATTAATAGGCAATTCAATGAATTGTAGACGATTCTAGTTGGTGTATTGGCATCATCGATGGAGTGAAAGATGCCAACTTTTCCATCGCTCGAAAGAGCCTACAGTATGTGGATCATGATCTGTTCCCCTTTGGGTACAAAGTTTGCTCCTTGAATGACTATCAATCGACGCTCACCTGAGTCCCTTTACCAGCTCCAGGCGGCCCAAGGAGAATAGCATTGACTCCAATTCGCTCTTCTGCTTTATCCTGAGTTGGATATCCAGTAGTTTTAACAAATACATTTTCCGGTTGTGGTGCTGGTGCAGCTGCCATTCTTGCGATCAATTGCGAGAACGATGATAGTCAGCGGGCGTAGTAACGCGATGCGGTAGTGGATTAGTAGGGTACAACGGCGACCCCGAGGGGTGTTGTATCGCTTTGGTGACATTCCTTTTGTAGCAAGCTTGGTTACTAACGGCCATCTTGTGTATCCATGGATGGTATATTCCTTGAAATATGGTACGCTACTTTGATCACGGAATCCAATCATGCGCGAAATTAATGTCACTCATCTCGGAGTCGACGCAGTACAGTACAGATTCTACTTTTACTACTGCAAAGTCAGAGCCTTACAGTTTGTACCGTGTACAGTACAGTACAGTTTGTACTGTAGCTTCCCGTGACAAATCATTCTTGACTACGGTCTCTACCCTACAGTACTTTAATATTGTACTGTACGGTCGACATGTGTCGTGCTTGCCTTCCATCCATCTGTAAGGCCAAAATCGGGCGGCCAAGAGACCGCCGGCCCCACCCGGCTATCCAAATTTCTTTCTCTCATCTGGAATTAATCATGTTGCCGGCAACGCTAAAGCCTGTTCAATTTTATTATCGATTGATTTGTAAAGTAATAAGTACAAGTTGTACAACCGCATAAGTACGCCAAATAGAACGAGTAAGGGTTGGACTAGTAATGTAACATCATTGATTGAAACCCGTTCAAATAGACAACCTTGAGCTTCGTTGATGTTCGTGTCTCAACGATATTGATTGCTAGCCTAGATGTAATATCACATTAGACTCAATTTATTAATGTGGCGATTTTCTCAAGCTAAATATTCTTGCTTTTTAAAAATCAGTTGCTTGTCATACATGAAGAGAACATAAATGCCCACTGTAGGATGTCATCAATGCAATCCATTGGGTAGTAGATAGGATATACGTAGGTGTTCGCTTTCTACTTCTTACCCGCCATGTTCATAGGTTTTCAAGGGTCGTTTACAGTCTACTGCAGTAAGTTGGAACACTTCCGGTATCATGCATCTTTCCATTTAGAATACTGCATTAAGTCACGCTATTTCTTATACGCTACAGTATGAAGAGTGAGTCAACAGCAGTGAGCAGGACTATGTCCACATGGACATTAGGCTTTCGTCACATCACTATTGGCCTGATCAGCCACGTAGCTATTAGCCTGGTTAGCCGCGTAGCCATTAGCCTAGTTCGCCACGTAGCCATTAGTCTAGTTCGCCACGTAGCCATTAGTCTAGTTAGCCAAATAACCACTTCGTCCCTACTGTATCTGGCCAGTTTCGTTTTATACGCTGCCAACAAAATCTCCCCCATACCTACTCTAAATATTACAAGTCAATGCCACCTTATATACTTGTATTTTGGACTTGTAGATAGATGGAATGCATGAATTTTTGAATTTTTTTTATAAATATTGATGGTAGAAAAGATTAGGTCATAAGGTCGTTGTAGAATCAGGCAGCTGCTAGAGCACACATGCGCAGTACGGTTGGATACCGTGCCATTATTTTTGCTATCGATTCCATATATCAAGGTATAGGATAGGAAGGTGTGCACAATAGGTGTCGTTGATCGCCAAGGTGTCCCCGAAGACGACATTTATTTTACACACTGGGTAGTATTACTACCCTTTGCTTTAGCTCAAACTCAAGTCTACTATACTTCACTGTTCTCAAAGTGCCCAGCCCTTTCAATTGTAAGCGAAAGTAATGTCACTACTCACGATACAGTAAAGCATCGATAAAACAGGACGTCGGTTAATCGCCTGGTAGTCGGATAGGGAAAGACTGGACGAGTGGACATAAAGAAGAAGAAGAGATCATATATAAATTAATTCTTATTTATTAATCAATCAATCGAAGGGAGAAGAATTTTATCTATTACCCATCTACCAAATCTCCTTCATTTATTGGCTGTACAACACCAATCAGTTTAGCCTATCTAGGTTAAGGTAATATAAGATAAATCGACCGATCGATTTTTTGAAGCCCAGTGGTCACCGACGGAAGAAGATTCCTTGACCATCGCAGGATCCAAGAAGTCCAAGTTGATATTGTTGTTGTGGCACATTTCAATCCATGGTAGAGGAAGAAGACGTTGAAAACGAGCAAAATGTCTTCGCAAGATCATGATATGAAAGAAGCCTTGGTCGAACAAGACGATCATCCACAAGCTAGCCAAGGAAGTGATCTCCAATCGAGTAGAATACAGGATCAAACAATGGATGATCGATATATATCAGAAGAAGATGATGATCGCCATTTCAATAGTCATGCACTTTATGATGACGATAAGATGGCGTTAGATCGTAAAAGAAACGCTCGAAAGTTGAAATGGATTTTTTGCAGTGCATCCATATTTACCATTACTGTCACCATAGCTTTAATTATTGACGCTGTTGTCAATCCTAGACGCCATTTACATGCTGCTGTTGCTAGTGATCATCCGGCGTGTACCGCGATTGGATTGGAAACGTTAAAAAATGGTGGTAGTGCAGTGGATTCTGCCATTTCAACGTTAATCTGCTTAGGCGTTGTCAATATGCAATATTCTGGTATAGGAGGGTAAGTCATGTACAGTATACTATACTAACTCTATCTGTTTTAAAATAATTCCTTTAAAGAATAAATCCTCAGGCTTCCCCTTCGTTTATTGATAGCTAGTTGACTAATTATACAAGTTATTGCACAGGAAGACTACAAGTGGTTAATGGTAGACATGAAAAAAATAAATAATCGACAATATCTTTACTCCTAGAAGTGAATTATTGGCCGTGTTATAACTACAAATGTCATGACTACGCCAAATTCTCCAATTCTACAACATAAAGTCTACATCGAATACATTAATCTATCAAATACAGGATCATAGATATCTAGTTTGCTTTTGAAAACGCTACTTTACTGACAGACTCTCTAGGGTATCTAGAATACAATGGTGATAGACCTAGCTGTTGTGGGTAGATTTCAAAATATGAGGAAGGCCTACTGTATATACTCTTCCATACCCTTTTATCGCTCCCATCCATAATAACACCATTGTCGTTTTCATCAGAAAAAAGTCTGAAAAGTCCCTGCTAACGCCATAGCTATTTTTTTTTTGTCCATGCTAATGAGACACGATGATTCTCCTTTACAATAGTTCAATTTTAATTGGGATATCCTGCTACGATATTACTACCATACAAAAGAGGCAACCGTATAGATCAGTAGAATCAAATCATCAGGGCATGATGATGACTAGAAAATCCAATTTGTTCTTCATCCATTACAGTTGATGTACTACGAATAAGAAGAAAGTCATGGCCGAATCAGATTGATCAAATTCATATTTTTCTTGTAGCTAATGTCGCTTTTCTTTTAATTAATGGATCATTTGCAGTCATGACGATTACGTTGTAGCCACTTCTTATCGTGAACAAATCCACTTTACTATACAACAATTAATAGAAAAATAGACTGCACTTATACTATAATCACCCTTCTCAGTCCATGCACACCGTTAAAAAAAAACTTTTTTTTCACTATTCAAATATAGAACTGTAATGAACACAATATAGGCTGGTAGTCATGCCTCATTCCTTTTAGAAGACCCTAATGACTACTGCATGGCATCTACAAAATAGCCAAATTAAATTCTAAATTCTACTACGACGTTTCCTAAACTCTAATAAGAATCATTCAATACTGCCATTAGATGTATAGTTTCGAATTAACTTTAAACAGGATTGACGTTAAATATCTAATATTGATAATATACTCGTAGTTAGTTATCCATATAGAGAGTATCGCCCTGAAAACAACAACAAAAAAGTGCTACAATGACAAATAGAAGAAGACTAATTTGATAGAATAATCAACGTTTTCTTTGTGCAAATTTATTCTCGTCATCTCTAGTAATCACTCACTACCAATGCTGATCATAAAAATACTACTTCTTTCACCTAAATTGTCTATAAATCTATATTACAAATTATGACAAAAACAACACATTATTATACAGTAGATAGTACATCCATAGTTTATCGTCTTGTTAGTGGTATATAATGATAATTGGAAAAGAAAAATTGCTTAATTATTCTACCAGTACGTATTTCATAGTTAGTTGTGGCTCCATACTTTCAATCAGTTTCATTCATTTACAGTTATGGCGATACTAACAGTTAATTATTTGTAAATTTAAACATGTTTATACGAGTACTATAATATCGTGCCTGTGGGCGGATGAATTGTAAATAACAACGTAAGTGTTTTAATTATTTATGGATACACTAAGTCTCGATCAGGACTACCCTGTTCTTTATTGGTATCTTCGTCGTCATCGCTTTTGTCAACAAATGCCTACTTTAACAGCCTTGCACAGCTGATTTATTCAGTGACATGTAATTTATCCATCCATGAAATTTTTACTTTCATTTATTCCCATTGGCCGCGATCACGCGCGAAGAATAGTATTCTGCACTTATGTTAACCTTAAATGCCAAATTGGAATTCCTATCTCTTGAGGAAATAATATCAAAATTGAAAAGTATACTTTAACCCTTATTTAAATGCAATAAATTTACCCTTCAAAAGCCAAGTTTAAGAATATTATTTGCAATAAAAAATTGGCCAATTCTTCTAATGACTGTTGTATTTTCTAATATCGAATGATAATTTTTATTTGATCGTGAATGATGATCATCATTATCTCTTGCCTATAATCCATATTTAATGACGTATAATTGGGATACTTTAAATTATATACATATATGTATACGTATTATTGATCACAAAGTTATTTGTCGGGGGCTAGTTTTACAGTGATAGCTTTCGATCAATTTTTGACAATATCGGTTAATTTTTGTATATATTTTTTAAGACAAGAGTAACAGTTGTATAGACAAATAAAATAGTTATATACCGGTCATTTTCCATATTGAAATTCATAATTCCAGTAAGTTTCCTCTTAGATATATACTACATTTCGATCTTAACTTTCATTGATCACCACCACAAAAGGAAGAAAGTAAATTCACGCGTGTCGCCGATATTATTTAGTCAAAGTGTACGTATATCGGGCTCCATACAAGTTTTTCTAACTTTCATGTACTGTATAATTATATTATAGAGGTGGTTTTATGTTGGCACGTTTGTCTGGAAAATATAATGTAATCAATTTTCGAGAAGTAGCACCAGCAGCATCTTCTACTGATATGTTTCATGGAAATGCAACATTAGCAAGAATGGTAAGTATTAAATTACATAAAGCATTAGTAGTGAATGCCGTAAAATCTATTCACTGAATGGTAACTCTAAGAATTTAATCCCATTTTTTTAAATATTTCTCATGATTGTATTTAAAATATAGGGTGGATTATCTGTTGGCGTACCAGGAGAATTACGTGGCTTTGACTTAGCCCATCAGAAATACGGAAAGTTAGTGGACTAAATTTAATAATAACGTTCGATTATAATATTCAGTATAAGTACTAATTTCCCGATTTAAAATCAATTTGATAAGCGTTAAATGAGGTTGATTAATATAAATTAATCTATTGTGACTATTATATAATTAATTGTGTATTTGTAGCGATACTTTGTAATATGAGTTAATGTTTTCAATTTTTATATTAGACTTCCTTGGAAGAATTTAATTATGCCATCGGTTACTCTAGCACGGCATGGCTTTAAAGTGACTGCTGGCCAAGGTAAGTTAGGATGATTCTTCTTGTAGTACAGTAATGATTTTTTGTCTTATTAACGAGAAATTTCAACTTTTAACTTCAGCAAAATTTTATCAACAACATTCAAACTTGATTAAAAGTAATCCCCAACTGAAGCAATTATTTATCAAAAATGGAAATTTACCAAAGGTTTAATTGCAATATTCTAAGACTAATTTTCAAGCATCGAGGCAGTTATTACATATTGATCGCTTAATCTAGTTCTATCTGTTGTTTCGTTTCTCACATACAGGAAGGAGACATCGTTAAGCGTTCAAAACTCGCAGAGACTTTACAAAGAATTGCTATTGGTGGAGCTGATGTTTTCTACTCTGGCACTTTAGCCAAGAGTATAGTTTCAACGGTATATGCAACACTTTATTGCTACCGTTCATTTTATATCCAGTTTAATGATCTCTGTCATAGTTTATCTAATAATAGATCAAATTATATAGTTATTTACGTGCCTTGGCTATTTAATGCTATCAAATTACACTAACATGCATTCATGTGAACAGGTTCAAAGTAACGGTGGTATCTTAACACTTGCTGACCTGAAAAACTATAAGGCCAAAATTCAGGAACCAATTTCATATACTTATCATGGTAAGATTATCACTTCTAACTTTACTCTATTTCGACTACTTGTATACTTTTACTTCTTGCTAAACCATCCATGATATTAATCATTTGTTTATGTGTTTTTTCTTTACTTTATTTTGTTATATTATTGCACACATAAGGAAATACTTTAGTAACTACTCCAGCACCATCTGGTGGACCTGTTGTTATGTCGATACTGAATATTCTAGAAGGTTACAACTTTACTGCTAACGTTTCGGATACTGTCTTATCTTATCATCGGATCATAGAGGTGAATAGGGAAAAGAATGTTACTTTGTTTCGATTACCTTCGTTTATTTCATGAGGCCGCTTCTTGTTATTGGTTTGTAAGTACGTACGTATATTCACTGAATATTATAATTATTTCCAGGCTTTTAAGTTTGCGTATGCGCAACGTACCAAACTTGGTGATCCAAACTTTGTATCCGACGTAAATAATTTTACGAAATATATGTTAAGGTAAATATAATTTAATTTGATAAAATGAATATGACTTTGCTATATGAAGATACTGCATAATTGACATACAAAAATCCTTTCGAGAGAAGTCATTCCAAGATGTAAAGTAATTAAAACTGGTATTTTTCTTTTTTAATGCTTAGTAAAAATGTAGGTGAAGAATTGCGTGAGAAAATTTCTGATTATCAGACTTTCAATGTTAGCTATTACGGCGCGCAATCTGATGTGCAAAACACATATGGTACAACTCACGTTTCAATTTTAACATCCCATGGTGATGCTGTATCTGTAACGAGGTACAATTTTAATATAACAAAAATAATTTTACCCAACCTTGAAATTTACTTGATCTAGCCGTGATAAAGTTTACATATCAGGTATTTAGAAATTTTTACATTTGATTTATTTTCTTTTAGTACTGTAAATTGGTATTTTGGTTCAGGCTTGATTACTCCAACTGGTATTGTCTTAAATAATCAGATGGATGATTTTTCGTCACCCAATATAACTAATGGTTTTGGAGTAGAGCCCTCAAAGGTAATTACTGCTGCATCTATATCAATTCTTTAACTATCAGACGTTTCATTTGCCATTAAGGCTACATCTGAAATATAATTTGTAAAAGATATAAGTAGCGAGTATACTAACATTGGATGATTAAGTCTTAGAACATATCATAAATTACGCTATACAACGTATACCAGAAAATATTCTTATTAGACAACATTGTTTGCTGATTTAATAGGCGAATTACGTAAAGCCAGGAAAGCAACCTTTGTCATCAATATCTCCTGTTTTGCATTTACATAGGAAGGTATTTTAAATTTATTTACATAATTAATTAATAGTTAACACAGTATCATTTTACCACTAAAACAAAAAATCCTCATATTGAAAACTATTAGTACGCCTGTAAAGAGAACTTGGCGGTTGGTGCTTCTGGTGGGACTATGATCATAACTGGAGTTTCACAAGGTACACTGCATCTAAACATATAACGTAATTGGATCTATTCGCCATAGTTGAATATTAATGATACTATTTATTTTTTATTATAGTTTTACTGGACCTACTGTCATTCAAGCAAAATATATCTTCTGCAATTGAAAGACCTAGATTACATGACCAGCTATTACCTGATGCAGTTGAGGTTGAAAGTAAGTTATTTAAAGTTGTGTAGCCTCTGGGTGGCAAATATTTTCGGTGCATTTATCATTTCTATTGACTCGAACTATGTACAATTTCTTTAGCTAACTTCCCTAAGAGTATCATAACAGGACTGGAGAAGTTAGGTCATAATGTTAAAGATTCAGCATCAAAGTCAGTGGTTAATGGTGTTTCCGAGTTTGACAGAAAATTTCTTGCTCATGCAGATTCAAGGAAAGGTGGTACTGGTGCTACCTTTTAATGAATAGCCTAGTAGAGTTAGCTAATAAGGGAATTTATTTTCCTTTTTCTGTTATGATGTACAAGTAAAATTGGACTTCAACTCGGCACACTGCTTTATACCTAATATTACGTTTGTTGTGTTCAGTGGATAATAATTGTTTTTTATCGAAAATCTAACATACTAGATTAAGATACTTTTCTCCATTGCAGTATCAATCCAATAGATGGAGATTATTCACTAAAATGTATGGAACGTCGAGTTGTTATTAATAATTATAATCATAGTTACATGATTAATGTTAGCGTAGGTTTATCTAGTGGATCGTCAATTTGAAATTGAGAAAATTATAATATTTAGAAATTACGACGGTGTCTTCATTTTGCCTATTCTTTGGCGTTTTATTGATAAATATTAATTATTGTTACTTCTACGGCAAATTATACCAGCCTTAATATTTATTTAGGTATAATTACTAAGAAATTTTTTACGTGGTACTAACAACGTTACAGTCTTCCAAGAATACTGCATATTCGTGCTTGGTAGCGTTTATTATTGTAGCTAAGTTTACATTAACATTGTTGGATGCCAAAAAATGTTGTTCTATGATCACTATGTGCATGTATTCTACTTAAGCAGTGTCTGGGTGTAACGAATTTTATCACGGACTGTTGATGTATTTATGATGTAAATAATTGGGTCAGATACGGTCTATTTTTAAGAGTATCGCGCACGCTGTGTAACACGATATATTAGGTTAGCCGTAATACAGTAATTATGTAAATTGACTATACTAACTAACTAACTAGCCAACTAACTATTCATTCAGTATCGCATCTTTTATTTCCTGGAAATTCCAGTATAAGATGAAACAAGGATTATGTCTTGTTATTGATTTATTTATTATGTTAAAGACTTATCCGATTAAAGTATATGAAAATATATTATTTTACGAAAATGTTGTATAGGGTGAAATTTTCTGCTGGCTGTATGAAAAATAAGAGTAGCCATGGTGGGTAATTAAATACATAATTTTAGGGTAAATATAGATGAAATCCAAAGAACGATGAGATATATTAACAAACGATTATTAATAGGTTATGAATTAGATAAAAAGCTAGATAAATGACATGCATGTTTCATCGATAGGTGACAAACTGGATATGCTGTTTTACAGGGTATAAATCGCAATTATGAGTACACATTTAGGCTCTCAAACATAATTATCATACCGTATAGCCTTCAGCGTTTTCGCTTGACATCATTAATAAAAAAATATTGTTGAAACGAATCAGGAGACTAATAATTCTTAAATACAAGATTTATATAGAAAGAGTAAGTTCAACATAGTAATGGTAGAATAGCATATAACTTATACAGTTTAAATTTATGCGATTAAAGGTATTTATAGATGACTAGAAACAATTTCACATGTTTTATACTTTACTATACAAAGTTGTCAAATTATTCTAATTATTAGCTCGTACGAGTGATCGCATTATTAGCGATAATGATTATATCCATAGCAGAGAGTTATAAATCATCATCTCCGATTACATTAACATCTTCAAAAATTTCGTTTTGAACAACTTCTTCATTCTTGTTGGTATTGCGTTGTAACATTCCTTGAAACTTACTCTGTTGATAGTTAAAATTAATTTATTTCATAGGATTGCAAGGATAATAAGGTTACTGTAATTCTGTAGAATATTGATGAAGACACTACTTACTGAGAACTTTTTCATTGCATTTCCTGATCGCAAGACAAAATTACCGGAAGACTGTACATGTAATATAGATTAAATTGTATAAACAACGACGAATACTTAAAAGCATAGCAGAATGAATTTTGAAAATGAAATGGAGTGAAAATCTACTTTATTTACCTCAATCGAGTCAGAAAATGCTGCATTAGTGGAACGTTGTGAGGCACTTGCTATTGTCTGTATGATGTTATAAGCAATATTAAAAATTGGGAAGATGTTTCGCATTATTCTATATTTGTGATTTAGGGTTACTTTACTCGTATTCCTAAATAGCTTTGAGGTATTACAAGATAGCCATTGATAGAATTTATACGTATTCTTATTATTGTAACTAGAGAGCTACAGACCTCTACAGATCCTGATGAAATAGAAGATTCTGTTATGGTTCTGCGGCGGCCAGCTGGTGTTCGGGTTGATTGATTTCGTCTACCTCGAACGTGTTCTTGTGCCATATCTTTAAGGCACATGCTCATAAATATGGCCTTGAGATATTCAGAATAAGTAAAATCATCAGATCTTTATTAAAATATTTCAATATGAACACTAAAATAATGAAACATTACACCGTAGATCTCGTTCCGAGCTTAGTTAATTGATTAGTCATAGATAACAAATATATAATAGGTATTTTATTCTAATATTCTTTCCAACATTAAGCTAAAAAGTTCTACGGATTATTTCATCGATGGCTGAACTGGCGCTACTTTATTTTATATCCGTATACAATTTTGTCAGTTCAATATCGGGACAAAATATGAATAATGTTCATTGCACGTTTTATAAGTTTTGCTAAAGATATCCAGACACTTTTTTCCCGAAATGCCTTACAATCGGTACTATCTAGTATTTGAATTGGTTAACTTTTAAAGCATTTACTATGGGTATCTATGCTCATTAGATATAATCCGTATAGTAGAAGAAAACGTAATCAATCAAATCGCGTAAGTATAGTTTTAAACTGAATTTATTTTTCAAATGTTTATTAAAAAGTTTTAGGTTAATTGCTGCGCATAATACTGATGGTTAAAAGCTAGTATAATTCATTTTAGGTTCTATACGTATTTATTTCGACATCTAGCCTTGATATCCTTTCTAATACTATAGTTGAAACTCCTTGCATGCTATTCTATGTACGATCGAGGTAAAGTATTAAATTAAGCGTATGATAATCATTTACGCACGCATTTGCTTCTATCGCTTGAGCGATTAAATTATTATAACTAGCAATCAAAGTTTGAGTAGCGATATACTAAATATTGCACTCATATTGCTAAATACTTTTACTGTAAGAAATTAATTTGGAGATAATATTTAAAATATTTGCGTGTTTGCTTTTATAGGAATAAAAAAATATCAAATTAGGCATGTACTAATTATTGCACTCGTATTTGTAAATGCTACCACAATATTCTATACCTGGATGATTTAATTAATGTAGCAATGATATATCAAAGTAAAATACTAAAATTAGACATAGGAGTATACAGACTATTATACTAGTATAAATATAAGATTATGATATCATAATATTGGGTGATTAAGTTAATATTGCTGTGATTTATTAAGGTAAAATATTAAATTTGGCGAGAATCAACTTTTTAGTCTTAAATGCGTGTAAACCATAACATATACTGTTATATTTTTACTACTGCAATTTTCTTAATTGTTATATGTAGACATACCTGCGAAGAAGCAATCGATATCCATTGCAATTTTTCTTTACTCATAAGATATTCGAATGATAATATGAATAAATATTCGTCGCTATTTTCCTCACGCTAAGTATGATAGACATTTAAAAAAATTGATATGATTAGACAATTATACTAAAATCGTTCGATTCTTTCGTAATCTATTAAACTATAATTAATTAAAGAAATTGTTTTTTAAATCTAACCTTAGCCACAGTTTTCCAGCATTTCATCCGTGTTAACTTAAATGAGCCAGCTTTAACCTTCCCCTTGTAATTGTAAATTATAAAAAGGAATAGAGGAATTCGTTTTTATTCTAATTTGCATTCTATCAGACAATTATATCCTTGTAACTATTTAAGTATTTATCGAATAATATAGTCCTATGACCAGATACTATACGTACTTCTTCTAGAAATACTTTAATATTAAGTGCCATATCCCCAATGGAAACTAAGACTTTTGTATTTTCTTTAGGATAATCACATGTGCACATTTCAAAGACGATATAGCCATAGTTATATTGCCGTTTTGCTAGTTGAATATACTGAAATTTCATCGAATGAAAGAGATTAGTTTGACTGTGAAGATTGGGCAATTAATTATAATTTATTAAGTTTAACTAGAGATAATATTTCCACCTCCTTCTTTTCTTTTTTCTCTATTAATTCTGCTAACTTTGCTTTAGTATTTTGCGATGCGGATATCCAACCTCGCTTAACTTCATCAACAATCTATATATTCAATTTACGTAGCACAGAAACAACATTATGAATCAAATAGATCCGCTGGTTGTGGTATTGTGGAATTGAATAGCAGTTTAATTTACTTGCAAATGGAGCAGATTCAAGCCAATCTCGGTTTCCATTAAAAGATCGTCATATTTCGTAGACCAATAGCTAAGAAAGTAAAAATAATGAATAAATTAGTAAAAACTATTATGACGGGTAAATTATCATGACAAATTGAATGTAGTCAAGCCGAAGTTAATGGCACAATAAAATCTTGTGCAAGATTGCAGGAATTCTACCTGGTCAATAAAGAAAAGGAAGAGAAAAGGAAAAATGGACAAAATGAATTAACAAACGGACTGATTTTATTCCCAAAGCTACATCAAGTCTTTTAAGTTTGATCTTGAGTAAACCGTTTATGAAATAGGTAGCATTTCCATGTCAGTAGATGATACAGTAAGGATTTTAACTGCCAGAATCATGATCGATATGAAGGTTTGAATATCTGATCCTGTCGTTATTATTGGGAATCACGCATACTAGGGTACGGTAAAATACAATGATTCTTCGATGCTGGAGAAATTTAAATTCGTACAACTACAAAAGGAAAGGATAGCTACTCTAGCAATGCAATCAATTATACAATCGGCAAAAGAGAAATGAAATAAGGTGATCTAGCTATTCATTGAATCAATACTTATCCAATGTATTTTTGAATTTATAAGGGTACTCGTAACCTCTCAAGAATGTACAGTACAGTAAACAATATCATAATGACGGGATTATTCCTGGAAGTCAATAAGATTAGAAAGTCTTTCCCAACTTTAACTTACCATTTTCGTATGACAATGTGTAAATTAGAATCATCGTTGGCGATAGAAAGATAGGGAGATTCAAAATTTTGTAACTTGCGAACAACTTGGCAAAAGAATAATAATCAGCATGATTAGTCCTCAAGAAAGTAATCCGAACCATAACTAAAAGATCTATTCATGCTTGCCTATTGATAATGGTGAACATAGCATAGCGCAATCACTTATTAAAATTAATATAGTGATCTATAATTTTATTTTCGCTTGCAATATTAGAAATAGTCTTTCTACTTGATGGTAATTAAAAGTTAGAAACGTAATATAAAGATAGATAGTTATCCTGACTTTATGAATTAATTCTTCTACATGATCTATCTAGTATATAGAGTTCAATTTTGCTACAATAATTATGGTTAAACAAAAGCAATTCTTGAGTGATTTATAAGTTTGAGGGGGAAATAAGTGAATACGACTACTGTGGGCAGAGAATAAGTCTATTAAGGTCTATTAACAACTTGGTTATGGACTTAATAGATAACATTAGGATAGTTGACGATAAAATAAGCAATTGAAAGCCATCATTGGCTTGCTATAATTCATCATAATGATAACTAAAATACGAGCAGGAGTCTAATAGCAAGGAAAGTAGATATGATAATATTATATTATGTTAATAAAGTAGTAGAGATTGTCGAATCTACGTACTGGTTGTTGTGTTCTCTTTTTTCTGGACAATATAAAGTCCGAAATAGTAGGCCAGTTCTGCCGGAAGTTCCAATTGTGATGCCACTGCCTATAATACAAATTATTGAATGGCATGATTTGCTGATATAAGAAGAAAAATAATTTTATCCAGCTACTCTAACTTAGAGGTTAATCTCCCTTCTCTATGTCGTGAGATTGCACTGTAGAAGATCTATTTTCCAATTCCTTACCGATATTTTTTTGTTGAAAAAAAAACAATATATAAAAGCTATACTTAACTACTTAACTTCGGCGCTAATCTCTATTAGATATAGCGAAATTGCATAGTCTAAGATATCATTTCTACCGTAAATTAGCTAAATCTCATTCTTTTATATCATTATGATGATAAAACTTTCAATAGGCTGGAAGAGCGTTTGACAGATCAAAAGCTCTTTCTAAAAAGTAAAGTAATGATGAATGTATTTATTTCTTACCTCTAAGGCATCGTCTGTAAAGCTATCTGATGAAATATTGATGACAACTTTGTGGCCATTTAATAAATAAATATCTAACTCGACATTCTCAACTTCCTTTCCAGATGAGACCTTGACAATATGAGATTAAAAATGATTAACGATGGTGCTTTGATGAAGACCTATCCAACACGGAAATTCTAGCTAGTCTAGTCTGAATCCGATCGGTATTTAGTTATTATAATATTGAATTTGTAACGAATAACGTTATGAAAATTTACATAAACGTAGTTAATGTGTAGTTTTGATAGTCATGGTATCACGAATATAATTGGATCTACCTATAAGCATACATTTATATATAATTAATACGTAGTGCTATCGTCATATTAAGATTCAGCACAGTAACTTCACATGGTGTCATTTAGATTAATATATATTTAGAGATAGTCCATATAAGATATCTATTCTTTATACAGCAATGAATTGGACACTGGACAGTACTTTGATGTTTAACTAGTTCAATAAAGTTATGCTCATCCATAACAGAATTTTGATATGAATATCAATGATAGCCACATAACATTGCAGTCCATAACCATAATAAGAATAGAACTATAAAACCTTTAATTTGTGGATGTTATTGAACAATTATAATAATTAGAATACTAGCGTTACTAATCGGTGCATGATGTAGCTCATAAGCGTATTACAATAATCTATAGTGGCAGACACCACTATTAGCTTGATCATTAGGAGTCACCAATTACTACCGTGGCTGTCGGTTATATCTTTTAATTCATTAACGCAATAGTCACATAATAAATTCTCCTTTCAAATTAAAATATAACTTACTTGCTGGAAAGTTACAAGATGGCGATTGAATATGTCGTCATTAATAATTCTCTTTCTTTGAGTTACTGTAAGAAAGAAATGTATGTTGGTAAGAAATTAGCAGTCCCATTAAATCAGATAGCATGCGCTATATAAAAAAGTAGAGATAGCTCAAATCAGCAGTCTTATAAATCAGATAGTATACGCCAATCAGAAATGTAGATATAGCTCGAATCAGCTGTCTTATAAAATCAGATAGCATGCTCTATTCAGAAAAGTAGATATGCCTCAAATCAACAGTCATATTAAGTCGGATAGTATACGCTATATAGTAGATATGACTCAATTATGAGTAAAAGTCTTATTGTATATAACGTTGTCACGGTACGAACTACTGTAAAGAAATAGCTATCTAAATTTGGTTAATATAGTATAGTGATATTATATTACAACTAGTTACTTACAATAGGAATTACTCTAATTATAATGTGTTACAGTAAATTTATTGCTGTGCTGTAATGTGTGCTGAAATGATTCTGTGAATGGACATATTGTAGTCCGACTGTGAAAAACTAATTAGTAGATGTTCTCACCCAAGTATTATTATAAGATGACTTGTGAATGTTAGCTGCTGTAGAAGGGTATATAAACCCGTCAGATAGTTGAATAAAGCAGTTCTCAATT